>NW_008351177.1:1818811-1821578 GCF_000622305.1 Nannospalax galili | reverse complement strand
GAGGGAGGGAGGAGAAATTGATTACACAGAAATTTTTAGCTCCTTCAAGAAAGAGAAAGATGGTATTATTTGAATTGTGAAACACAGTAAAGACATTCTGAAAAGGTTCAAGTTATTCAGAAATGGGAACAATTTTATTGTTCAATTATGGGGTGTTTTGTAAAGGTTTTTATGAAGACATTGAAATAATATTAGTAAATAATGTCAGAGTTTAACACATCTATATAGCAGAATGTTGAAGGAGGCCAATGTAAGGGTGTCAGCTAACACTTCACAAGAATGAAATAACATAGTTGTGAACAATTCAGAAGCACACACATCTCCTGGGACAAAAACAGAGTGGAAGGCAGGAAGGCTGAGATCCTTGGATGGACTTCCAGCTCATATTTTAGATAAACAGCAGTTTCAAATACATATAAAATGATGAGTGAAAAGACATATGTCAGTGTCTAAGTGTAGATATAGCTGTGTGTTAGTTTTATAGCTTGTTTCTATCTACATTTTTTTTCTGTTCATGAACCACATTATACTTTCAAAACTTAAAATGTATTTAAATTAACTTAAAATATATTTATATTTTTAAAATATTTTTTTAATAGTGGAAGGAAAAATAAAGCAAGACAGAAATCTTTAGAGAATATTAGTGCTTGGATTGTTGATCCCATTTTCTGCATCCCAAGGCAGAGTAAAGAGCCCTCTCCTACTCCTGAAGAATGGTGTAGATCCCTCCTTGCTGAGTGATTGGCAGGCTGGAGACCCCTGGGAACTGCAGCCTCTCAGGCAGTTGGAACTATTCTTATTGGGAAGCCTGGGGCTAGAAGGCAATATGTAGAGCAATATTCAATGCCGAAAGTGATTTGAAATACCAAGAAAAGTTGTCAGGCAGAGCAGCGGAAGCCACAGCTCACCATATCTTCAAACCTGAGCAACCAAGACAAGAGGGAATAAACGTACTTGGGCAAAGCTCCCAGGGAAACTCTGTTCTTGTGCCTCAAGCCCCCAAGGGCCAGAGGAGCAAGGAGCAAATACACAAAACTAAAAGTGATGAGTGTTAATAATCGAGTCAACACATCTGAGCAACTAACAAAACCATCTTCTGCCTTTAACCTTTGTAAGATGTCCCTGTGTGTGTGTTGCATGTGTGCATGTGAACATGGGTATGTGCGTGGTAAGAGGACAACTTCAGGTGTCCTTCAGCCACTGTCTATCTTATTTTTGAGATAGAATCTCTCACTGACTTGGAACCCACCAATTAGGCTAGACTGGTTGACTAGTGAGCCCGAGGGATCTGCCTGGCAATTTTTAGTGGGTTTGGGGAATTTTACTCAGGTCCCTGGTATCTGCAAGGCAAGTGTTGAGTCATCTCCCCAGTTCCAATTATATCCATTCTTCATATTTTATTTTTATTTTACTGAATGCAGTGTCAACTTGAGGCACATGTTTAAAATCTAGCCTTGGAGACTGAAGGTCTGCTTTGCCCTTGTACCAACATTTCATCACTCTCAGATAAGGCAATACTGTGAAAAACTAATACTTTACAGGTTACCAAGCAGAGAATACAAGATTCTCCAATATCCTTTTTCTGAGATTGAAAGCTTATTGAAAGCAAAAGCCATATCTGACTTCTTTCCATATCCTTTTCCTAACACTGAAAGTAAGTAACCTTTAATAACTAAAAAAAAAATCCACATTGTTGATATTTTAGAAGAGCTGTGGTGGTAGAATGCAATGGCATTAAGTATACATATCAAGCAATAAGCTACATATTTATGTATAAGATTATATACATTTGATTATATGGATATAAACATGTGTCTTAGTTACTTTTTTTTTTTTTGCTTTGATTAAAATACTTTGACAAGAGCTGGATTTGGTGATGCATGCCTTTAATCCGAGCAATGGGTAGGCAGAGGCAGGTGGACCTCTATGAGACTGAGGCCAGCCTGGTCTGCATAGTGAGTTTCAGGCCAGCTGGGGCTACAGGGAGACCTTGTCTCAAACAAAACAAAAACAAACGAAAGCAAGCAACTTTAGGTAGAAAGGGTTTATTTTAGCTCCCAGTTCTCTTCCAGGTTACAGTCCATCATACCGGGTGCTTAAGTTTCCTTCTTTGTTACTGTAATAAAACACAGGAAGTATATTTAGCCTATACTTCCATGTCACAGTCCATCACTGAGGGCAAGAACTCAAAATTAGGAACCTGGATTCAGATACTGAAGTGGAGCCCATGGAGGAGAGCTGCTTACTAGCAAGCTTTCCCGGGCTTGCTCAGCTACCTTTCTTTTTTTAAAATAAATAATTTATTGAGAATTTCATACATGCATATAAGATGTTTTGATCAAATCCACACCCACTCCCTGCCCTCCAACTCCTCCCATCGCTCCCCATCACTTTTTTCTGACAACTTCATCTTCTCTTTCTTCTTCTTTTTTTTTTAATGGAGCTTTTAGCTACTCTAACATTCCCCCCTCTGAAGAGGTAACCCTAAAAACTTTTAAGGATTAGATACAAGCTCCCAGATACTTTTGACATTTTTGACCTTTGGAACACAGTATGTCGCTAACAGGCCCAAGGACATTTTGACTTTTAGTTAAGAAACTAGCTACTTTTCGTTGGGGTCTTTTTACCCTAACTGCCTAACCAATTACTACCTCATATTCTTATCACACCATCCTCTGACTGGGTTACCCAAATTGCCAATAGGGAATAGGGATGCTGACCACTCTGGCTTCTTCCATGCTGAACAGGGAAGCAGGGTGAGGCAAAT
>NW_008351177.1:1813244-1818388 GCF_000622305.1 Nannospalax galili | reverse complement strand
GTCTGTAAGGGAAGAAGAAAGCCCTTGAATCATGAATAGGAGATGTGAAGGAGAAGTAAAGGCAAGAGAAATTAGCATTACAAGTTCTGGACAGGGAACTAGAAAAAAGTCAGAACAGGGCAATTTGCAAATGTTCATATGAAAGTCCATTGGAGTTTCTTGACAAGGGCTTCCAAAAGCATCCCTCTATTGGGTTCTTCCTCACTTTTCTTTTGTCTTCCAAGGCTGGACTAGGTGGCTGGGAAGAGTGGCTGGATATTCAGGTGAGGGTCCAGACCCTGCTTGGCACTCCTTTAATGAATGAGCACAACTGTCAGCAAGCCCAATTGTGACTATGTTTAGCTAACAGGCTCAGCCGAAGTCGTGATGATGGTAATTATTTCATGAAGAAGGGACTGCTATATAGCATCACCTTATTAAAAGGACCTGGAATTTAAAAGTAATTGGTGCTAGAAGCCACATAGGAGGGAGAACATACATCATTTATTTTTCTGTGTCTGTGTTAATTCACTTAGTATAACAGTTTCTAGATCCATCCATTGGAATTTCTTGATCAGGGCTTCCAAAAGCATCCCTCTATTGGGTTCTCCTCATTTTTCTTTTGTCTTCCAAGGCTGGACTCTAGAGTGATGGATTCAGGATTTGGTTTCAGGTATTTTGATAGCTTTTTTTGTCAGTTCCCTCTCAAAGGCTTCTAGATAGGGGGAGAAAACAAATTTATTCATCATTTTAGAACAATAGCTGGTCTTGTCCTTAGCTATAAGTGGGAAATAATACCAAACCCAGAGAGGATTAAAATATATACTTCTGGGTGTCCGAAGAATCAAAATAAGTGTTGGTATAGAATCGGATCTCCTCCTCCAGGGGGGTCAAAGAATGTGGTGCTTAGATTTCTACAGTACTGGAGACCAAGATTTGAAGTCTTACATCTGAGCTACACTTTCTGGTTAGGAGCAAAATCATCAATGAGAAATAATTGTCTAACTTTTTACATACACTTAAGCCTAATGTCTGGGAGGTATATTCCCTTGATCTCTTAAAGAAATATACTTATGACTTTAGTCTTTGGTTATACTTTCCTTTTGGGTCTTTAAGACCATACAGCTGGCCCAAATAAATCAGTTAATTTTTACGCTTATGGTCATCTGAGGATCTGTTCCTCAGGGATCACATGAGCTTGGGAGGAGCTCCTGGCTCCTTTCTTTTACCTGTTCCATCTATGTGATGATAAGTCAAAGGTCCTGCTTGACCATGTCTGGCTTCACTTGAAAGTGTGGATGAGATGATTCTACTGTGTTGATCCTGCTCTTTGTAGACTGGACACTGGTTCAAGTCCATCTCATGGGGTCTTCTTGGCCTCCCTGAACAAGAGGACAGGTGACTCACCACAGTTATAGGACATTTTGAGAGATGTTCCGTAGTCCCCTGGAACTTAGTTGACCTTGGAGGGCAAGAAGCAAAAACTGTCCTTTAAGTCCCTCTGACGACATTAGTATAGGCCTCAAATTATGCCTCTTAAACATCCAATAAGGTTAGTTCCACCAGTCTGGTACTCTTAATTACCATGTGCTATGTAGATAAGGCTTGCATAAGAAAAACCAAATATTGTCAGATAAACCTTGACTAGATATATATTTTGTTCCTTAAACTAGTTGACTAAACTATGACCATAGACATTTTAAGATTATGTGTATATTATTTTTGTCTCATCCTTTATATATCATAACAAACCTACACAGACCTTCATCACTTGCTTAGGTTTTCTCATTTTTTCTATTTTGGAAAATATCTCCATTTCCATATCCTTTTAACACCTTTTACACTGTCACTTTTCTTTTTTAAAAAATAATGATAAGACATAATAGCATTAACAAATAAATTTTCCATCTGTTGTGAGACTTCTTTTCCTGGGGATGCTAAGCAATGCTTATTCCCTTTTATGGTTCTAGTGTCAGCCAATGTTTGATTAAAGTTTCCCTGGGGAACAAATGAATTTATTGAGCTTACTTACTGAGATAGCTGAGGGGTTGCTGAGGTGTATGTATGACCTGAGGGTATGCACACTGGAAAGCCTTTACCCAGTATGGGTCATGCCTTCTCTTCCTAGCCTTCCCTAGATTGCATACTTTAGTCCTCCCCAAATCCAGGAGGCCATGTGTGATTAGGGCCAAATTACATACAGTTGGCTGTGAAGAGTGGCTGGATAATGTGGTGAGGGTCCAATGACTCTGCTTGGCCCTCCTTTAATGAATGAGCGCAAGAGTCAACAAGCCCAATTGTGACTATGTTTAGCGATCAGGCTCAGCTGAAGTCGTGATGATGGTAGTTATTTCATGTATAGCATCATCTTATTAAAAATACCTGGAATTTAAAAGGACCTGGTGCTAGGAGCCACATATGAGGGAAAACATATGTCGTTTGTTTTTCTGAGTCTGTGTTACTTCACTTAGTATAACAGTTTCTAGATCCATCCATTTACTTGCAGATTTCATTATTTCATTTTTCTTTACTGCTGAATAGAACTTCATTGTGTAATATATACCAAATTTTTGTCAACTGCTTGTCAGTTGAGGGGCACTTAGGTTTCTTCCATCTCTTAGCTATTGTGAAAAGAGCAGCAAAAAACATAGTTGTACAAGTGTCTGTACAATAGGATGAGTTATTTGGGTATATGCCAAGGAGTGGTAAAACCGGGTCATATGGGAGGTTTGCTTTTAATGTTTTAAGAGTTCTCTACACTGTTTTCCACAGAGGTTGTACGAGTTTGCAATCCCACCATCAGTGAATGAGCGTTCCCCTTTCTCCACATTCTTGCCAGGGTTTTGTATCATTTGTTCTCTTGATCCTAGCCAGTCTGATTGGGGTAAGGTGATACCTTAGGGTGGCTTTAATTTGCATTTCCCTAATTACTAACGATGTTGAACACTTTTTGAGATGTTTCTTAGCCATATTTTCTTCCTTTGAGAACTCTCTGTTTAGATCTTTAGCCCATCTCTTAATTGGGTTGTTTGATTTCTCAATTCTTTGTTTTTTGAGTTCTTTATATATTCTGAATGTTAAACCTCTGTCAGGTGTGTCACTGGTGAAGATTTTTTCCCATTCTGTCGGTTTTATCTTTACTTTTTTGATTATTTCTTTTGCTGTACAGAAACTTTTAAGTTTAATGAGGTCCCACTTGTTGATTGCTGACCTTAATTCCTGAGCAACATCTGTCTGATTTACAAAATCCTTTCCTACACCTATGTCTTGTAAGTTACTGCCAATATTTCTTCTAACAGTTTCAGGGTTTCCAGTTTCACATTGAGGTCTTTGATCCATTTGGAGTTGACTTTTGTGCAAGATGAAAGATAAGGATCTAGTTTCATTCTTCTACAGATGGAGATCCAGTTTTGCCAGCACCATTTGTTGAAGATGCTGCCTTTCCTCCATTGTGTGTTCTTGGCACCTTTGTCAAATATCAGGTGGTTGAAATTGCATGTACTTGGGTTTGGATCTTCAATGACATTCCACTGATCTATGTGTCTAGTTTTGTGCCAGTACTATGCTGTTTTTATGGCTATAGCTCTGTAGTATACTTTGAGATCTGGTATAGTAATCCCCCCAGCATTGCTCTTTGTGCTTAGGGTTGTGTTGGCTATTCGGGGTCTTTTGTATTTCCACGTGAATTTAAGGATTTTTTTTCTAATGCTGTTAATTATGTCATGGGGAGTTTAATTGGGATTGCATTGGATCTACATGCTACTTTTGGTAGGATGGTCATTTTCACAATATTAATTGTTCCAATCCATGAACATGGGAGGTCCTTCCATCTCCTGGTGTCTTCCTCAATCTCTTTCTTTAATGATTTAAAATTTTCATTTTAGAGCTCTTTGGTGTCTTTGGTCAGATTTATTCCAAGATATTTTATTTTGATTGCAACAATTGTGAATGGGAGCATTTCCCTATATTCTTTCTCCAATTGCTTGTTATTGGTATATAGAAAGGCTACTGATTTTTGTAGATTGATTTTATAACCCTCCACCATACTGAAAGTGTTGATCAGTTCTAAGAGTTTTCTCGTGGAACGTTTGGGATCTGTTAGATAAAGTATCATATCATCTGCAAAAAGTGATACTTTGACCTATTCTTTTCCAATTAGTACTCCTTTAATTTCCTTCTCCTGTCTTATTGCTCTAGCAAGAGTTTCAAGCACCATGTTGAGAGGGAGTGGAGATAGTGTACATCCTTGTCTGGTTCCTGATTTTAATGGGAATGCTTCCAGTTTTTCTCCAGTTAGAATGATGTTGGCTGTGGGTTTGTTGTATATAGTTTTAATTATGTTGAAGTATGTTTCCTCCAGTCCAATTCCCTCTAGAACTTTGAACATAAATTCATGCTGAATTTTGTCAAAGGCCTTCTCTGCATCTAATGAGATGAAAATGTGGTTCTTGTCTTTGAGTCCATTTATATGATTTATGATATTTATTGACTTACATATACTGAACCATCCCTGAATCTCTGAAATAAGGTCAACATGATCAGGTGAATGATCTTTTTTATGTCATCTTGAATTAGGTAGCAAGTATTTTATTGAGACATTTTGCATCTAAATTCATCAGTGAAATTGCTCTATAATTTCCTTTTTTGTTGCATCTTATCTGATGTTGGTGTCAGGTACCACTACGTAGAATGAGAATGGTAGCATTCCTTCTTGTTGTATTTACTTTACTATTGCCGCAATAAAACACTGACCAAGACCAACTTGGGGAGGAAATGGTTTATTTGACTTTCGTGACCCCATCACAGTTCGTCTGTTGTGATGTTTCCCCTTTCATTTCTGATTTTGTTGATTTGGATTTGGATTTCCTTATATGTTTTGGGTCTGTTTAAACTGTTGATCTCTTCTTGGTTGAACTTTGTTGGTTCCCATGATGTTAGACATCCATCCACTTCTTTTAGGTTTTCAAATTTAGTAGCGTATAGGTTTTGAAAGTATTCCCTTACAATGTTCTGTATCTTTCTGGTGTCTGTTGTGATGTTTCCCATTTCATCTCTGATTTTGTTGATTTGGAGGTGATCTTTCTTTCTTTTGGTTAACTGGGCTAGCAGTCTGTCAATCTCATTTATCTTTTCAAAGAACCAGCTCTTGGAATTGTTGATTCTTT
>NW_008351177.1:1811841-1813093 GCF_000622305.1 Nannospalax galili | reverse complement strand
ATGTGTCTCTAATCTCTATATATCTGATTATTACTAGTCACAATCAGTTACACCAAGATCCTTGGCACCTGAGTATGGATGTAAAGTCAACAGGTAGATTTCAATAGTAATGTTTATTGCCTCTATTAATTAACATGAAGTAAATTTTTATGCTTCCTCCTCAAATATGTCTTTTTAAAAATTTGTTGATTTTTCTGTGTGTATATCATACAGAACATCCCAAACAATCTTATTCATCTATATACCCACTTCCCAACTAGCACCCTCCCATAGCCACCCGCCCCACCCCCCCAGACTGGTGCCCATATACTGTCATCCCTGTTACTATCCATTGTGTTGTCAGCACCCCAAGCTGTTCCCCAGTGCTTGTCCATCCACTGAATCTATTCAGCATATCTAGATACCCTTGTTGTAGGAAGATCAGCTGTTCCTCATCTAGCAGCAATCAGTTGACAGTATTCCTTTAGATAAGATTGGAGTCTGCTGTTCATTTTCCCAGTTTTATGCTGGGTTGCTGTCTGGGTGTGTTTTGGGCCACCATGGCCAATAACTCAAAGGATAGTATCTCCTGTCTGGCATTGATTCTTGTTATGTAGCCTTTAGCTATACATATGGAATCTTAAAAAATTATATTGATCCCTTTAATCTTTGGTTATACTTTCCTTTTGGCTATTTAAGACCCTACAGTTGGCCGACATAAGCCAATTTATTTTTATTCAAAGGTCGTTTGAGGATCTGTTCCTCAGGGGTCACATGGGCTTGGGAGGAGCCCCTGGCTCCTTTCTTTTACCAGTTCTGTCTCTGTGAAGATAAGTCAAAGTCCTGCTTGACCATGGCTGGCTTCACTTGGAAGCATGGAGGAAATGATTCTTCTGTGTTGACCCTCCTCTTTGTAGACTGGACACTGGTTCAAGTCCATCTGGTGGGATCTCCAGAGCCTCCTTGATCAAGAGGACAGGTGACTCACCACAGTTACGGGACATTTTGAGAGATGCTCTTAGTCCCCTGGAACTAAGTCAATTTAGGAGGGAAAGGAGCAAAATCTGTCCTTTATGTCCCTTTGACCAAATTTCATCTCTGATTTTGTTGATTTGGATTTACTCTTTCTTTCTTTTGGGTAACTGGGCTAAGGGTCTGTCTATCTTGTTTAGCTTTTCAAAGAATCTGCTCTTAGATTCATTGATTCTTTGTATTGTTTTCTTTGTTTCTATTTCATTAATTTCTGCTCTGATTTTTGTTATTTCTTTTCTTC
>NW_008351177.1:1810521-1811542 GCF_000622305.1 Nannospalax galili | reverse complement strand
GATTTTGAGCTTTACTGCATTGTGGTCTGACAGAATACATGGAATTATTTCAATTTTTTTTGTATTTGTTGAGGTTTGTTTTGTGGCCAGGTATGTGGTCAATTTTTTGAAAAAGTTCCATGGGGTGTTGAGTAGAAAGTGTATTTTTGGTGCTTGGGTGGACTATTCATAAGATGTCTGTTAGGTCCATTTTATGTAAGGCATCATTTAATTCAGACGTCTCTCTGTTTATTCTTTGTCAGTTGACCTGCCTAATGGAGACAGTGGGTACTGAAGTCCCCTACTATTACTGAGTTGGGGTTAATCTGTGTTTTATAGTACCGTAGTGCTGTTTTTATGAATTTGATTGTACCAGAGTTTGGTGCATATATGTTCAGGATTGTAATATCTTCTTGGTTAACTTCATTTGATCAGAACGAAGTGACCTTCCTTATCTCTTCTGATTAGTTTTTCCTTGAAGTTTATTTTGTCAGATAATTAGAATTGCAACCCCTGCTTGTTTTTTAGTGCATTTGCTTGAAAGATTCTTTTCCATCCTTTTACCTTAAGGTAGTTCCTGTTCTCGAAGGTTTGATGGGTTTCTTGCAGACAGCAAAGAGTTTTTTTTCTTAATCCATTCACTTAGCCTGTGTCTTTTGACTGGGGAGTTCAGTCCATTGATATTTAAGGTTATCATTGAAAGATGTGTATTGGTTGCTGTCATTTTGATTGCTGTTTGTGTTCTCTGCCTAATTTTGTGTTTCCTCAATTATACCTTTATTAATGTTCTTTCATTGCCCCTGGAGTATAGTCATTTCTCTCTCTGTTCTCTGTATTGCTTCAAGTATTCTTTGGAGGACTGGTTTTATGGACATGTATTCTTTCAGGCTATTTGAGTCATGGAAGATTTTTCTTTCCCCCTCAACTATAATAGACATTTTTGCTGGGTAAAGTATTCTAGGCTAGCATCTATTGTCATGTAGAACTGGAAATACCTTGGTCCAGGCTCTTCTGGCTTTCATATTTGTATTGATAAGTCAAG
>NW_008351177.1:1806344-1810423 GCF_000622305.1 Nannospalax galili | reverse complement strand
ATGTGGTGGAGAGTTTCTTTTCTGATCCTGTCTATTTGGTGTTCTATGTGCTTCCTGTATTTGTATGGGAATGTCTTTCCTTAATTTTGGGAAATTCTAATCCTGAATCCTGTTTAAGATCTGGTCAATACCATTAACCTGAAATTCTCCTTCCTCTATGCCTATTATAAGCAGATTTGGTCTTTTCATGGTGTCCCACATCTCTTACATATTCCATTCCTGTTTTTTTTTTTTTTTAAATTTTCCATACTCTTTGCTTGAGTTGTCCAACTCTTCAACTTTATCCTCCAGTGTTGATATTCTGTTTTCCATTTCATTCATTCTAGCAGTGAGTGTTTCCCCTGTTGTTTCAAGTTGGCTTATTGAGTTTTGTACTTCCTTCTTCATTTCTGCCTGAATTTTCTTCAATGTTTCTATCTCTTTTGTGAATTCATTCAGAAGTTTATCCCTATCCTCTTTTAAAGTTCTTTGATTTGTTTGGTCTTGTGTTAAATTCGTTGTATTCCTTGATCATGTTTATGATTGTTCTTTGAAATTCAGTCCAGGGTTTTCTCTAGGGAGTTCTCCTTGTAGGACTCTTCTACAGGAGTAGTGGAGTTTGGTGGGGACATAGTGTTGTGGCTTTCCATTTTATTATTCTTTTATTGTGATTTTGGCATGTGAATTTCTTTTGTCATTTATGATTCTGATATGAGAATTAAGTTGAAGTATGTTTCTGTTTGTATTACCGGGGTGTCTAGATCCTTTCCTTATTGGTTATGTAAAGCTAGTTGGTGCAGAGTTCAGGTTCTCTCAGGTTTAGTTTAGAGGGAACTGATGGCTTCAGATCAGCTATTCAGGAGTACCCACAGAAGCCTAATTCATGTTCCAGCCAGTCTTCCTTCACCACTCGGAGGCAGAATCTGGGCACTCTCAGGCAGTCCCCTGTGTTCTCAACCCCTATGTCAGAGGGAGGCCAGAGGGAGGCCAGAACTAAGCTCTCTCTGGCAGTCTCCTGAGATCAGCACACCTGCTCTGATAGAGGTTGGAACCCACCCTCTCAGGCTGTCTCAGCTACCTTTCTTATTCAGCTCAGGCCCTCCTGCCTAAGGATAACCCCATCCATAGGGAGCTGTATAGGAAGTTCTGGAACTAATGTTCAGCTCTGTACACTTTTCATCTACTACTGGTGGAAGGTAGATCAACTGTTTCCTGAGATACAGAGGAAGGAGAGCAGAAAGGGAGTACCAAATGAATGAGAGGCTTTGGTGACGATGGCTATATTCACATTTTGGTTGTGATAATAGTTGTGTAGTGTGATGGTTAGTGTTGTCAACTTGACAGGCGCTAGAATCACCTGGAAGATTAGCCTTTGGCCATGTCTATAGGGATTATCTTCATTAGATTAATTGAAGTGGAAATATCTGTCCAATGTGGGCATTACCATTCCCTAGGTAGGAGATACTGGGCTTTCTAAAAGTGAGAAAGTGAGTTGAGCATTATCTATCATGCAGCTCCCTGAAAAACACCCTTTCTCAATAGGAAACTCATGAATTCAAATTCTCTGTCTTTCAACTGGGGATGTAACTTGACCAGCTCCCTTAAAAACATCAGTTCTTTTTTTTAAAAAAAAAAATATTTTATTTTTATTTTATGTGTATGTGTGTATTGCCTGCATGTAGATAAGTGCACCCATGTTGTGCAATGCCAGAGGAAGACAGAAGAGGCTGTCGGATCCCCTGGAACTGGAGTTACAGACAGTTGTTAGCTGCCATGTGGATGCTGGGATTTGAACCCAGGTCTTCTGCAAGAACAGTCAGTGTTCTTAACCACTGAGCCATCTCTCCAGCCCCCCCACAACACCCATTCTTAATCGGAAACTCATCTGTAGGAAAATCATAAAGACAGATTTTGCTCCAACCTCACAGTGGTCCTTGTCTTTGCTTTCCTTTGATTTCCTTGATCTCATTTTGTTCTGCATCTTTGAGCACACAAGTATTCGAGGATTCACACAGAGCTTTCCTTTACTGACCCATGACCTCTGTCTTTCTATTATTTGAAAGGACCTACTCTAGAAGCTTTGTTTAAGGGAACCACAGGTAGCTTTCTCCTTAAACACACAGACTTATTAACCATATTCTCTTCATTTCATCTCTGCTACACTCTCCTAAGTGTAATTACAATGTAATTAAGAAATGCCCCATAGACATGGTCACAGTCCAGTCTAATGGTGGAAATTATTTAACTGAGGTTCCTTCTTCTCAGGTGTGTCAAGTTGACAACTGAAGCCAACCAACACTTGGATCAACATCAATACTTCCCAAACCCCACCTCTTGCTATCCCTCCAGATAACCTGCAGTACTATCTCCTATTGGCTTCTACAAGATTGGAGGGACATCAGTGCATAGTATTTCTGTTCATACACATGAAAACGTGTCTGTATATCAACGTAATTTTGTTCTTCATAAATACAATCATTGTATTTTGTTTTCTGACATTTGTATTTTCATCTTCATAACACATGAGCAAAACTTCCATGGTCACTGCTAAACTGCAGCAGGAATTGACCAACATAACAACCAAGGTTAAAACCAACAAGCAAGCTGTGAGGCAAGTTCTAATTTCATAACATGACACCATAGTAAAAAATGAGGGTAAAGATGGGATCAGATACTCTGTTAGGTCATGCTTTGGTTAGTGTTATAAATTCAAACAACTGAATGGTCTTACAGCATCTCCAATCACAATGTTAGAGGATGTTTTACTTATGCTGCAACACAGATCCATTTCTCTGGTTAACTAAGGGGGAGACGTCTAGGTAGAAAGGTCATTAGTCATATGAACAACATATGCAAACACGGAAAAATGAATTTCTAAGTTGACTCAGACAGCTGGGTAATTTCAGAAAAGGCTACTCGAACTCCCAAAGGAAGTTATTTTTATTCATCCAAAAAGTAACTTGAAGAAGAGTCATGGTTTTAAACTTTTTGAGGAGAGGGTGGAGAATCACATTATAAATATTTTATAACTTTTCATATTTTCCGCTTCTGTGCCTTATCTTGGTATCTCAGCTTTCAAATGACTGGCTGTTGTTCCTTATTATCTATGCAACATAGATTTATTCATCACTCACACGTTGAAGGTCATCCAAAAAGTAACTTGAAGAAGAGTCATGGTTTTAAACTTTTTGAGGAGAGGGTGGAGAATCACATTATAAATATTTTATAACTTTTCATATTTTCCGCTTCTGTGCCTTATCTTGGTATCTCAGCTTTCAAATGACTGGCTGTTGTTCCTTATTATCTATGCAACATAGATTTATTCATCACTCACACATTGAAGGACATTTATATTTATTCATTTTTTCTCTTTATTCTGAACTGCAGCGCAGCATCCTTTTAAAAATTCATTGTATCAATAGGGAATATAGAAAAGTATACACATTGAGTTCAGTAACATTATTAAGTAGATACTTTTATGGAGCACAATACTGAGAAGCTCTGAGGTATCCTTGGAGCCCCTACTAGAAATTTCTACCTCTCACTCTCCAAACTTTGCCAGTGTTGTATATAACTTTTTCTATTTTTAAACTTTAACTGGAATGATCCAGTAAGTAGCCTCCTGTGTTTTCAGCATTTAGTTCAAAGTCATATTTGGGATTTATCTCTTTTTTTAAAAGAAAAAAAAGAATTATTTACTCTTATGTGTATGTGTGAGTGCCGACATGTTCACCATGTGCATGACTAGGGCCCTGGGAGGCCAGAAGAGTGCATTGGATTCACTGAAACTGGGGTTCCAAATAGCTGTGATCTGCCATGTGGTTGCTGGGGACCAAACCCGGGTCCTCTGCAAGAACAGCAAGTGCTCTAAACCACTGAGTCATTTCTCCCACCCCTAGCCTACCTGTTTTAATTTTGGCATTTTGTTTGTGTGTAGTTCCAGGTAATATGTTATATTCAAATTATGATGCCAATATTTTTAAATGCTAAAACAACTTGTCATTGTTGAGAAAGACCCTATTGCTCCATGGTCTTACAAATTTGAGTTTTCAAAATTTCATTTTAGACAATTTGGTGAGTATGGATTTTTAAAAAATTTT
>NW_008351177.1:1801553-1806228 GCF_000622305.1 Nannospalax galili | reverse complement strand
TTTATTTATTTATTTATTTATTTATTTATTTATTTATTTAATGTGCATGTGCGTGTGTAAGCCTGTGTGCCCTGGCACACTTGTGGAGGTCAGAGGACAGTTTACCAGATTCAGTTCTCTCCTTCAACAGTATGGGTCCAGGGCATCCAACTCAGGTAGTCAGGTTTGGTGGCGGGTACCTTAACCCTCTGAGCCATCTTATCAATGCATGTAATTGATTTTTTTTCTTTTCTGTCTTTTTGAGGCAGGGTCTCCCTGTCCTGGAACTCACTATGTAGACCAGGCTGGCCTCAAACTCACAAAGATCCACCTGCCTCTGCCTCCCAAGTGCTGGGATTAAAGGCGTGCACCACCACGCCCGGCAATGTAATTGATTTTTAAAGTAAAATGTCTTATTAATTTGAAAGTGTTCTTTGAAGCAAAATGAGATCTTCTCTGAGAAGCGCTATAGCCCTGAAAAGGCGTTGTCCAATAACTAAAAACTCTTGTTCTATAGTCTGTGCTTAGTTTTCTGGTTATTTAAAGCAGGATGTGACACTGCTCCCTGTTACTCTAGCAGGACTGGAAGGGAAGCCACAATGATCTCTTTTTAATTTTGTGTGTATGTATGTGCATGTGTGTGTGTGTGTGTGTGTGTGTATGTCTGTTGCCTGTGTGTCTATGTATATGTGTCTCTATGTGTGTGTGTATGTATTTGTGTCTCTGTCTCTGGGTGTGTGTCTGTGTGTATGTCTGTTTCTGTGTATTTCTGTGTGTGTCTGTGTGGATATAACTGCATTTGTGTGTCTCTGTGTGGATGTGGGGGTGGGTGTGTGCATGCATGTTAGAGCATATATGTGAAGATCAGAGGACAACTTGCAAGAGTCAGTTCTCTCCTTCTACCATTTGGGTCCCAGGGATCAAATCCAGGTGGTGAGACTTGGTGGCATGCAACCTTACCAGTTGAGTCATCTCACTGGCCCTTGGCCCTTCATCTCTTTTTTTGTGTTTTCATGTGTCTCTGGATGCATACTTGCATGTGTGTATGGGATGCATACATATGTGTGCATATGCATGTAGAGGCTCAAGTTTGATGTCAGATATCATGCTCTATCACTTCCAACTTATTTACTGAGGCAGGTTCTCTCAATGAAATCTAGGGCTCACAGCTATGGCTCCCCTACTAATGAGCTTTCCCTGGGAAACTCCTGTCTCTGCTTTCTAAGGCTGGAATTACAGGTGGGCACTGCCCCGACCCGCGGAGCAACAACGTGGGGCACCGAGACTGAACCTGGAGGAATGAATAGACAGGGGGCACGAAGAAATGGAGACAAGACAGTATTCTGATCAAGTCTCATTTATTGAGCAATCACACAGTGTTAATATAGTAAAGCGGAGGGTGGGGGAAGGTAAAGGGCAGAGAGAAGGCGGGGGGAGTGGAAGGCGGCAAGGCCCTGCTGGGGAATTTCTACTACAGTCATGAGCCCTGGTGGTTTCACAAGATAAGGAAGTAAAATGTAGAAAAATATCAGGGCAAGAAAAACATGTTTTTACAAGGCCACCTGGTTGTTTCAAACTGGGGCAGGGGTACACTTAAGGCTTGGCCTCCAATAGGGCACCACATCTGCCTGGCATTTTACATAAATTCTGGGGATCTGAACTCATACTTGATAGCAAGTACTTTAACTACTCTGACCTGTCTCCTCAGCCTCCTTTGCTTTTGATCTTTTTAAAGACAGGGTCTCCCTGTAGCCCTGGATGGCCTGGAACTTGCTATGTAGGCCAGGCTGGCCTAGATCTCACAAAGATCCTCCTGCTTCTGCTGAGATTAAAGGTGTGCACCACCATGCCTTGATCAGCTTTGTGTAGAAAGCTCCAGTTAGGGATCTTAATCCACCAAGCTGGCTAGCTCTTCCACCTTTGATGCCCAAAATTTCCTCAGCTTATGTTTTTGTTTTGTTTTACCTTTACAACCTTCATGACTTTGAAGATTTTAGTCAAGTTGTAAAATGTTTCTTACCCTGGATTTGTTTGATATTAGTTAACTCATGATACCACATAAGCTATACATTTGGGGTAGCTTCTTCCAGAACTCATATCTTTTTCTCCCTACAGCCCCTCAGTAGTGCATGCAGTTGATTTGCTCAGTACTAGAGGCAACTGTCCAACCTATTTATGCCAGTCTGTGCTAGATTGTTCCTTGTATAGCTGTTTCCACCCCTTTGTCATTAGTAAGCAGTTTGTGAGGCAGTACTTTAATAGATCTAAAAAGTTCCTTTCTTATTTTTAATTCCCCACTACTGATGTTTCCTGTAATCACCAAGGTTTGATTTTATAATTCTACTATTTCTACACATCCATTACTTAAAATATTGTATATTATTTTTATTTTATGTGTATGAGTGTATTGCCTGCATATAGGTAGGTGCACCTGTGTCATGTAGTGCCTGTGGAGATCAGAAGAGGGCGTCGGATCCTCTAGAACTGGAGTAACAGAAAGTTGTTAACAGTCACGTGGGTGCTGGGAAATGAAACCAAGCCCTCTGCAAGAGCAGCCAGTGCTCTTAACCACTGAGACATCTCTCCAATCCCCCATTACTCAAAATTTTTCTGTAAGAAATAGCTTCCTTTTTTCCTTCTATCTATTTATATAAGCATGGGCTATTTTATTCAATGGATTATAATCCATCATATCCATAAATTATTCCGATATTCTCTCATATTTTAAGATTTGGTAATTACCTCCTTCAGCTGATCCTTTTTCTAGGCCTGGGGAAGTGGGCTCTTATGAAATAGAATCTCATATAGTCTAGCTGGCCTCAAATTCACTAAGTAGCTGAGGATGATTTGAACTCAAATTCACTAAGTAGCTGAGGATGATTTGAACTCCTGATCCTTCTGTTTCTACCTCTTGAGTGCTGGGGTTACCAGCATGTGCCATGACCGTGCCTGACTTGATCCTTGCTTCTTTGACATGTCCCAGTATAGCCTCTGCTTGCTTGGGGTATATGATAATCTAGATTCACCTTTTGCTTCTTCTGTTCCACCCATCAAATTAGTCATTTCTCTAAGAGGCTGTAGTTACAGGAGCTTCTATAGAGTTGGTATACCTGTATATATTATGTAAGTATGTGCATATGCACACATGTATCACACATATTCACACAGATGCATAATGTATTAGGCATTACACAATTGTGTAATGTAGACACTTATGTCTACATAGACCCATATATTTTGAAAACCATGAGATTCATTTCTATTGCTGTGACAAACATCCTAACCAAAAGCAGCATAGGGAAGGAATAGGTCTATTCACTTACAATTCCAGGTGACAGAGCATCATTTCAGGGAAGTCATGGCAGGAACTCCAGCAGCTAGTCTCATCATGCCCACAGTTAAGAGCAGAAAGAAAGGAATGCACCCCGTGGCCTTCCTGCTGCTGGGCTCTGCTCAGCTTTCTTCACTCTTAAACAGTTCAGGGTCCAGCCCACAATATTGTCCCACCCACATTCAGAGAGAGTGTTCTGACTTTAGTTAAGGATCAAGACAACGCCCCACAGATAAGCTTATGGCCTGATGTAGACAGTTCCTTCATTAACTCTTTTTTCAGGTGATTCAAGTTGATATCTAAAGCCAGCAGCTCAACAAGTTTATGCCAATACCCATTACGGACAAGTCTACAACATTCATTCTCCCTTCACATTTTCATCTCCGTGTCTTCCATCTCTGACTGAGGAGCCTTGATTTCAACTATCCTAACATACTGATTTATCTGCTCATCTCTTACACGTTACACATTTCCCACTTCCCGTGTTGCTCTCCTTTTCAGAAACCCTCAACCCATGAACCAGCTCTGGTCCCTACCCAGCTGCTGCAGGCTGCCTTCCTGATCTGCTCTGGCTCATGGCGGGTGGCGGGGGGCATGGAAAGACAGAAAAGCAAATATGGTGATGATGATGATGAGTTTAGACTTAGATTTTTGTACTGTTTTGGTCCATCATTTTACAAATAAAATCTTTGGAATCGGTAAAAACATATTTACAGAGATGGTTCAGGACTGATTCAATGGTTCCTGTGCCTAGCATCCCCCATCTGAGCACTCTCTAATTTAATCATCTTATAAGGCAAAGCATATTTGACACACTGAGAAGCCGTCCTCAGTATATTACTCAACCGAGTGCCACAGTTTATTTGGGTCTCACAACACTTTTGCCCAAAGGCCTTGTGCTGCTCCAAGATTTCTCTCTGGAGACCATATGACAGTCAATCAGTGTATATCTTTGGGCTTCTCTGGGCTGTGACAGATTTTGATGACTGTAACAACTCCAAAAAGGACTCATCAACCACTTTTGATAAAGTGCGACATTTAGGCTTCATGTCACATTTGTGTCAGGGTTGGAATTGGGCTGTGGGTTCCAGAGGAAAGATTATAGACTAAAGTGCCAATCGTATCCCATCCCACCCAACCCCATCCCACCCCACCTCACTCCATCCCATCCCATCCCCCCCCACCCCCCCCTACCCCATTTCACCCATCCCCCCCACCCCACTCTACCCCATTTCATCCAATCCCACCACTGTACCCCATCCCATCCCATTACATCCCATTCCACTCCACTCCATCCCATTTCATACCACCCCACTCCACCCCACCCCATCACATCCTATCCCATCCCACCCCACCTCACCCCAC
>NW_008351177.1:1784566-1801384 GCF_000622305.1 Nannospalax galili | reverse complement strand
CCACCCCATCCCCTCCCATCCCTTCCCATCCCATCCCATCCCATCCCAACCCATCTGGTCCTATCTTATGTGGTCCAATCCTAGCCCACCTCATCCCATATCATCCCACCCAAAGTCTCTCATGGACACAAGTTGTCATTGATGACTTGGGTCAGCTGACCAAAGTGGCTGTTGCCATGTGTGTTAGTCACTTTTCTGTTGCTGTGATATAAATACTGACCAAAACAACTTATAAAAGGAAGAGTTTATTTGAACTTACCATTCCTGGAGAATTACAGTCCATCTTGGTGGGGAGGTATGGCAGCAGAGGTGTCTGGAGAAGGAGCAGCAGAAGCTAAGCTCTTCCAGCAGGCATAGGAAACAAGAGAGCAACTGGAAATCCAGCAAGGCTTAAGAACTCTCTAAGCCCACCCCCCAGTGACGTGCCTCCCCCAGGATAGCCACACCTTCTAAGACCTCCCAAAACAGCATCATCATCTGGGGACAAAATGTCCAAATGGAGCTTATGGGGGACATTTTCATTCAAACCACCACACCTCTTTTCTCCTCCATAGTTATTTTCCAGCCTGTGGCCAGTTTGTGCTTTCTGAAGCTAATCACTGGGCTGCAGTGCATTCTTTAGGGCAGAAGAACTGCAGAGTTGGAATGAGCACAATGTTTAAGTCATAGATGTGCTCTGTGAGGGTTTTTTCTTCCTCTCTCATGACATCTAGTCATCTTAGACATGCTTTCTGATTTTTTATTCTTTGCCATATACATTTTCTGCAGTTTTATGTTCAATATGCTTGCTTTTGATCACAGGATTTTGATATATTATGTTCTGCATTTTTTTTAGCAAGGATATCGCCAAGGGAATTTTACCTGTGGTGATCGTATATAGCCTATGATGTAAGATCCTACTTACCATCTCTGCACAGCCCTTCTACAAATCTTAAACTTAAACACACATGAGGAAGAAAAGCATTATATTTAAGCAGGCATTTTCAGAGAATTCTTTTTCAGAATTCACAGCAAAATATATAAAAAGTAGAGGTAACACTGGGGAGAAAATCTAGTCTATTGTATTACTGAAATTGAAGACATTTTAGCTTATAGGTACTTAGTGTTTAGCTTATAGGTACTTAGAGTCCTTTTCTCCTGACCACTTATGGCTGTGCTTACTGATGTCTGATTTCAGATCCTCCTTCTCTTGGTCCCTTGATATTTACATTCTTCAGAACCCTGTTATGCATTAAAATCATGTTTGTTATTTTTCATCCAAGTTTTTCTAGGTGTTTCTATTGGTAAGACTTTCATCATGATATATTGTCTTCTTTGTGCCCCAGGAATAGAAACTGAATATTTGCAAGTCTGTCAAGCTTGGTGAACTGGTTTGTAAATGAACATCAACTTGGAAATGGCTCTCTGAGAGGAGACTTTGCAACAAGCAGACACATGCCCGCCTTGAGAAACTGCAGGCAAGGAGAGAAGATGGGAAATAGATACAAAACAAAAGAGTTTGATGAGTGACTGATCTGCAGTTTAATAATAACTATCAGAGGCCATCCATATCCTAGGCTTAAATTACCATTATCTTTACTAATGTTGACATTGAATCACCGAAGAAATGGAACATTTAAAAATTATTCACCATGCTCAGAATGAGAATATTATATAAATCTATTTGAGTATTTCTGAAATAATGTAGGATGTGGTGTTACTTAAAAGAGCGAGTCAGATAAAAAATCAAAATCATAGGACTGGAGAGATGGCTCAGCAGTTAAGAATACTGGCTATTCCTGCTGAAGACCCAGGTTCCATTCCCAGCACCCACACGGCAGTTAACAACTATCTGTAAATTCAGTTCTAGTGGATCCGACACCCTCTTCTGGCTGTCATAAGCATTGCGTGTAGGTGACGCACTTACATATATGCAGACAAAGCACTCAGAAATGTGAAATAAAAACAAATGAATGAATAAGCAAAATCATAATTATTAAATATTGAGCTTTACATGGGTGCCTCACATTTTCACTAATTTTCCAACATTAGCCCTCATTCCCACCATCACCCTGCAAGGTAATGATCATGAGTTTAGCTTTATAATAAATATATTAAAGATACACAATCAGCTGATGAAATGGCTCTGTAGATCAAGTGTTTGTTATATAAACGTGGGGACTTGAGTTCAGATCCACAAAACCATGTAAAACACTGGCAGGTGTGGTTGCTCAGCTATAATACAGCATAAAGGAGGAGGAGACAGGTAATCCTTAGAGCAAAATGGCTTATTCAGACTAGCCAAAATGCTGAGCTCTGGCTTCAGAGAAACCCTGCCTAAATGTACAAGGTGAAGAATTGTAGTGGAAGACATAGTTGTGCCCTTTAAGAAGTGAAATTCATGCATACATACATGCACACACCACACACACATATGTAACATGAGGAAAAAAAGCTACGTAAACTCACTACATAGGTTCGGTAGAATTACAAATTTCTCTTGCTGTTTCACTATGTTGCCAGCAGTGTCCACCTGGGAATATTCCTTATTCTGTGGGTACCTTTCCATTGAACATTCCCTGATAATTCAGGGAAAGGTGGCACGTCCTTAGCATCTGTCCTTTCTCCCTGTTTGTGACCTTTAGCAAGTTCTCTGGACGTGCTGATCCTCTGTCTGGAAGACCCTCTGATGGAGCTATTTTGGCACATGCAAAACTTGTGGCATTGAAACCAGCAGGGAGATGAAGGGGGGTGGATACTAAGTCAAAAAAATGACAAAAACAGTAAAAAACAAGAGAGACAAGTTTTCAAATATGATAATCCTGTCTGGACAGCAGACAAAGAACAAATGCTCCTCAGCTCCCTGTGGAAATGATAATTTTAAAAGTGGACCAGGGAGCTTCAGATAATTATTTAGTCCTTTTAAATATTTATGAGTTCCAGTGTGCTACATACATTTTAAAAGACAGTTGACAACTGGAGCATATATCATCTTTTCCCTCTGCTGGCTAAAAATAGCTTCCTACTTTTTAATGTAAAAACAATACTTTCTGTTTGGTGTTCATGAAATAAATGACTATAAAATATTAATTTTCAGGCATGACAGGGGGGACATTATGAGAAGTTTTTTCTTGTAAACTTTGAGATGAGTGACTGGTTTTCTACTTCTGTTTGAAAAGAGGCAGGGGTCACTTCCTGATTAGTAGCCAGACTTGGAGTAGAGTTTGGGGGATGCTGAAGTTAAAGCTGCTTGCTCGTCTCAATCTACACCCCTGGGGTGGCAGAAACTGATGGAGTGAGCCAGCCATGGCCTGGAGGAGTGAACTGAAAGATTGATTCTGAAATGAGAGCCCAGCTTGGGATCAAAGGGGCATAGCACTGTCAGGAGCAGTAGAAAAGACACAGAAAGAAACAGCTGAGAATTCAGTCCTGGGCCTTTGTTTCAAAGAGGGCTCAGGGTCTACCTTCCTCCAGGTGCAGATGGTACCTCTACACAGATGGGGCCAGCAAGATTGATTGGGGCGATATGCATTTCCCTGTTCATTCTTCTTTACCTTTCATGGGGGAGAAAACTTCCTGGATAAAGTCAGTGTCCCATTTAGGTCCATTTTGCCAGCAGGTGTGTTCTCTCCCAATCACAGCATCACCTCCTCCCCAACCAATGAGGCCTCCAGAGAATTGCTCTTGGTGGGAAAGAAAGTGCCTTGTTTCACAGGCTGTCTACTACTAGACCCAATGATTGCTTGAAGCCGAGTGCAAAGGGCCAGACCCTTTTCCTCTCCAAGGGGCTGACTTGCGTGTACACAGCTCAAACTTCAGGGCTCCCTGGCAACCTTCCTTGGAGACCATGTCCTTGCCTGAGATCCCTCCCTAGCTCATTCTGATAGTTGTACTTTGTTATGTCTTTGATTTATGACAACTCCTTCAACAAATAATTTTAATGGGAATTCTGACCTGTGGCACCCAGACCCTCGGAGAGGGAAGAGAACACTTGTCTTATCAGCCAAATGGGAAGGCCACATCTCTAAATGGGGCCATGGATGGCTCCTTTCAGCCTATGCTAAGTGCCATTCATGTCTGTAGCCTTTGTTAATCAGATATGTGTCATAGGAAACTAGCACCAAGCAGGAGCTCAGTGCTGAGAGCTTTTCTCCATGTTTGCAATGAAGCATCTCCAGCCCAGTCTCCTGGAGAAGCCGTCTTGTTGTCCTGCCCTTTTTCTTAGTCCTGGCTAAGTCACCATGGCTACAGTTACTGGTCCTTGTGGCTTTCTGTTATTGTCACAATGTAATGTGTAGTGAGTTTGGATCAAACTCTTATTGGGAGCCTCATAGAGATTCCTACTTGCCACAGCTTCAATGACATGTCTACACCTATGGTACTGGTCTACACCGGCAGTGCTGCCTCTGAACTTAGCCATTTCTTTATATAGACTCCTGACCCTCAGGGCACCAGATTTTCTTCCTAGGACCACCTTCACACTGAAGGTGGCAGGCATGCCTAGTGTGATGGACTGGGCTCTCTAGAGGAAGAGGACTGATATAATGTATTTTATAATATATATTATTAAAGGAGATTTACTAGAATGGATTATGTGATAGGCTGGTAGTCCAGTAATGGCTGTCTGCATGCTGGAGAGGCTGATAATCTGGTCCAAGATGTTGGGTGCTTCAAGCAGTGCCAATCTGGCATCAGAGGTCTGGAAGATTCCTAGAGGGTAACTAGTCTTCAGTTCACATTGGAAGGCTGAAGAAGCAAGAATTCAGTGGCAGACAAGGATGGTAACAGCAGTAGCAGCAGCAGCAACAGCATAGGATACACTCACCAGCAAGAAACAAGGCAGACAGGAAATCAACACTGCTTTTCATTTGACTTCTTTATATCTTGGCACCTGCCAAAAGATGCCACCAACTCTGGGGAAAGTCATCTCTCCTTGGTTATTCCTTTCTGGAAATCCCTCATAGTCCTCAGAACCATGTCTCTTAGTTGATTCTAGTTAGCATCAAGGTGACAAGATTGACCATCACACCTGGTGTTAATGACCAGGACAGGTCTGTCTGGGAGTGGTTTCCCCAAGACACTGTCTCCCAGATGGGTGCAATGATAGGAGACTTTAGGACCATCATCAGAACCAAAATTTCTTCAGCAAAGATCAAAAAGAGGGTTATCCTCATAAACACTGAGTATTTTAGCTAACTTATTTGATGATTCATAAAAATATGACATATTAAAAAGCAAAATAAAAAAAGGATATCATCTCACCTCATCATGGAGCTGGATAGTCGATTGTTGAAGTGCCAGGTTGTCTCGGTCACACTCCCTGGGAAAGCTCTCAGGCTGAGAGCCCTGACCACCAGCAGGCCTAGTATAGCTGGGCCCATTTGGCAGATGCTGGATGGAACAATCCAGTGAGCAGAAGTTGACATTCTACCTTGTGTTTCATTGTGCCTGGGTGTCTGAACACCCTGGGTGACATATAACACAGGTCCTTGTGGGCAGGTGGTATACACACTTAAAAGCAGAGGAGTCCCCCACACACACCAGAGCTGAGGACTAAGTTCCTATGTCTGTTGAGTGTGAGGAATGAAGGAAGCCCCTGGGGGAGGTGATAACATAAGCCTGACCTGAGGGAAGTTTGGTCTGTGAGGACACTGAAACTGTAAGTCTTCCTCATTTTCCCAGCCAAACCTGGAGCTTGCCACTAAAGCCTTTCCCCAAAGTAGGTGAGAATCTTAGATACGTATCAGAAGTCCATCAGATGAAGCAAATGTGGTATAAAGGCTACAGACCACACTAGTAACGCGTCCTCAGGCAGAGTATAGGACTCTATGTGTACATGCTAGTGTGTGTGTGTGTGTGTGTGTGTGTGTGTGTGTGTGTGTGCAGTACAGACAAGCTTATCTTTACTTTTAGAATCCACACAATCCATACACAGTGAAGCCACCATACTCAGTCTTAGTTTGTGTTTCAGACATAGTTTCCTAGAAACTAACCAAAAAGATGTGCTATGATTTGAAATCAGAGTATCCCCCACAGGCTTATGTGTTTAAGGCTTCATTCTGAGCTGGTAGCATTATTTTGAAGGTGATTAAACTTTAAAAAATAGGGTCAGACTGGAGGAAGTAGGTTACTGAGTGTATAGTGTATATCTTTGAAGGTTAGACCTAGTCCCTTGACCTTTCCTGACTCTCTATGTCTCCTGGCCATCATGAAGTAAGCAACTTCATTCTACCACATCATCCCCGCCATGATGATCTGACCACAGCCCAGAAACAATGGATCTGGCCAACTGTGCATTGAGACCTCTGAAACTGGGCACCAAGATCAGTCTTTCCTCCTTTGAGTTGTTTTCTGTAGTTTGTTACAGGCATGTAAAGTTTGACTAGCAGGACAAGTATGAAAAAGAGCCTAGAAAAAAATATATATTCTGGACTAAAGAGAAATATGTCTGGACCATGTATACTATGAAATTCAGATCTTGCTCCTCAATCTAGGCCTTAAGGAAAGATTGTCTTCTAAGCATAGCTCTGTCTCTTTCAGACCCAGTTTTTAATTTGAGACTGGGACATTGACATGTTGTACATAGAATCAACCGTGGAGGGATTAGCTTTCCCAAGAACAATTTTTTTCTAGGGTTTCCTAGAATCACATAGATGTTGGGGTATGATACCATGTGGATGTCATGTTATAGGAAGGGAACCTGTCTCTCCTGGAAACAAGGCTTCCAGGTAACTAAGGAAAGAGGGCTTCAAGCAAGATAAGAACACACCCCACCTCTCTGCTGTCTGGGGATCAGAGGCAGCTTGATCACTATCATGTCTCACATGTTATTTACAACCTAGACCCATATATCCTATGTATTATGTTCTGCAGGCCACATATCAGACAGGCCCATTGTTCTCTGTAAGCCTCCATCTATTTACCCAAGAACAAACTCTGGGCATTCCAGGCATCTGCCTCCACCTCCACCTTAGGCACATAAGGCCTTTCAACCTAACTTGGTAATGTAAAGGGACCTTTACCCACTTCCTCATGGAGTAATACCTTACCCCTCCCTACCTCCTCCTAAAGAGCCTAAATGAAGATACCTTGCTTTGTCAGAGGCAAAGGAGATGCTGGCTCTAATAAACTTATCGTCTGAAGAATCATTAGACTTTATGCCTTTCTTGAACTGAATCTCCTATCCTCTCCCTCCCTAAAACCCAAAAGTGGGGCTTTAAACAGAGAGAATCATACTTGGTAGGTTAACGGTTCTCCATGTCTATCTCTCCGGTCAGGATTCACAGACTTCTGAAGCCTTTGGAAGCACCTTAGATTTAAAGTCTGAATTTGAATATCATCCATAAGACACATGTGTTGTCATGTGTTAAATAACATCCATAAGATGCATGCCTTTGTCATGTGTTGAGCAAATATCACTGGCACAACTCCTCATCGACAGGAAGGATGCAATGATGCCTAATCTCAGGCATACTATGAAAAAGAAGTTTATCACTCGTTGCTAAGCACTCAGTATTCTGCCAGCCACAGAATTTAAAGTTGTAACTCTTTGATGGACATCTATTATCTACTAAATTCTCTAAGCTAAGTAGTGGTGATTAAAAAATGCGTGTGACAAAGAGTTCACCATCCTGTTTAAAAGAGATGGCTGAGGCATGCTGCCAGTGAACAGATGAGCAGATTAGGACATGATGTTTAGTGCTCTGCGGGAGAATCTCACATACACCCAGAGTGTGGAGGCAGCTCTACTTGCATTCACATCAGTGGTAATAACACCAAGCTGGTTTGCTCATGTGCTCATGGAAAGAAGGAATGAGTGCAGGAAGGAATTAGCTGCAGTTTGTGTTGTTGCTTGTATCATAGTGATCTCTCTTTAACTGCAAGCCCAGAGAACAAGAGGAACACATCTGGAGTCCCCTCTGCATAGAACCATGTGCTGATTAGTTTTTGTCAACTTGACACAAATTAAGTCACTTGGGAAGAAACTCAATTGAAGAATTTCCTTTATCAGACTGGAATGCAGGCATCGTTTTGAGGCATTTTCTTCATTGTTAACTGATGTAGGAGGGCCCAGCCCACTGTGGACAGCAATATCCCTGGGCAGGTGGGCCTGGGATATGTATCCAAAGTAGTTGAGCAAGCCAGGGGAAGTAAGTCAGTAAGCAGCACCTGCCATGGTTCCTACTTTGAGTTCCTGCCTGACTTCTCTTAAAGCTGGACTGTGATCAGGATGAGTAGACCAAATAAACTCATTCCTCCCCAAGCTGCTTTTATTTTTTATTATTTAATAAAAAATTTTTTGTTTGTATGAGGGTATTGTCTGCATGTAAGTGCACTGGTATCCTACAATGCCCGTGGACCCCTGGAACTGGAGTGACTGATGGTTGTTAGCTGCCATGTGGGTGCTGGGAAATTGAACCCCGGTCCTCTGTAAGAGCAGTCAGTGCTCTTAACCACAGAGCCATCTCTCCATCCTCCACCCCTCATGATGTTTATCACAGCCAACAGAAAACTAGAACAAACCTTGTGAAATTGAGGAAAAAATATCTGTCTAGTATTGTTTCTTTTGAATCAAGCTATACATGAAATGTTCCGCCAACATTGCAAAGCCACTGATTAACTTGGACTGGATGGATAAATTAGGGAAGAAAGAGAAGCGATTTGAAATGGGAATGTATGCACTGGGGTAAAACCAACATAACCAAACATAACAATGTCCTAGTCTGCTTTCTGTTGTGATAAAACACTGAACAAAAGCAATTTGGGGAGGAATGGGCTTATTTGGCTTACAGCTCACAGTCCACCATCAAGGGAAGCCAGGGCAGGGACTCAGGGCAGGCACCTGGACCAGGAACTATAGCAGAGGCGGTGGAGGAACGCTGCTCACTGACTTGCTTCTAGGCTCAGGTCAGCTACCTTTTTATACAACCTATGCCCACCTGCTAGGTATGATACCACCTACAGTGGACTGAGTCCCCCTACATCAATTAGCAAACAGTAAAAAGCCCCATAGGCATGCCCTCAGGGTCAGTCTGATGAATGAAATTCCTCAGTTGAAGCTCCCTCTTCCCAGGTGTGTCAAGTTGAAAACTGAAGCTAACTGATAGGAATTCAATGAGTAGTGACTTTTTACAAAGTTCCATGCTTTAGATTTTTTATTTGTTTTTTGGTTTCTGTTGTTTGTTTTTTGACAGCATCTCCCTGGTTCTTGCCTACCTGGTCCTATGTGGACCAGGCTGGCTTCAATCTCAGGGAGACCCATGAGCCTCTGCATACCAAAGGCTGGGATTAAAGCTGTATGCACCACCATACCCAGAGCATGCTTTACATTTTTATACAACTTAATCCTTACAAGAAGTTTATTAGTTTCAGATTACTGTTCTTTGACAAATGGAGAAACAATTCTAACAGGTCAAGAGGTTTACTCTGACTTTTAGAGTTAGGCATTTGGAATATGTGACTCAAAACCAGATCCATAGAAGCTGAAGGCTGGCTCCCATGGCTTGCTGAGTGCTGGAGCTGCTGAGAGATTAGAGCTTTCTTTGACTTCCAGCACAAAGTTGTTCCTACTGTAAGTTCCATTTTTGTTTTTTCCATCAATACTAAAACAAGTCATTTCGGTTTCAGAGTCTAAATGAAAGCATTGTGGTTGACCCTTTGAGAACCTCCTATTAAGCCAAATAACTTTCTTCCAAAGCATCGTAAGGTATTTTTCAAAACCCTAATTAGAGTTATTTTATTACATCCTAATGTCAAAGCACAGATTTCTAATAGATTTTTCACTTATGATTGAGGAGCAGAGTAATCTGGTGCCTGTAGATGTTCGAAACATTTTTTTCCTCTCAAAAGAAACAACAAGAACACTGCATCTGAAGAGCAGGCTCTGAGGTTTGGGGAAAGGTGGTTTCTCTCCATCAACAGTAGAACAAGGTCAACAGTGAAATAGGCATTAGGGCTGCTGTCTGCCATCCTCTTTCACAGATGGCTCTTGGAGGCAGAAAAAAGCTGCAGGTTCCAAGCAGACTGAGTACACTTGTGGATATCTTCACTTGTCCAGGTTTGCTGGCTGGGTAGAGCTGTTTACCCAAAAGGAGAAATTATCTGCTATGTCATAAGTGCCCTGCAACATTCCTGAGAAATGTACTCAAGAAAGAGAGGAAAGGAGTGACTTCACAGCTAAAGGAAGAATAAGATAGCATTTAAAACTTGGGAGAAGAGTTCAGTCACACTTGGAGATGTAGCTCAGTTGGTAGAGTTCTTGCCTAATATGCAGGAAGTCCTGAATTTGATGTCCAGCACCATATAAACAGGGCATGGTGATTCAAGACCACAAGCTCAGCTTTCAGGAGATGGAGGCAGGAGGATGAGAAGTTCAAGGTCATCCTCATCTACATCTTGAGTTTGAAGAGTTTATGAGATACTGTTTTCAAACAAACAAACAAACAAACAAACAAGCAAATAATAAACGAGCAGGAGTTCAGTCAAGGGAAGCTCTGGTGCTCAGCATTGCCATCCATGCACTGTCATTTGCTTGTATTAGTTAAGAAAAATAAACACTCAGCATTGCAGCACCTTGTAAAGGAAAATACACAGTAGGAAGCTCTAGCCATCTGTCTTGCTGTGATGTCACGCTGCTGAACCAAGACACTGGACAGATTCTACTCAGTTCAGGGTGAATGTATTAATGAATGACTAAATTCCCAACATCAGCATTTGTTAACTTCTACTCTGGGACAAAAGTTATAAATTTGATGAAAGAGATTATTTTCCCTTTTCAGGGGACTTAGAGACATAACTGGAAATCTTTTTGACATATGTATATCAAGCATTTTATAGTTTTCTGTTCTCAGAACACATTGATTAAAATTTTATATTCAGTCTTTGAAAATTTCATTCATGTATAGAATTTATCTTATCATACTCAACCTCTATGATTCCTCTCCAACTCTCCCAGATGCCTCAACACATCTCCCTCCAAATCTGAGTTTCATTGTTTATTTCTTTTATGACCCACTGAGTCTAATTAATGGTCCCCATATGTGGGCATGGATGTGGGGCCATCCACGGAGGCATGGAAACCCTACCAATGGCCACACCCAGAAAAAAAGTGATTCTCCCTCCTCTAGAATGAGCCAATACCTTATTAAGCATCTAATCTAGAAGTTAAGGATCTATACTGAACCTAAAGTTGACAACTGGTGATGAACTATTAATGAAGGAAGTCTGACCATAAACTAATAATAAGTAAAATAGGTAGGTAATGAGGATAGATGTTACGAAGAGCAGAGGAAGACGAGGAAGATAGAGAATGATGAGGATGGGGCTGGGATGCTGCTTTACAGAGACTGATTATGAAAGACCTCTGCTAGAAGTCTTTTGAACACTGAAGTATTTGTCTTCATGTGATCATTAGGAAACATGAACAGGCAGAGAGGAGAGAAGCATGCACTTGGAATTAGGAGCCAATGACAGGCAGGAGGCTGATGTGGTTGATGGGAGAGATGGGAGGTACAAGGGGGGAGCCTTCATAGAGAGAGTACAGCGAGATCAAGGGGTGCCCTGGTATTTCCAGGTCCTTTGCTTTTTCTCTGAGGGATGTAGGACTAGTAGAACTCTGTAGAAGAGTGCCATGATCTGGCCTAATATTGAATAGATATTTCTGGGTCCTTTTGGAGAATAAATGACAGGGCATCAAATAGACAGGGACTATGTAGTAGAAACTAGGGCCATGATATGGGTTGGAGATGGTAATGGCTCAGAGGACCATGGCTATCAGAAGACAGACTGGAGTGTGGTTATATTTTCTTAAGGCAGAGCTCACAGGATTCATTGATGGATTTTCACAGGGTTTGAGAGAAAAAGAGAAATTGAAGATGATACAAATGATGAAGTCCTGAGCTAAAGGAAGCACGGGTTTGTCACCCAGGAACCCGAGAAAAATATGATGGGGTGCTCAGGAGGGGTAAAATTATGCTTTAATTACTGACACTAGAAATATAAGATCCTTAAAGGGCTGGGATGGGGGGAGAGAGAGAGACTGAGAGACAGACAGAGACACAGAGAGACAGACAGAGAGACATGGAGAGATCTGTATTCTAGATACAGCTCTGTGAGGCACTCTGGCTTTATGTGCCATTGAGGGATGAGATTGCCTTCAGGTAAGTTAGTGGAGTTAAGTGGTGATGAGAAATGACTTATGCAAAGCTTTAGAAATTATGTGATGAGCCACACAGAGGACAAAGTTAAAGAGGAGAAACCTGGAGTCAGGGAGGAATCTGAGAGAGGAGTGGCATCAGGGAGTCCAAGCAGGGAGAGGATTTCTATCAGGGAGAGAATAATAATAGTTATGCTTCTGTGCCCTGCATCCTGAAAACCTGAAATGAATCTTAAGGTTTCCAGACATTCAGAAGAAAGAGCTGTTTTTTTTAAATCTCTGTGTGTGCATGTATAATGTGTATGTGTATGATGTATACTGTGATGTGTGCATACGTGCATGGGTGCACTTGCATGCTATAGCATGTATATATAGGTCAGAGGACAACCTCAGGTGTTGGTCTAAGCCTTCCAGACCTTTTTTTTTTTTTTTGAGATGGGATTGCTCTTGTTCAAAATTGGTGTACCTAAAGATGACCTTGAAATTCTGATCTTGCTGTCACCTCCCGAGTGCTGATACCATAGGTATGCTCTACCATGGCCAGCTGGAATGATCCTCTTCATAGATTGACTTTCCTTTCTCATCTCTCCATATTCCTATCAAGGTGAGCTGGCTGAATTGTGTTCCTCCTTCCCCACATTTCATATTGAAGCCATAATCCCCAGTACTTCTCTGAACTAGACAGACTAGCTAGTATCCTTTTGAGAAGAGGAAATTTGGACCCCAAAAGCCTCCAGGCACGTGCTGCCCAGAAGACCACTGTGTAAAGACACAGTGGGAAGATGGCCATCTGCAAGCTGAAGAGAGAAGAAACAGAATCTACTGCTTTGAACTGGCATACCTAGTCTTCAGGACTGTAGGAAAATGATTTTTTGTTGTTTAGAATGCCCAGTCTGTAGTAATTTGTGATGGTAGACCCATAGGGCTTTCATTTCCTCAGTGAACTTTCTGAACAATGTAGCCATGGCTTTTCTTTCTAGAAAAATTTAAACTAAGACAGCAGATAGAATGGAGACGAGACCCTTCCTCGTGCCCTTTTATATAAATAGAAGCTGTTCCTGCTGATGACTACAGTGCTGACCTGGGCATTGTGAAGAACAAGCCAGCTCTAATTTTTAATTTGCATGTCCTGTCACCCAGAGATGAATGCGGACCGTGCCTTCTGCACACCTTCAGGAAAAGCCACAGATTTTGCTCCTTTGTCATGTCATTTCAGTGACAAGGGCTCAGATCACTGGGCTCGATGGGGGCACAGCTATTGTTAGCAAGGGGTGAAATGCAATTCCACCTTCTTCTTTGCTCGAGAGACAGTGACAACGTGCTACAACCACTAAAGTAACTCTCTCTAGCTTCTATGTAAATTAAAGAACATCTTGTATTTGCAGCCCCTTCCTGGGCATCAGTTAGCCATGGGCCGATGTTCCAAGTTGCTTTCTTCTCCGGATGATGATTGTGCATGAGGGAATCTTACTGTTCACAGATGGTCCCTGTATTAGTCAGGGTTCTCCAAAGAAACAGAACTGGTAGAATGAATATACATGTATAAGGATTTATCAGCTTAGCTCACAAGATAGAGTCTGAGTAGTCCAGCAATGGCTGCACCACACTGGAGAGGCTGAGACTCTGTAGTCGCTCAGTCCATGAGGCTGGATGTCTCAGTAGTCCCAATCTGGCACTGAAGGTCTGACGAATTCCAAAAGATCGGCTAGTCTTCAGTCTACAACAGCAAGACAAACATACCAGTGAGAGAGAAGGCAAGCAGCAAGAAGCCAGGTGTTCTCTTCTGCCATGGCCTTTTATACGGGCTGCCACCAGAGGTAACATCCATCTTTAGGGTGTGTCTTCCAGCTTCAGATGATCCAAGTAAGAAGCTCTCTCTCATTTCAGTTAATCCCAGATCCAGTCAAGTTGACACCAGGATTAACCATCACAAGTCCACCTCTTGTCAACTTGATACCCAATAGCATCTTTTATGTCATGCTTAATTTACGAATGAAAACAACATTGAGGTCATAATTTCACCTAACATGATATGACTATCCCATCATACAATGACCAATGCATTATATATCTTAGAGTGGATGATAAGGTCTTCAAGGAATGCTTAGTCTTTTAGTATCTCATAACCCAATATGATCATATAGGTTCACAACACTTAACCACTTAACACTTATCTCAATTACACATTCAAAAAAAGAGTAACACAAGTATCTGCTTAACATATGTGTATACATGCACAAGCCTATTCTTAAGTGAATAGGACAAAAATACTCATGTCAATTGCAATTCACATTTCTGCAACCGGTCACGTGGCCTAAGTTGGTATTTGTAACTACCTTCCTCTACTACCTATTCTGTATTTCCTCCACCATCAGCAAGCACCTTTGCAGGTCTTGGCTCCTTTCCTAGAGGAGTGACCCATACTTTCATCCCTAAAGGGTCTTGGCCATTTATTGTCCTATATGAATTGGGTTGCTGCAATTTCCCATTGACCTTAATCACATGACATGGTAACACCTAAGGAATCTCCTGCCTTCCAGATATAATCTTCATTACCTCCATTGTGGAGAACCAGCCCAATTTCCGCCTGGTAGTCTGGGTCGATCACCCCTCCTAATACTGTTATTCCTTTCTTAGCCTGCTGACTTAAGGGCATCTGAAGCCCAAAGTGGCCAGGGGGAAGTCTTAGCTTCCAGTTCAATGAAATATTTATTTTGTCTCATGGCAGAAGCACTCCCTCCTCTGGAACCAAAACTTCTAAGCCAGCAGAGTGTCAAATCGATGGTACAGGAAGCAAAAACTTTCCTAGTGGGTCACTAGGGGTGATAGTGAGTGGAATCATTCCCACTTCTACCCCTTGATTCCTGGACCTGTGAATCCTGGACTACAGGAGAAACTGCAGCATATATTAGATGCTGATTCAAAGCATACACTGCCTTCTGGAGGACCCTGCCCCAGCCCTCCAGGCTATTACCACCTAATTGGCACTGTAACTGTGTCTTTAAGAGGCCATTCCATTGTTCTATCAAGCCAGTTACTTCAGGATGGTGGGGAACATGGTAAGACCAGAAGATTCCATGGCCATGGGCCTACTGATACACTTCTTTGGCTGTGAAATGATTTCCCTGGTCAGAAGCAATGCTATGTGGAATACCATGGCAGTGGATAAGGTATTCTGTAAGTCCCTGGATGGTAGTTTGGGCAGAAGCATTATGTGCAGGAAAGTCAAATCCATAACCAGAATAAGTGCCTACTCCTGTAAGGCCAAAGTGCTGTCCCCTCCAAGATGGAAGTAGTCTAATGTAGTCAACATGCCACCAGGTTGCCGGCTGGTCACCATGGGGAATAGAGCCATATTGGGGGCTCAGTGTTGGTCTCTGTGGTTGGCAGATTTGGCACTCAGCAGCAGCTGTAGCCAGGTCAGCTTTTGTGAAGGGGAGTCCATGCTGTAGATCCCATGCATAACCTCCATCTCTGCCACCATGGCCACTTAGTTCATGGGCCCATTGAGCAATGACAGGGATAGCTGAAGAAAGAGGCTGACAATCCACAGAGCAGCTCATCCAATCTACTCATCTTCTGTTGAAGCCACCTTTTGATGAGCATTTACATGAGACATAAATGTGTTCACATCCTTTGCCCATTTGGAGAGATCTATCCACATACTTCTTCCCCAAATGTCTTTCTCACCAATTTTCCAATCATGCTCCTGCCAAGTCCCTGACCATCCAGCCAAACCATTGGCTACAGCCCATGAATCAGTATATAATTGCACTTCTGGCCATTTCTCCTTCCAAGCAAAATGCACAACCATGTGCACTGCCCGAGGTTCTGCCCACTGTGAGGACTTCCCCTCCCCAGTGTCCTTCAGGGTTGTTCCAGAAATTGGCTGTAATGCTACAGCTGTCCACTTCTGAGTGGTGCCTGCATAGCATGCAGAATCATCTGTAAACCAAGCCCTAGTCTTTTCTTCCTCAGCCAACCAATCATAGGGCACACCCCATGAAGCCATAGGTGCATGCTTGAGAACAGGAGGCATCGTAACAGGAGTAGCAACTGTAGGCTTTTGGGCAACTTCTTCATGTAGCTTGCTTGTGCCCTCTGGGCCTGCTCGGGCCCATCATGTATATACCACTTTCATTTGATAATGGATTGTTGCTGTGCACATCCTACTTTATGGCTTGGAGGCGGGGTCAGATAACACCCAGCTCATGATGGGTATCTCCAGTTGCATGGTGACTTGGTGGCCCATTGTCAAGCGTTCAGTTTCCACTAAGGCCTGAGACAGGCTAAGATCTGTCTCTCAAAGGGAGAACAGTTGTCTGCAGATGAAGGCAAAGCCTTACTCCAAAATCCCAATGGTCTCCCCTGTGATTCCCCTATAGGGGCCTGTCAGAGACTCCAAACAGCATCTCTATCTGTCACTGATACCTCAAGCACCATCGGGTCTGCTGGATCATATGGCCCAAGGAGCAGAACAGCTTGTACAGCAGCCTGAACCTGTTTAAGGGCCCTTTCCTGTTCCAGGCCCCACTCAAATGTAGCTGCCTTCTGAGTCACTTGATATATGGGTCGTAGTAACACACCCAGATGAGGAATGTTCTGCCTCCAGAATCCAAACAGGCCCACTAAGCATTGTGCTTCTTTCTTGGTGGAGGGAGGGGCCAAGTGCAACAACTTATTCT
>NW_008351177.1:1773904-1782754 GCF_000622305.1 Nannospalax galili | reverse complement strand
CTGAGGGATATCAGCTTCATCTTGCTGAATGGGATTAGCTTCCTCAATGGGATTAGTTGCCTCAGGCAAGAGTGGAGAGGGGGGGCCTGCTGAGGGTGGGGCAATTAGTTCATCAGGTGAATCAAATTCCTCAGCATCTGAGGATTCTAAATCCTCAGCCTCCTCAGGGTTCTTCCAAACATCTCCATCCCATGTGTCAGGATTCCAATCTTTTCCTACCAATGCCCACACTTTTAATGCTGACACCCTTCGAGGCTGGGAATTAAATTTACGTTGTAGGTCAGCCAAACGTATAATAAGGGCTCCAGCTTGATTTTCTGCAGCTTTAGCTCTCTGGCTGCTAGACAGAAGACTCTCTTCCAGAGCACACTTGGTAACTTTAAAACTGTTGATTTGAATCGGGAGCTTGTCAGTTTTATCATTAAGTGCATTGTTTATCTTCATCACTTTATCCAGAGATGCTAGAAGTAACCAGCCAACATCACTATTTTTCTTATTTTTCCACAAATTGTCAAATGTTTTATGTGTAGTCACTAAATTTCTTGCTCTTCACAAGAGGTGAGTTAGGAGTCTATCTCCATAATATCTCCATAATTGTTTCAAATAGTCTACACCATGGATTTTCAGTGCTCTCCATGCTATCTGAAGACTCTTATTATGGAAATTGTATTAGTCAGGGTTCTCCAAAGAAACAGAACTGGTAGAATGAATATATATGTATAAGGATTTATCAGCTTAGCTCACAAGATAGAGTCTGAGTAGTCCAACAATGGCTGCACCACACTGGAGAGGATGAGACTCCAAAGTCACTCAGTCCATGAGGCTGGATGTCTCAGTACTCCCAATCTTGTGCTGAAGGTCTGATAAATTACTGGCTAGTAGGCTGGATGTCTCAGTCCCAATCTGGCGCTGAAGGTCTGATGAATTCCAAAGACTGGCTAGTCTTCAGTCTACAGCAGCAAGATGAACTCATTAGCCAGAGAGAAGGTAAGCGGCAAAAAGCCAAAAAAATTAAAAAAAAAATTCTCCTCTGCCATGGCCTTTTATACGGGCTGCCATCAGAAGGTAACACCCATATTTAGGGTGTGTCTTCCAGCTTCAGATGATCCAATTAAGAAGGTCTCTCTCATTTCAGTTAATCCCAGATCCAGTCAAGTTGACACCCATGATTAGCCATCATGGTCACTAATACCAATACTAAACACTGCGGTAAGAGCTAAGTCCTCTTAGATCCAGGAAGATGTGCATGTCCCCAAGACAAGGGTTATTCTGAGAAATCCAAGAGGTTATAGTTGCATCTCTGATTATTGGCATATGACAGAGGAAAATACACTTCAGAAGGGGATTATATTTTTCAAGCACCCACTATATATCAAGCATATATCCAGACTTTTCTTATGCATTCTCTGACATAATCAGTCCTTCTATTTGACTGATAACAGCATCAACAACATTATCACCCTCATCAGCGACAACAGCAACAACAACCACAGCAAAAATAGAAACAAACAAAAAAGCTCAGAGAGGATGTATGGCTTGCCCAAAACAAAGTCTTGGATTGCAAAGTCATATTTTTATGACATCATTTTGGTAAATAATAGAGATAAGATGTGAGCAAAGCACAGTGATACATGTGTCTGAAAATGTCATAATGAAATCTGATTTTTGTGTGCTCATTCAAAAAGTTAAGGAAAATTTACACAAGAAGGTTAAAAGGAAAATAACAATTATAGGAGGTGAAAAGGAGAACTGATCTAGCATGTTTTTATTCACCTTTTGTAAAGTGTAGAGATCCTGAGACAAATTGCCAGGGTAAGGTGGGCATGGTGGTAGATGCCTGTAATTCTAACACTTTGGAGGCAGAGGAGTTCAAAGCCAGTGTTAGCCACATTGTGAGCTTGAGACTAGCCTGGCTTACATGAGACTCTGATTCTAACCTGAATGAATGAGTGAATGAGTAAATGAGCAAACTGAGACGGGTAATTGAGAAGGACAGAATGCATGCGTCTTTCTCAAACTCTGTGATACATTAAGGAAGATAGCATGTGTCTTGAAAACTAGTTACCACTACAGAAATTGCCAGGGGGCCTCCATGGCATGAAGTGGGAGTAACACAGACCAAAGTGCACAGATTCCAAGAATCTGCATGGCATGATGACAGCAGAACCTGGAATTTTCCCAGCAGCAGAAAATCAGATCACTTTCTGGACACGCAGGATACTTCCCTAACATTCATCCCAGCAGTGTCCACACTGCTGAGAACACAGGGAAGCCACTACAGCTCTGCATTAAGAGATTCATAATGGAAAAGACAAAGGCAAACATTTTAGCAGTTCACCACTGCCATTAGTTACGACATCTGCACAGGACGTCTTGAGGTTGGCTGACCTTGCTGCTCTAAGGAACTTTATTGCTCATTTTCAGAGAGGTTTTAAGTCTCCTACTTCCTTTGCAGTGACTATTCAGATCTTTTGACTGTTTGCAAAGTTATTGTTATTAATGTGAGAGAGTCTGTGTATACGGTGTATCATTGCTCCTGTATGCAGGCGTGGAAGCCAGAAGAGAATGCCAAGTGCTTTTCTCTAGTATTGTGTCTTAATCCCTTGAGACAGGGTTTCTTACTGCATTGGAGCTAGATTGGCAGCCAGTAATCCCCAGCGAGCCTCTTGTCTCCACTCCCCACAGTTCTGGAGTTATAGTCATGCATGTGGCCATGCCCTACTTTTTACGTTAGTACTAGGGGTTCAGATTCAGGTCCTCATACTTGTGAGGAAAGTATTCTTACCCACTGAGCCAATTCCCCAGTCCCCATATTGTAATTATTTTATATTTTTATCACATCTATCTATCTATCTATCTATCTATCTATCTATCTATCTATCTATCTCTCTATCATCTATCTATCTATCTAATCTATCATCTATCGATCATTACATCTATCTACTATCTATCTATCTATCTATCTGTCATCTACTGATCATCTATCTATCATCTATCACTCTATCATCTACTGAAAAAAATATGAATGTGCAAGTAGATTGACTTAAAGCCGTCCAGGTTGATACATAGGAATGGGTACAGATGTCTATCTATCTATCTATCTATCTGTCTATCTATCTATCATCTATCTATCATGTATCTATTTGTCTATCGGCTATCTATTTACCTACCTATAACCTATCATCTATCTATCAGCTATCTATCTCTCTATAATCTATCTATCTATCTATCTATCTATCTATCTATCTATCTATCTATCTATCTATCTATCTATCTATCTATCTATCTATCTATCTATCTATCTATCTATCTATCTATCTATCTATCTATCTATCTATCTATCTATCTATCTATCTATCTATCTATCTATCTATCTATCTATCTATCTATCTATCTATCTATCTATCTATCTATCTATCTATCTATCTATCTATCTATCTATCTATCTATCTATCTATCTATCTATCTATCTATCTATCTATCTATCATCTATCTATCTGTCATCTATCTCTCTATATTTTTTATTTTGCTAGTTAGTCTCTGTTTGTATGCACTTGCACTCGTGAGTGTAATGTTGTGCCTGTGGAGGTCAGAGGGGCAACTTGAAAGAGCTGGTTCTTTCCTTCCATCATTTGGGTTCCAGGGATCCAACTCAAATGTCTGGCTTGGTGGTAGGAGCCTTTACCCTGAACCACTGCAGCAGCCCTGTTATTATTGTGCTACTGGGTTGCACGAGTTCTTCATACATGTTTGGTGTTATCCTCTTACTGACTATACTGCCTGCAAATAATTCCTCCTACTCTGTAGGTAGCCTCTTCGTTTTGTTGGTTCTTTCATATCATACACAAAACCTTTTTAGTCTGATAGTTTCACTCATTTATTTTTTATTCATTTTATTGTTTTTGGTATTATATATAAAAAATCATTGCCAAGATCAATGTCAAGAATTTAACCTATGCTTTCTTCTCTAAGAGTTTTATGGCTTTTGGTCTTATGTTAGAGTCTTTAATATACTTTGAATTGATTTCTGTCTTTGGTACAGGCTCTTATTTCAGTCTTTTGTTTGTGGTTATCCATTGCTAGCAGGAATATCAAATGACTCAAGCCATTAAAAATGTTTGCCAGTGTGTTACAGATCTAAACATCATCTTACAGTTCAGCAGTCATACTCCCCAATATTTAATTAGTTAAAAATTTAAGTCTGCACAGAACCCTGCACATAAAAGTGTAAGCATCTTTATTCATAATTACCAGATCTTGTAAGTGATCAAGACTCCCTTCAGTAACTCAATAGATAAATTAAGGAATTAGTTTGAAATACTACTGTCAAGTATAAATTTACTGTCATAATGGGTTTTGCATTTCTAATGTATGTTATAATGTTTCATATCAAATAATATAAAATGCTATTTCATGTAAAAATGTGCAGGAAACATTGTAATACTTATTCTATTTATTTAAATAATAAGAATATTTATAATAAACAATCAAATATTTAGGGCTATCAAAAGGAACACACAGTGTCAGAAGAGCACTCGAGAGGTAAAGTGCTTGCCATGCAAGGAGGAGAATGTGAGCTTGATTCCAAATTTCCTGTAGAAAAGTTAGGCATAGTATCATGTGCTTGTCATCCCAGCACTGCAGAGGCAGAAATAGGCGGATTCCTGGAGCTCACTGGCTAGTCAGCCTAGCCTGCCTGACAACCTCCAGGCCAGTGAGAGATTCTGTTGCATAAAATAAGGTGGATGGCTTCTGAAGAATGTCACTGCCACCGTCCTCTGGGCTCTGTACATATATATGCATACAAGCATACGTATCCACACACATATATACATGCACACCCCTCCACAGAGGCACAGGAATGTATGATGCCATGTGAGTGATAGAAAGAATACAAGCAATGGAGGTGAACGAGCCAAGGCATGCTTACAATTCCCTTACAATCGATCTTTAAGTCTCTTAATCTCTAGTACAGTGAAAATGTCTCACCAGTTCTACTGTTGCAGAAGTGAAATGACACTTAAGTTCATGTACTTTCAGATTGAATTCTGTTTTTTTTAAAGTCTCTACAGTTTATTTTTTCCCACTCATGAAATGTCCAAGTTCTCCCACGCAGTGTCTGTCAGTGACTTAGAGTAATTAAAGTTTTCAGTGCCTTCAGCATGCTTTGTAAGAGTAAAAATCCAACTCCTTCGATTCCTGTTGATTCCTGTTCAAGGCATTTTCTCACTTGCCATGTTACATAGAAAACTGATGTTCAGAGGGAGCAACGTCTACCAGAAGACCACACTGTCAACAGCAGAGCTAAAAATCAAAACTATTTCTCTCCAGATCTAAGATCTGACCAATGTACCACAAAGTCATGTGGCCTGTCCATACGCATTTCAAATGGCAACAGTGGTGAGTCAGGATTCTGGGAATGAGGGACCCGATGTCATAACTTTTGGAGCTTTAGGCATTAAAGTGCTGGTATTATAAGCACCTGTCTCAAAGTGAATCTTATTTTGGATTTTTGGTTGAATTTTTGGTGATTTTTAAACAATAAATTTTGATCGTATTAAGATACACTTCCCTATCTACACCCTCTCTTACCCAAATTCACACACACACACACACACACACACACACACACATACATGTATGCCTATAGAGTCAAATTTGTGTCCACTAATGCCCTTCAATGTGAATCCACTGGAGCCCTGTTAACCTAAGGAGGAGTCTCACTTAAAGGAGACTGACTCTCCCCCTTTCCAGCAGTCATGGGTTGCAAATATTTTCTCAAGTAGGGATTTTTTTTTTCTAAGATTTGTTTTTATTATATTTATTTACATGTATGTGTTGGTATGAATGTATGCCACGTCCATGCAAGTGCCTCCTGGGGCCATAAAAGGGTATCAGATCCCCTGGACTGGAAGTTACAATGGTTGTAAGCCACCTTACCTGGGTGCTGGGAATGGAGCTCAGTTCTCTGCAGAAGCAGTAAGCACTCTTAACCACTGAGTCATCATTTCAACCCCTCAACCTGAAAATATTGAACATCACCAATATGAAAAGTATAAAGAGATTTTAGACTTCTGAAACAATGCTCAGGCCTGGCATTTGAGTAATACAGTCTTAAGAGAAAATAAAGAGAAAAGGTTACTGCTTCTGGCAGGTGGGGGGATATTCCTACAGATGCTGCAGTGTACTCTAATCACGCCACAATCACCTCACCCGACTTGCTTAGGCCATGTCTTAGTTTCATTTCCTGTTTCTGTGATAAAATACCCTGACAGAAGCAAATTAAGGGAGAAAAGATTTATCTGGTTCACAGTTCCAGGTTACAATCCATCACTGCTGCAAAAATCAACTCTGCAGAAGTTCGAAGAAGCTAGTCACATTACATCCACAGTCAAGGGCAGAGAGCATGAATTAATGCATGTGTGCTAGTCTTCAGGTTACTTTCTTTTCTCTCCAGGGAATAGTGTCACTCACAGTGGGCAGATCTTCCCATCTCACTTAACATAACCAAGATAATCCCTCATAGACATTCCACAGACCAACTAGGCAGTCCTTCATTGAGACTTCCTTTCAAGATGATTCTAGATTGTGTTAAGTTCACGCTTGACACTAACCATCAAAGGCCAGTACTACAGTAAATATGTTGGTCTGTAGCATGTTCATCAGAAAATATTTAATGAAACAAGTGAAATCTGACATCTTTGAGATTGCTACTACACAGGGTGCTGGAGAGATGGCTCAGCAGTTAAGAGCACTGACTGCTCTTGTAGAGGACCTTGGTTTGATTCCCAGCACCCACGTGGTGACTAACAACCATCCTAATTCCAGTTCCAGGGGATCCAATGCCCTCTTCTGACCTCCATGGATATTGCACGATATGGGTCCCCTTACGTACATCAAGTAATACACTTAATTACATAAAATTTATATATATATATATATATATTTAAAATAGACTGATACTACACAGGGTATTTGGGACTTCACCCTGATATTGTGTGCATTTAAATATATGTACATATATATGTGTATGTTATGTGTGTATGCATGTGTTTGTGGGTGTGCCTGCCTGTGAACACATGTGTGAAGGCCAGGGGTCAGCTTCGGGCATCTTTTCTTATCCTTCTCCTCTCTGCATGAAGATTTTTTAAAAAGATTTATTTATTTATTCACTTATTGTGTGTATGTGTGTGAGTATATGTACACATTTTTAGGCTGGTTCATGTACCTGTGTGCACATGAGGAGGGAAGAAGTGTTGAGTATTGTCCTGTATTACTCTCCACTTTTCCTTTGAGACAAGTTCTCTCCCTGAATTTGGGGCTCCTGTTTTCTCAACTAGACTGGAAGACAGCAAGCCCCAGTCATCCTACTGTCCCTGCCTCTAGCAGAGCTGGGGTTCCATGCATGTTTGAGATACCCAGCTTATTATGTGGGTGCTAGAATCTGGACTCAAAGGCCTTCATGACTGTGAAGCAAGCACCTGAATTGCTGAGACATTCATCTAGCATTGGACCTCAACTTTTGACCAGTCTCCAATTGAGCCTGAAGTTCACTGACAGGCTAGACAGCCTGGGCATGAGCCTGGGAACCCTCAAGTCTCTGCTCCTTCAGGGGGGTTGACACAGGCACTCATCAGAATACCTGGCTTTTCACATGTGTGCTGGGGATGCACCTTCAGGTCCTCAGTTTTCAGAACGAGCATTCTATCCACTGAGCTAAGTTCACACCCTTATCTCTGATTTTCTGAAAACAGAAATTACTTAATACACTTTATTCCATTGCAATTGTGAGGAACGCTAAACTACAAGAAAGATAATACTGAAAATAACATGTGGATTATTGTGGGTTGATCACCATCAATCACTAGGAATCATCTTCATATATGTGAGATTTGAAAACTGTCTTTCCCTTTCAAAGACCCATTGATCAAGGAGTTTGTGTTGTAGAGGGAACCTTGAGAAAAACAGAGAAGAAAATTACCAAGATATAGGTCAGGAAAAAAGACTGGTGATACTTTGCAAATTCCTACTTGCTTCCTTTATTGTGGATACCTTCAGTCTTCATGAGGTGGAATCGACTTGGTTTGGGGTTTGTGTGGGCAGTGTGCACATCAGTTGTTCCTCTTCCTTCTGGCAGCTCCTCTTCTGTGAGGTTCAGTTTTCTCATCTAGAAATTCAAGGTCTTATTGAATCAATTCTTTATCATTATGAAATGACTCCTTTACACCTGATCAAGCAAGATCTTGTCTTGCCATCTATTTGGTTTGGTGCTGACATCTATGCCTTGCTTCCTTAGACTTAGGGTTTGCATAGGGTGCCTTTTCTTTTCCTTTCGGCTTACCTAAACCTTTATGGAAGTAGTGAGACCTACAGGCCTGAGGTACATCTTACATCTAGTTTTATGTCTTTATACCTAAATGGTGTCTCCTGTAAATAGCACATACTTGGTTCTTGATTTTTATCCACACTGAAACCTTTGTATTTTAGTTTGAGTGTTGAGACTGATAATTTTGTGTAGTTCTTGAATGACTGATGTTAAGTCTGTTATCACATCCTTTGCATTCTGCTACCCATATTTTGCTGTTATGCCCCTATCAATTGAATCAATTGAATATATTGTAAAAGAATCTACTATGTCTCCTCTATTGGCTTTATAATTCAAATAGGCGACTTAGATGATCAGCTCAGTACTTAGAACTCAACTTATGATAACCAGTTCTTAAGTGCAAATTTTTCATATATCAACTTATAACTAGTTCTTAATGAAAAATTCTCAGAGAACATATTAAATAAGCCACCATTGATCATATCATGTGAAATCCTGATAGTGGAACACTGCTGTTGCCCTAG
>NW_008351177.1:1702599-1773834 GCF_000622305.1 Nannospalax galili | reverse complement strand
TATGTTCAAGAAAGCCATGAAACATAGACTAGGTAGATTTCAGAGAGGAGTGTGAGAAAGAGGTTTTCCAGTGAAATGTGGAGAAGTATGGGTTATTTGCAAATGTTCATGTAGAGTAAGAGAGTGGTCACATCAGCAAACTCCAACCCCACAGAACAGAATGCTGTGCTAGCGTGTGCAGAGATGGAACAGTACATGTTAAATGTAATGCTACAATGCTTTTGTAAAGACAATTCATTAATGTTTTTAACAAAACTTTACTAATAGGAGAGTGAAAGATAATATATGTGCCTATATGACACCTAAAAGAGCAAAAAGGGGTCAGTCAACATCTGAGTCATCCAAAAACTGTTTCAAGAGGGTAAACTTCCTCTTCTAAACTTTACCTAATGCAAATTGCAACATGCTCCCTGAACAGATTTTGTGTGCAATATTTCAGTCAAATCATTTCAGCTTCTTTCACTCCGTCTTCCATCTCAAGCTAGATAAGTGATTGACTGGAGACTACGCATGATTGACAGATACAACGATTTGACTATAAACACTGTATTAGCCCTGCAAGAGCATCTTGATAAAAGAACATGATGGAGTCAGACATACAAGGCAGATGTGCAGATTTTGAAACCAAATGCATTGTGGCATTGTGGCAGAAGCAAGGAATCAAGTGGAAGGCTGTGTGAAACGGTTCCAAATGTGTTTTTCTCACACAGTTTGAATCAGCAGCTACAAGCAGGCAAGAACGCTACAGTATTATGCAGAGATTAAATGCTCTCTTGCTCCTTTCAGAATGTTTACTTAGATACTGGGATTCTAAATTCTTTTGTTGAGTTCTTTCCTTTCTAGACTTAAGATCCTTACTCTGTCCCCTGACCTTGACTGCTCTTTGACCTTTGAAGAATGATCCATAACTCCAAGTTACTATTTCCAGATGAGTCGATGGATTTGACAAAAGTAATTGATAATTAAGACTGGCTAATAAACACCATGGAACAGGTGCTGTATTAAATTATTTACATGTACTGAAGTAATTCAAATCTTCATGACCACCAAATAGTACACAGAATCAACGGTCTTCATTATTCAGATGGAGTAATTGAGGGTCCAAGGATTAATGTATAAAACAGCAGGATGCAATTCTTTCTTAATAAAGACACACTGATGTTTGCAATCAAAACTTTGCTGTCGGTAAAGAGTGGTGACAGTGGATGAACCTGCACAACTCCTAAAGGAAAAAGTAAAGAACTGGCACCATCTGAGGTGTCTAACAGCTGTTCAAGGGGACCAACTACTGTTCCAAGCTTAACTAAGCCATACATACACTTTAACATGCTCCCTGAATAGATAAATACACAATGTGTATCAATGTAAGAGGAAATGTCTAGTGAGTAGTAGCTAAACTTACAAGCTAGACAATTTGCTCCATGTCCCCAAATTTTAAACTCTAGGCTTCTGCCACATGTTGGTCACCACACTTGGTATGTATTTCAAAATGAAAGTCTTGATGATGGGTTATGGGAGAGGATATCTTTTTTTTTAACATTTTATTTATAATTTTTTATTTTATGTGTATGACTGTATTGCCTGCATGTAGGTAAGTGCACCCGTGTCATGCAATGCTCACAGAGGACAGAAGAGGCTGTCAGATCCCTTGGAACTGGAGTTAAGGACAGTCGTTAGCTGCCATGTGGGTGTTGGGCTTCAAACCCAGGTCTTCTGCAAGAACAGTCAGTGTTCTTAACCGCTGAGCCATCTCTCCAGCCCTGGGAGAGGACTTCTAATGGAAGTCCTCTGGTACAGTTGCTCACATGCAATAGATTCTAAAGCTCTTTCCACATCAATTAATTATTTTTACAATTTTGCTATGTAGTGTAATGACTAAGATTAATAGTCAGCACAAAAAGGTGTGTGAGGGCATTTCTAGGAAAGATTAACAGAGGGGATAGGATCACCCCCTACAGTAGGTGGCAGGTTGGGGCAGGTGGCTCAGATATAAAGAGCGATGTGGTAAATGCAGTACCCCTTGCTTGCCTCCCTGTGCTTCTTGATGGTGAGTGCTTCTGTTTTCTCTGCTGCTGCTGCCGCCACCACCGTTTTCTGCAGACAGCAGACTCCACTGTCTTCAGCCATCCTACCTAGAATGAAGACCAGCAACTGTCCACAGATCTTCCAGGGCTTCAGTGACCGACTGGGACTGCTGTGGTGTCCATCTTCATAAACTGAGCATGCTCAGCCACTATAATAAATCTACTTTTATGGGGCTGGGGCAGTTAAGTGGGTAAGAGTGCTTCCTACTCTTCCAGAGGACCCAAGCTCTGTTCCCAGTACCCACATGGAGTGGCTCACAGCTACCTGTAACTGCAGCTCAGAGGATCTGATGTGCTTTTGTGGTCTTTTGGCCTGCACAGGTGCCCTCACACCTGTGGCATACCTTCACACAAACACACACGCACACACACACACACACACACACACACACATACACACACTAAATAAATAAAAAAAAATAATTTTTAAAAACCCTCTTTAATGATAAGTAAACAATACATTCTGTCAGTTTCATTTCTCTGGAGATCCCTGACTAATATGGTGGATGTTGTTTCCATTTCCTCATCAGGACAACAAGAGACTGAAGAGACTGTCTTTCAAGTTGACACATGTGTGAAGCAGAGCTAGCTGTTGGAATTAGTTAGCATTGGGTTCAGATTTGCAGTATGCCCATTGTGAGCAAGGAAATTAAATCCAGTGAGCTAACATTTTCCTTCCTGGACAATAAATGCTGCAGCAGAGAAATATTTCACTCAATACAGTGCCTGCCTTTTGGTATCTGCATGATGAATATTTGGTCTTTTATTTGTGTACTCTATGGAAACTTTTTATGTTATCCAATTTGTAGGACGAGGGGAGAAAAGAGTTAATATTAAAATCCTGGTGAGGGCAACGCTGCTGTAAGCCAAACATTCTAAACTGAATTTTTTTGATCTGAGAAAAACAAAGGCCCATTCAAGCAATGATTTTAATAAGTGTTGTTGTTCTTCAAGGTCTGCTGAAGACACACACACACATCTTAATATTTTTCCTTTGTAATGATGACTCCATATTAGACCATTTGATACCTAATCAGTGAAAAAATTAAGCGAGAGGTTTCTGCTTCTCCATAAATAAAGTTGACTCTAATATATTATAATGTAACATAAATTATAATTATTTGAATATAATATATTATGGTTAAAGGCATTTATAGAGATTGGCCTATACCACATACACATATAGACAGATTAGGTACAGATATAGATATAAATGTTATAGGTATAGTTAGGTATAGATGAGGATTTTGACATTAGAGAAGAAGGCAGGCCAGTTTAAGAACACGGGCACGAAAACCATCACAGTGATAATTTCTTATGGTACGTTTTTCTTTATGTGTCCCAGACAGAGCTGAAGAAGTAAGAAAACACAGACATACTCTGTCTCCACAGACATTCAAAACAACCCACAGTTTAACAAATGTCTGCTCTCTTTTTCTGTAGATGTTTTCGTTGACTTCTTGCGTATTTCGTACAGAACATCTTAATCAGCTTTTTACCCCTTCCCCACTGGCACCCTCCCATAGTTTCCCCCAACAACTGGATTTCATGCATTCTGTCATTTTTGTTAAGGCCTGTTGAGTCAAGTCAGTGTCCCCAGACATCCTTCAGTGCAAGTTTGTCCACTGAGGTCTAGTCAGCCTGTCTAGAATCCCTCCTTTTAAGAAGATCGGCTCTTCTTCACCTAGCAGTAATCAGCTGTCAATAGTTCTTTTATCTTGGGGGTAATCAACAGCTACCTAATTAGATTTAAAGCCCACTCAATGGGAGGAAACTCATGTGTGGTACTGTAAACATAGCCAAATACACATTGCAGGAGAGGTCATAGATTTTAAAAGAAAACCCCAAGGCAGTCACATTCTTAGACAAATATAATTTCTTACTATGTGCTAAATATGGATCCTGATATTTACACACAAGTATGCCAGTCACTACTCATCAAAAGCTTCTTTTGCAACAGATGGAGACTATTACAGAGTTCCACAACTGGTCACACATAGAGATTGTCTGTGAATTGCCTAACCCACATCTACAATGGAATCTCTACACCTAAGGCTCATGGAACACAGTGGAACAAGGGGTAGAGAGAACACTAATGCATCTCTCAACTCTCATCAATGAAGCTCCCCCATGCAAAAGAGGATCATGAACACAAATGGACACAAATGGCCAAAGCGTAGAGAGTAAGAGTCTGTAAATGTCTGTTCTCTTTAGGACAGGATAGGACTATTATCAAATGACTAGAAAGGGGGCAGTCTAATATGACTGAAAAATTTACACAATAATTGTTTTCCTTCAAATAACACAAGTAGAGAAACAAGCTAACCCACCTGTGGCTCTTATCCCACCCACTTCAGCCGGGCCTTAAGGGGAGCCCCTGAGCCTCTGTTCTCATAAAGCTGTGATGAGATTCTCCAATTCCTGTGTGGTTTGATGTGCAATCTCAGAAAAAGAGGACATCAGCCTTAACATTGTAAGACACCTTCCCATTCTCAAGACTCTTGCCAAGTCAAAGGAACAGTTACAGCAGCCTGGAGAGTGGATAGTTTGGATTAGGGCTATCTGGAGGGCCACTGGCTTCTTCATGAATAATGGGACCTGGGGCAGATTCGTGTTATCCAGAAGAGAACCTGCTCCCTGCCCACAAGCCACGAGATCTGTTGCTGGTCATGTAAAGACAAAGGAAGCTATGCTCAAGATGTCACTGTTGTGTAGCTGAATCTACTGATCCCATCTTCCTGTAGAATGCAGCTTGGTAGAGAGCCACTGTGTGTAGGGAAAGTGTTCTGGTTCAGCTGGTCATCAACTGGCCTTAGTGGCTCTGTGGAGAGGATAATGTGCTCAGACTTGTGGTGGAAAAGGCATACTGTGTAATGAATAAAAAGTGCTCTTTGTCCAGACAGCTGGAATTGGACCTTCCAAGTAGCATTGTGCCTGTAGACACTCACAGTGGAGCCCCCTGTTATTCTAGCCACCACCAGACACTTGACCTTGTTAGTAAGTTTATCTCCACAGTTAACTTCCCTGTGTCTTGTACGGCACATCCACGCATTTATGTTGGACTCGTAGCATCCTGCTTCCAGAGAGCTGCACTGTGGACATGACAATTGGTATTGATGAATGCTATAAAGACCAGGGACTCTTTTCTGTATCCACTGGAAATGACTGTAACCTGCCCCAGGAGCCTGAACTTTACACCTGCTCCTCCCTTCTCCACTTGTAGAATATTCTAGGAGACTTAGCTGAGAGTCGACTTTCATGAGCACTCCATGGTCAAGCCAGTGCAACAAAGGTCAGTGGATGCCTGTAGAAAATGGGACCTGCCCCAGCCTAGATTGGTGTCGTGGATTTCTCAGGAACCATGAGGGCCCTTCCAAGCTGTCTTTCCTGGTTTCTACCTGACACGGCATACAGTTTGGCTTCTACCTTCGAACTATAACTCTCTGCTTTCAGTCGTCTGCTATCACACACCACCGTGGTTAACACCACTCTGAGGCATGACTTCAGCCGTACTTTCTTGTAAATGAAGCCAGATCCTTTGGGGAAGGACTGAGAACTCTGTTCTATGATCTACTCATTTCAGGAAGTGTCTCTGAAATAGGCCTTGGTACTAGAGACAAAGAAAATGGCACACTTATCTGTGACTGACTACCCCAACTTAGGAGCTAAGTGGTCAGTGGACAAGGGGTCTTTAGCTCTGTTCTCCTTGGCTTGCTCTCTCACAGTGGACTCTCTAGGCCATGAGATATGAAGAGTAATCATGGCCTCAGAATTTCTGGTAGTGCCTTACCAGGAAGCGAGCTTCATTTCATAATTGGGGTCTACACAGAAATTGGAGCTCCTTACTTCACGGCTGTGCTCATCTGAAAATGATGTTCGATGACAGGTTTCTGGAGGAACACCGGGAAGATTGTCCTCATGCCCTTGGACTGACAACTGAGGGGACAGCTTCCTGAACTTGGCTGTAAGAGCTTGAGCTAAGTGTTGGACTTAATGTTCTGGGAGGAGTGTTTATTTTTTTAAATATAAGAGTAAGTAACATAGCGCTTAGATAATTTTTAGTAAAATGTTTCTGGAGTCAGTTTTATTACTTTGTTTACTATATGATCTTAAGGTCATCCAAGAGATTTTTGTATATTTTCTATTGGTTTTACCAGGGAGTGGCTCAGTAAAGACCTCATCTTGTCATGTTCAAACTGGAACTTCTCTCTATCCTATGTCTTATGACTATGATTAACAATAATCTTAGGACATAAAATCTTTTATAAAACCAAGATTCAATGTGTATATTCCAGACATGATAGGGAAGCTGTGCTCATAAAATTTTCACAGTACTTTAGCTTAACAAGATATGCATAATGACAAAATCAGTTGACATGTCAATGTGAATGGGGGCCATTTCACAGTGCCTCATCTCAAGAGGAAGAGCTACAGGCAATCAATGCATGCTCAAGAAGGGAGAGTCAGTTTTCTCTAGGGATTGACTCCCTGAGAGGTTATTTCATCCAAGTGGGCAGTCCTAAACACAGATACACATGATCACCATTAAATGGACTCAGTGTATTTTAGACATATATGTCTATGTATTCATAAATGTATGTACATACATGTAATCATAATAAAGAAAAGTACAAGATATTATGAGGGAGAGGGGAAAGGGATGTGGAAGAAGTTAGAGGACACTGGAAGGGGGGAATTCATATGAAAACAATATTCATGTATGAGATTCTCAAAAACATATTAAAACATATTGAAATGAGTTTTGAGACAGATACTTTTGTGTAGAGGGTTTGGAGGAGTAACTTTTAGAAAAAAAGGGGAAAGGAAAGTAAGAAGGATGGAGAAGGCATAAGAAAGATTGTGGTCTCAGCCCAAAGCCATCTTTAGACGTCCATGAAGAAAATCCCTCGTCAGGGTTATAGGAACCTCTCACCTGAAAATGACTTTCAATGACAGGTAGCTGGGAAAGGGTGGGAAAAATTGGCCTCACACCCTTATAGAAGGAGGATCCCACAGCATGACAAACATCTTGACACATATCAATCATTTCCTGAATGATGGCTGTCTTTGAGGAGTCTCTTTGACAAGGTTTTTCATGGATGCCAAGGGCAATAAGCTGGAGGAAGGGTCATTTGTGACTGAATAGCGGCCAAGAACAGGTAGAGGAGCCAAGTAACAGGGCTTGCAGTCCTTGCCAACAGCATCTATTACTTCTGGCCCTTAATTCATCATTATTCCTTTATGGAGACAAGTATTATTCAAGAAACCAAGATGAATATGTGAGAACCACTTTGTGCCTTCTCTGTGTCAGGAAAGTGATAGAAATATATAGCAGACTGTTGTGGAGGATGGGTCAACCCAGACTAATGGAGAAACCACTCTTATCCATGATACGACCAACAATGCTACCCGGATTCCAAGTCAACATGACACTGGGATCTTGCATAGCCATGTTTATTCCTGCAGTATTCACCACAGCCAAGATATCAAACCAGCCTACAGATCCATCAGCAGACAAATGGATTTAGAAAATGCGGCTCATATACAGAATGAAATTTTATTCAGCTGTAAAGATAAACAAAATCATGACATTTGCAGGAAAATTGATGGAAGTAGAAATCATTATGTTTAGTGGAATAAGTCAGACTCAGAAAAACAAATATCATGGTATCTCTCATATGGAATCTCTATATAAATTTACATATTCATGTAGGACAGGGAAGTGACAGTTACTATGGGAAAGAAAGAAGAGGTCTAGGAGGACGGAGAAGGGAAACGAGAAGGGGTAATTGAGCACTTGTGGCATGAAAGTGGGAGGCCTAGATGTGGATATGAAGGAGACCAGCATGAGGGGCAGGGTGAGCCTAGGCAGTGAGGAGGAGGAGAAAATAAGAACAAGACATAATAATATGTATGGATGAAAATGTCACAATGAAATCTATTTCTTTTAATGCTAATTAAAACATTAACAAAAAGAGAAACAAAGCTAACTGAATTGACAGGATCTATATCATTGAAGTAATTTGTTCAACATCCTAGGTATGTTTTTCCACTCATTCCAACCAAGAATTACTGAGCACATTGCTAGGCATCAGTGTGTTGGAGATAAACAAGCCCAACCCTGAGGTGAAGGTGCTGGCTGTGTACTGGGGAGTCCTGGCATGACTGTGGATGCAAAGCCATTGGGACTTTCCAAGAGAAAGATAGATCCAGAGGAGCAGTGGATGTCCAGGGACATTGCTTTGTGATTGAGATTCTGTCCTTTGAATTCTAACCCTGGACTGTCTTACTAATCTCCATACTGGGGGAAAAAGGGGGTTATTGAAGAATTCCTCTGGGTTTACATTCAATCACAATTATGTTAAATACCTCAGCTATCACATTATATATTGCTAAAGAAAACTATTAAAATTTACCATGGTTATAAATGTGAAAAGTGTTGTTTTTGCTTCGATAAATTTAACAAGGTATTCTGAAATAAATATAATTACATTTATAGGCACACTTAGAATGGGTAACCTTGTGAAAATCCCTCGTAAGTGTTAAAAGAAAGACAGCATGAGAGAGAAACTGAGGGGAGACATATAGAATGTTATAACAATTGGAAATTATTTTTATGCTTACTAGCAAAACATTATGAGAGCATATTCTGAAAAATCTTTCTTCCTGGAATCTTGATCACATTACCTAACACCTGAACCCCTCCTAAGTGTTATTTCCCTATCAATTTAAATCAGAAGTATTACCAAAAATGCAACATGCTCACGACAAAATAACAATCTTGATGTGATACTATTTTCCATTTTACTGAACAGAGGCAATTGCACATTTAAAAGCAATTTCTTAAGCATTTTAAGTATCTCCTCATCTATCATGTTCCATGGTTTTAAAACTATTATTTGATCATTTAGAGAATTTTGAAAATGTAAAAATGTAAAGTATTGTAATCAGATGTTCCCATGGGTTCACACTGTCTTGTAGGCTATAAATTCAAATTATAGTTTAGTTTAACAGGTCTGGGAGTCTCTCTCTCTCTTCCTAATTTTGAAAGCATTCCTTTGTGTTTTCTATATTAAACCTTACCTGAAGAGTGTGTGTTTGTGCACGTGTGTTTGTGCACGTGTGTGTGTGTGATCATGGGCTGTACATACATGTGTGCATGACAGTGTAGAGCAGAGACCAACCTTAGGCGTCAATCCTCAGGTGCTATTCACCTTACTTCTGAAGCAGGGCCTCTCACTTGTCCTGGAGCTCACCCATCAGGTTAGGTACCTGGCCAGCAAGTTCCAGGGACCTGCCTGTGTCCACCTTTCCAGTGCCAGGGTCACAAGAGTGCACGACTACAGCCTGCTTCTTGACATGGATCCTAGAATCATACCCAGTACTTAACTGAACTATTCCTCCAGCTCACTGACTTTAGATAAATGTCCTTCTGTCATGTAGTGAGAAAACATGAATTGACAGATTGTATACATTGGTGACTAGACAACTTGATAAAACATACCACATATCTAAATCTGCCAAAATCGCTCTACTGTGGTCCCACTATTAATGCCACAGTGAGTCATGGTAGACAGCAAGGGACCCACATTCCTCACTATTTTCCCAGCTGTATCCTTTGCCATGCGACTTTGTGGGACCTTCCTGGGACCTTCCAAGGAAGTAGGGTTATTTATTTTCCTATCTCTCTATGTTGGGCGCAGTGATATAATTTGCTTAAGCAACTATAAGTGAATTACAGTAGGCCCTTCCAAATTCAAGCCTCAAGAGGATGTGATTTCTTAATGACTACGAGAAAGGGTGCTTGGGATAGCCTGCTCCTCTCAGGAGAAAAGGCAGCATGGAACAGAGATGGATCAGCTGAGTTGCTTCAGCTGGATCCTTCAGCATCAATCACCTGTGTGAGAAGACATAATTCAGCTGAGTAGCAGAACCAATTAGTGAGCTTGGCTTGGGTAAGCTGACCCATAGCCACATCAGAAACACTGAGTAAATAAATAATGAATGTCACCAGGCACTGATATTAAGGCCCTACTGATGCATCACTCTGAAAATAGTTTTACTTCAACTTTATTAATACCATTATTAGTTGCATGTGTTTTTGTGTATGTGTGTGCCATGGTATGTGTGTGGAGACCAAAGGATGATTTTGTGGAGTTGGTTCTCTCCTTTCACCTTTACAGAAGTTCCAAGGATCAGCTTGGGTCCATCAGGCTTGCCTGGCCAGAGCTTATACTTGCCGAGCCATCTTGCTGGTCCCTATTTCCATAGTTGATATATGGTCAGATGAAGTGATTTCAACTAATGCTACATATTACTGTGTAGTAAGAACTGTTCCCTCTTGTCTAATATGTGAAAACTTTAATAAATGTGATATTAATATTTGAAAATAATTTATTTTTCATACTATTACATGAGGCTCATTTATAATATTCATGGATCCTGTAGAGTGAGTAGAAAACTTAGGCTACAAGGGAGTAAATAAATACTTGAAATCTGGGAATAAAGCTCACAAGTTTGTTTTCTTATCGAATGATGTTAAACCAGCTAGTCTACACATCAATGGTTTAAAAGAAGTATTATTTTGAACTCATGCTGAGGGACATCTGGGGATACAAAGTTGATTCAATAGATCTTAGCATTTATGACAGAATATACAAAATCCATTGGGGGACGCTCTTGGGGGATGCAGATAGGGGAGAGGGTCTAAATATGATTAAAATGTATTGCATGAAATGCATAAAATTCCATAAAATTATGCTGAAAAAAATTATTATTTAAAATTTTCAAGATTTGGTAGTTTGTATTTTACTTCCCTTCCCAGGAAGAGATACCACCCATGGACATTTATTAGTTTCCTGATCTCTCTGAATTTTCAAAGTGAAACATGCATATCTAAGATTTCAAACCTAGCATCTAGCTATGAGATAGACTTGTGATTTTGTCTTTCTGGGTCTGGGTTATCTCACTCAGGATGATTTTGAAGTTCCATCCATTTATCTGTGAATTCCATAATTTCATTTTTAAAAGTTGGTTAATATTCCATTGAGTGCTTTGTATATTCTAAATATTACCTTCTGTCTGAGGTATAGCTGCTAAAGATTCTCCCATTCTGTAGGTCGCCTCTTCACTCCAGTGATGGTATTTTTGTTGTACAGAAGCTTCTTGATTTCATGAGGTCCCATTTGTCAATTGCTATACTTAATGTTCTCAACTCTCACCAAAGAAGCTTCTCATACAACAGATGGTGATTAACACAAAATTACAAATAGCTAATTTGCAGAGAATAAGAAGCTGCAGACTGCTTATCTCTAAATAGGACACCTATATCAAACCTCTGCCTCCCAAGGTTCAAGGATCATTGCGGAAGAGAGGGGAGGAAAGATTGTAAGAACCAGAGGGAATGAATGACCATAAAGAAACAGAGGGTTTTTTTTTTTTTTTTCAGACAGCTGGGCAGTTACTCACATGATTCACAGAATAGTGACAGCATGTGCAAGTTCCACATGAGCTCAAGCCAGATAAAATTCCAGCACTGATGTCAGGAAGTAGGTAAGAAACACAAACCCTAACCGAGGAAGTACTGGTTAATGACGGCTGCTGAGAGGGAGGAGAGTCAGTATCTTTTAAGAGTGTCACACTTGACATGCCAGCTGGCGCTATAGGGAGACCATGTCTCAAAAAGACCAAAAAATAAAAATAAAAAAAAGAAAGAAAGAAAGAAAGAAAGAAAGAAAGAAAGAGAATGAGTGAGTGTGACACTTTGTAGGGGATGAATCCATACCAAAGGGCATTTGGGGACACAAATTTGACTGCATAGGCTTTTATATATAAATATGTAATAGAGTACAAAAAATTGAGGGGGAGCTGTAAGGGGGATGCAGATAGGTCAGGGAATCCAGAACCGATTAAAACATATTGTATAAAAGTCACAAACATTCAATAAAATAAAGAGTAAAAAGATTTGGTAGTTTGGTTAAGCTCAAATAGGTGTGTGTGAAAGGACTTTTGACTGGTCCTTGTTGTATTTGAAATCTTTCACATGGATGTTGGGACAGTAGCCACCTAAGATGGCTTTTGGAAGTTTCTCAATATGATCTCTCTACCAAAGTTGTGGGTCATGAACCCATACGGCATTGCACAAGTGAGTGTGGAGAGCTGTGTAAAACTTGGCAGTCATACAAGTTTGCTCAATCTGCAATGACCAAAAACTAATTCAAACTCAAACGTGATGAATCTGAGGTGTTTCTGGAAGTAGAAGTCCATGCTGCAGTGTGTGACTTTACCATAGTCTTGGCTGTTTGTTTGCTTTTGGTTTTTTTTTGAGACAGGGTCTCCCTGTAGCACCAGCTGGCCTGGGACTCTATGTAGACCAGGCTTTCCTTGATCTCACAAAGATCTTCCTGCCTCTGTCTCCTGTGTGCTGGGATTAAAGGGGTGCATCACCATGTTGGTTGCAGCCATAGTTCTGAATGCACACATGCACACTTTGCACTGAGCTCATGTCACACCATTCAGTGCCTGCCGACAAATGTTGCCTGAAACCTTTTGGCCTGGATTCAAGGCTGTTATATGTTACAAACTACAGTTTTTAACATATACAATGTTTATAGTTTTTACTATATACAATGTTTTCTGCTCTTATAGAAAGGTAATGGCTTAATTATGGAAAACACTTAATATTTCCTTTCTCATCTTAAAACTATCAAACTAGCATATATTTGAACTCTATTGTATTAGGCAAACAAGCATATCTATCTTATTGGAGTGTAGATTGGTTCCATTATGACCTCATAGTAACTGAAATGGACTTACTTTCAGGTATAGAGATTGGGACTTCAACATATTTAGAGGACTGAAACATTTTAGCCTATAATAGTCTGTCCTCTTATCTACAAAAATTCATGGCTTCTTGACATGCAAAACACATTTACCCTATCATTTCAGCATCCTCCAAAATCTTTTACTTATTTATTTATTTTTATATATGTGTATGAGTGTTTTACCTGCATGCACATAAGAATGCCATGTTCATGTAATATTGTGGATACCAAAGGAGAGTGTAGGATCCCCTGGAATTGGAGTGTCAAATGGTTGTTAGCTGCCATGTGGGTGCTGGGAACTGAACCCTGGTCCTCTGTAAGAACAGCAGTGCTTTTAATGGCTGTGCTGAGCCATCTTTCCAGGTCTGCTTCTCAAAGTCTGCATGCACTACAGCATCTCATCTTAAATATATTTAGAGGGAGCCCTAAGTATCATGTAACTATAATCAACTCAAAACACACAAAATATTATGTTTAAAATCAACTCAGAAGTGGGTAAGGCTCTGGATAGTCTTTATTCTTGGGCAAACATGCTTTCATATTAAACTTAGAAACTCAGAAAACAAGGTACCTGTTTTCAAGTTCAGATGGGACAGAACCAAAGGCACATTCAATATACAAGGGAGACATCACAAAGTAAAGGCACTGCTGGTTTAAGCAAGTTTGCAACAGTGGTGGCAAATTATCTCAGGTTCTGTGGTCTCAAACCCCTTCTCTGTTCTTTCCCCGGACTCTGCCATAGTGGTCACGCCCCTTTGTCCCTGGACAGTGGTACTGGGGTCTGCTGTTGCACACTTTGGAATCGAGGAAACCTGATTGGTCCTGATCCCTGTATCTGTGGTTCTGCCTTAAGAGTCACTCTTTGGGTCTGGAGAGAAGGCTCAGTGTGTAAAGAATTTGCTGTACAAGGTGGAGGACCCAAGTTTAGACCCACAGAACCCACGTACATCTGAATACAGTTAGAGTACTTCTGTACTACCAGCCCTAGCCTGGCCAAATGGGAAGTAGAGACAGGAAAATCCCTGGAACCTCAGGCTAGCCAGACTGGCTTAGAAAGTGTCCAACAACAAGAGGCCTCCATCTCAAACAACGTAGAAGGCAAGGACCAACACCGGAAGTCATCTTTTGACCTTCACATGTGCAGCTGCACACACACACACACACAGACACACAGACACACAGACACACAGACACACAGATACAGACACATGCACACACACACACGCAGACACACAGACACACAGACACACAGATACAGACACATGCACACACACAGACACACACACACACACAGATACAGAACAGATACAGACACATGCACACACACACACACACACACACACACACACACACACACACACAAAGACATTCTTTATCTTTCCCGTCCATCTCTATCCCTTAAAGTGCAGACACATGGCTATTTGACTGTCATAAAAATCTCAAACTTTGTGGGCGTCTGTAGATATTCAGTGCACTCACAAAACTAGACAGGAGGACCAGGTGACCTTGAAGGGCCACAAGCCTTTCCTGGAAATGACGTCTACATTACTGGCCACTGTTGAGGGGATCATTCAGGGTTATGAGTCTTTCTCAGTCTTCTAGAGGTGCTTGTCACACCTCAGCCCTGTTTCCTGAGCACGTCGGTTGTCTGACCAGGCTGAAGATCTGCCGCGTCGTCCAGCACTGTTTCCTTTTTGCTCAGCAGCTCCTTCTTCAGAGCATTCTCTTCCTTTCACATTTTACTCTTTGTGGAAAGGAGCTGCCAAGCCAATTGGTCCATCATTGCTCAGAAACCTGTTTAAAAAACAAAACAAAACAAAATATAACCCAGCCATTGCCACCTGTTTGCCTCATCGGCCATCAGCCATTTTCATGACCCAAAATATGCATCGGTCTCCCAGGCTACTGTAATGAGCTACCACAGACAGGATGGCTAAGTCAACAGCACTTTATTATTTCACGATTCTGGAGGCTAAAAGCCTGAAATCAAGATGTCAGCTAACCAGAGGCTGCGAGAGAGTCTGCTCCATGTCCTACTCCCAGCTTATGGTGACAAAGGTCTGCCAAGTCTCAGTCTCTTCTCTCCTTCAGTATGACCTCATGTTAACTAATCACATCTTTATGCTATTTACAAATAAGGTCACATTCTAAAGATTGGAGTTAGTATATCAACATTTTTGTCAGGGTGGAGAGGACATAATTCAATAGTTTCAAGGAAACAATGCATATTTTCTCATCATATTTTCTTTTCTATTTAGAGATCTGTCTATAGAGAAGGAGAAACACAGTTTAACAGACCTGGAGGAGCTGAAGGTTAACAGAGGGATGTCTAGAGGCAGGCAGACTGAAACCAAGAACTCTTCTATTCCTAACACACACACACACACACACACACACACACACGCACACGCACGCATGCACACACACACACACATGCAAGCATGCATGCACATACTTACACCTACCTATGGATCAGAGGCTCCAAGAATCTCTAAAATAGGAAAACAGTGCAGTTGGGAATATAGCTCAGGGCTTGTTCTGCAAGCAAGAGGATGTGAGTTTGACCCCCAGAACCCATGTCAATAATCCGGGCCTGGTGCTGCAGCCTTGTAAATCTCAGCACTGGGGAGGTGAAGACAGTCAGATCCCTGGGGATCACTGGCCAGCAAGCCTAGCCTACCTGTCTAGCTCCAGGATGGTGAAACCCTAACTCAAAAAACAAGGTGGATGGCTCCCTGGGGAATAAAATTTGGTATTGTTCTCTGGCCTCCATATACATACACACCTGCACATAAATGTCCGTCCAAACACACACATGCACACACACACACACACACACACACACACACACACACACACACACACACCAAGTTATAAAAACAAAACGGAACAGAAGAACAGGAGATACTGACAACTGGAGGCCAACCAAAAAAGCATATAGGAAAGTCAGGTGTCTTCAGAGCCTGTCCATGACCTGTTTATACCTAGGTAAACATCTATCCACCACCCCAACAGAGGCAAGAACCTTTTATACAAGACATTTGAAGGACAGGGACTGTGGACTTGGAGACCCAAATTGGCACACGAGCATAAAGATGAAGTAGAAATGAGCCAGAGTTGGTGGCTGATTCATAGTCCCAGCCAAAGAGGCTTCTGCTTCAGAACCAAAAATGTAACGAAAAGACACAGAACACAAAAAGTCCTGGAGCTGGTCCCAAATCACGGACCACTAAGTGAAGCAACTGATGAAGTTCACTTCACATTGGAGCAGCCACATCCTCACATGTATAGGTCCGTCTTCACATGTGGAGAACCATCCTCACACGTGGAACACCACATCCTCACACATGGAGCACCACATCTTCACACATGGAGCACTGCATCTTCACATGTGGAACACCACATCCTCACACATATTAGTATGAAGTCAAGGACCACCGAACAGTGAGGAAAACAAAATGAAACAAATGGCAAAAAGTAGAAAGAAACCTAAAAATGAGTAAAGATCCTCTAAAAATGTAGAACAGTTTACCCCGAAACAAAAATAAAAGTCGAAGAATAAGATCACTCGGAATTTTTTTAAAGAATGAAATAAAAATGCAATAACAAAAGTGGTAAGGATTAGAAAGGAAAATTTGAATTAAGCCAAATTTCTTATTTAAATAAGGAAGATATAAAATGTTTTTAAGTGTAAAACTAAAGTCCACAAAATCTAACATCTGAAAATGAGAATTTAAAAAAAAAAGATAACCAAAGTTTGACTCAAAATATTCCCAAATTGAAGGATAAAGATTAGATTCAAAGTACCTAAATTATCCCCAACAAATGAAAACTGTATATTTTGTATATGAAGTAGTATTGCTATATTGTTTGCTTTCTTCCCAGAAAACATGACACTAATAAATACTCTCAAAGCTCCACAGGGAACACCAAATAGTAACATAACAGAACTGAATCAGATGACCTGAAACGTCTCAGCAATGCCGAATACAATGACTCCAGAACTTTGAGTGATAAAAAAATACCCAACAGACTTCTATAACCATGTAAAATATGAACAAAGTAGAGAAAAATATCAGTATTTTCATATAAAGCAGCTCTTAAAATTACATCTTCTCTTGAGCAGGTGAGATGCCTCAAAGGTGCTTTCTGCCAAGCCTGAAGATCTGAGTTCAATCCTTTGGACTCATATTATGGAGGGAGAGAACTGACTCCCTTGAGGGGTCCTTTGATCTCCATGCCCCCCAACCCTGTGGCATGTATACACACACACACACATGCATGCACGCACACATGCACGCGCGTGTGCACACACACACACCTAAATAAAATGTAGAAACTAACTAAATAAAATTTTTTGAAAATTCTTTAAGAAATAATATCTTCCCCATATCTTTTTTAGGAAGCTACTGGGTTATGTGTTTTATTAAAATGATGGCGTTAGTCAAATAAGAGGAAGACATCAAATCCAAGGAAACAGGTACATAAAGGAGTGAGACTTGGGATGATAGACAGTGGGGAGCAGGCTAGAGTGTTACAGACTATCGTAGTGCACAGTGTAGGGATGATGTGCAGCCATTCTTAGGAACAGCCCAACAACCCACCTGTATTGGTCTATCTTTGTGGATGTGCAGCTCATGATCCTGCCCTTTTGCTTTTAGGTACATAACTCAGTGATATGATATTCAGACTAATAACTAGAAGGGAAATGTAGGTAAGGCTGATCTATATAGTGTTCATAAAAGTGGATATATATGTTAATATCTGTGGCACTGATTAAGAAGAATGAGGTGGGTCCAAAGCCATTAGCAGCAAAGTATTGTCTGTTCATATAGCAACATAGTTATATTTTAAAAGAAGGGTGCTATGTACAAAAAGTGAGAATTATAATTATATCAAAAAAGCCAACACCATGTATGCAAGTGAGGAAATGTATATAAATAACAGGCTATGAGTTGCACACATTGGAAGACATCAGTAATGGGTGGAAAAATTGCTGTAGAAATAAGAGGAGAGTTTAAATGAGCAAATAAATTGAGAGACAAGCCTACTCTGGAGCAGTGCTGCTTCTCTGCACTCACCACCTTACCCAGGTGAAGGCTCGGCAGGCTCTGCCCTAGCTGGCTTGGTTGTTACACAGGGGCTCCTACCACACCCAAGAACAAAGCAAAAGTACTTTTTCCCATTCTTTAGACATATGGTGGTAGTTTTCCTGGTGAATACAGCAATTTCAATGACTGTAACTACTAAATATACCCTTTTTATCTGTTTAATAGAATTACAGAGGCCAGGATATTGCAAATAAGAAATTATAGCTATCTATCTATCTATCTATCTATCTATCTATCTATCTATCTATCTATCTATCTATCTATCTGGAAAAACTTGTGTTTCTTAGCATATAGGAGGGTAATACTAGATTCCAATTAGCAATTTTTGAAAAATAAAATGAAATTATATATATAACATGTTTACCTTAATACCTGGTTCAGAGTAATCAGTCAGCAGCTATATTAAATTGGTGGCTGCAAAAATGTATTTTGAAGACAGTTGGAACTTTCGGTGGCGATACTGAAAATGTTGATATCTAGACATGTAGGCTAGATCTGAAAGAGGAACTACTAGTTATTGCCTCATTGATGTGATAGAATACCAAAGAAGTATTTGCTTGTGGTGATGGTTTCAAGGGGAGCAATTCTTCTGGGTGCAGAATCGTGACTGCATAGTGTAAGTGGTGTAAGAGACCTGAGCACATTGTGTTCACAGTCAAGAAACAGAGACGTGAATGCTGGTACTCAGCTTGTTTTCTCCTGTCTCCCTTTTTCCCTTCCAACACTTCAGCCCACAGGATGGTGCTGTCCACATTTAGGGTGGGTCTTCCTTCTCAATTAAACTTCTCTGGAAAAACCCTCAAAGATAAACATCCAGAGATAAGTCTCCTAAGGTGATTCTAAATCTAGTCAAGTTGATACAAACTAAGGCTAAAGGACTTGAAGTATAAAATGAAGGTCCCTGGCCATACTTCTGTTGACTGACCAGCAATTAGTAAGATCCTCTCAAACCATGGGTGATCGCATCATCTCCAACATGGAGTTCCAAAAGTTTGCCTGGCGTTGTTTTCTCCCCAAGTGCAAACAAAGGAAGGGGGCCTTGGCAGGTCAAGTGCAGACAAAGGAAGGGGGCCTTGGCTGGTTAGTTTGTTAATGGACTTGAGAGACAAGATCAGAAATTGTTAGCAGACATTTAGAATTTTTTTATTAATTAAATTTGCTCTTTCAAACACGTGTGTAACTCATTCTGATCGCCCTCAACTCCAAGCCTCTCTTATCTCTTTCCACCCTTCATCCTCCCACCTCAATACAAGTCCCCTTACCATATTCATGTCTTTTTGTGTAACTTATTGAGTTTAATTTTAATAGCAATTTGACAGAGTAATTTCATATCCTTTGAATGTAATCACTTAAAATGGCACCTGTGTTGTTAGGTTACTTTTCTGGATTTTTATTTATATTAAATTTTACAAAAAGTTCAATCAATGTATTGGATGGGGTAGGGGATAAAAGGTCACACTACAAATAGTTTGATAAGTGTGAATTCTAGTGATTTCCTAGACCAATGACTGCATTGGATCACTCCGCTTCCTTTGCAAAATTTATTATTATCTAAAATGTTAAATGTCTACTGAATTTTAATCTTGAACCTGCGTTTTATGAGAGGGTGATCTTTGTGAGGAGGGATTCTGTCTTATTCACTAATGTCCAACATTTGCTAAACACTAAGTAAATTTTAGCTGAATGAACTCATGAGTTAAATATCTCTGGCTGTCGTCATAATAATGACTGTGATAGAAGAGGCACAGGTTAGTGGACAAGGCAAGAGGTAAGTGTGGCTGCCAGCTGTGGCCCATGGTGAGGTCTCCCCCTGGGTATGTATCAGCATTTGTGCCCCTAAGAAACCATTTTGGTTTTGTTGTTATTGTTGTTACTAGTCAATGTGATTGAGTAACTAGGGTCTACTTTTGGCTTGATTATCACACTAATTATAAATATATGCAAATTAAGGATTTATAAAAGACTGTATTAGCTACTTTTCTCCTTGCTGTGATAAAATATCCTGATGAATCAACTTAAGGGAGAAAGGATTAATTTTACCTCACTGTTCCAGGGATCAGTTCACCATGGCAGGGAAAGCCATGCGGTCATACGACAGGTGGTCACATTGCATCTGCAATCTGGAAGCAGAGTTGGATGAATGCTGATCCTCAGCTAACTTTCCATTTGATCAGGTCTGGAACTCCATCCCTTGGACTGATGCCACCCACATTTAAGGTGGGTCATCCTACTTCATTAACGTAGTGTACAAAAACCCTCAACAACAGGCCCAGGGATTTGCTTCCATGGTGATTCTAAATCCCATCAAGTTGAGGGCAAAGATTAACCATCACTGTCTATTGAATTAAATGTGCTATATATATACTTTCTGGCAATGCATCCTTCCTTTTTTATTTTTACAAATATTTTATTTATTATTTTTATTTTATATGTTCGAATGTATTGCCTGCATGTGTGTTGTTGCAATGCCCTTGGAGGTAAGAAGAGATTGTCTGATCCCCCCTGGAACTGGAGTTATGGATGATTGTTAGCCACTATGTGGGTGCTGGGAACTGAATGCAGGTCTTCTGCAAGAGCAGTCAGTGCTCTTAACTGCTGAGCTATCTCTCTAGACCCCCATGCAGTCTTTTAAAAAGAAATGTTTTTTTCTACTTATTTTCAGGACCTTTTCAAATCCAGACTGACCTTCTTTGCCCTATTAATGTGAATTACAGATTCTTCACTGTCATGGTTAAAAGTAAGTTAATTTAGATCACCAGATGAGTAATGCACAAAGGATATTTTTAGTGATGCTCATAATGACTGGATCTTGTGGCTCTCTGCAAAGACATTATTAGAAGCTGATGCCGGGCTTAGAGAAGGGAGATGGAATGGTATAAGTCACAGGGTTTGGGAGGAGATGGTACAAGAAGGGAAAACTCGTTTGCAATGACACGATATAACAAATATCATACCTATTAGGAGGTCAGATCCTTGGCACCCGAAGCCATTGCATGATAGATACTCTGATGACAGCAACTAAGAAAACACAAAAGGCATCTAATCTCCCCCCTACCGATAAAGCTGTCTGAGGTAGATCAATTTAGTGTGGTTGTTGTTAGGAAATTGCTCCTGTTTGATGTTCCCCAAGCAGATCATGTAGTTTCCTAGGAAACATCCTTTTTCACTTAAATCTAATTCTCCTACATCGCAAGATGTGACGAGTCACTCAGCCTGACTTTTCTCTCACTTCCCTCTGCCCATTAAGAAGGACCTAGCAGCTGGAAATCTGCTAAATGAAATGAATTTATTAGCTCTTTTCGCCTTGTTCTTCACTTAACTCTTGTGTTCCTTCCTTATAAGCCTAACAGCTTCCCTGATGTGAAGGGCCAGAAATAATGATGGAACCAACTGTGGGATGTGAGCAGGCGGTGAGCAGTGAGTTCTCTCAATTTCTTGGTCATTAGCCTGTATCTCAACTGCAACTTCAAATGGAAAACATTACATGCACAGAGAGGGCTTTTCCTTGTACAAGTAGTGGAATTTGATGTCAGTTTCATTTAATTTTCCATTCTTGGTCTCAGTTTATGGTTATGAGAGAGGGAAGAGAGAGCAAGAGACAAAGAGAGAGAAACTACAAGTAATATATGTAGCTGTTTTAGCCAATAAATACAAACACAGCTATAAGCAATTTAGAACTTAAAGATAGTCAAATATAATTTTAATTTGTTTTTGCAATACAGATATACAAGATATTTTTAAGAAATTAAACAGCATGTTTGCTTCTCTTAAATATGCTGAGTCCACAGTTGATGGAGATTTCCCATTCTAAACATAATTATCTCTGTGCTAACAGGCAGTGGCATGGGTGATAGAAGTCTGCTGAAATTTAATGTAAATAAGGGATTTCCAGAGCAAAAACTCACCAGTTCTTTGTTAGGTGGTACCACAGAGCACCCCATTTAGAAAGGCCTATGCTGCTGATCACAGTGTCTCTGGGCTGGTGCATGCAGAGAGCCATGTGGCCTTCTCCCTTTGGTCTATACTCATTGGATACTTAGCCAGGATCTTGCTAAGTGATTTCTTTGGGGTCACTCGTGTGAAATAAGGTATGGTATCATTACCTCATTTTATAGATGAGAATTGGAGTCATTCACAGAGCTCAGGGCAGATTCTCATTTCCGATGCCCTTTACCTCTGTCACTATTCCTTCTTCTTCCACTACTAGGCAAGCATCCTTTTTCAAGAGGATGGACTATCGAGGCTATCAAAACATCTGTAGCTTGAGCCAGGGGTAGCGGCACCCCTTTACTCCCAGCAGTTGTGAGAGGCAGAGGCAGGTAGAGCTCTGTGAAATTGAGGGTAGCCTGGTCTGCATAACAAGTTTCAGGCCACTTGTAATTCCAGTGCCAGGGAGTCAGAAGAAGGGGTATTCCTGAGGCCCCTGGCACTGGGATTACAAACGTGGTGGCTAATCTTGGTTGTCAACTTGATTCATCCGGGAAGAGGGAAGCTCAGTTGAAGAACTGCCCCCATTAGACTGGCCAGTGGTCATGTCTGTGGGGCGTTTTCTTGATTGCTATTTGATGTAGGAAGGCTCGGCCCACTTTGGGTAGTGCCATTCCTGTAAAGGTGGGCCTGGGTTGTATAAGAAAGGTAGCTGTCTCTGATTCTGGGAACCAGCCAGTAAGCAGCTTTCTTCCATTGGTTTCTACTTCAAGCTCCTATCTTTTTTTTTTGTCTTTTTGAGACAGGGTCTCCTTGTAGCCCCAGCTGTCCTGAAACTCACTATGTAGACCAGGCTGGCCTCAAACTCACAAAGACCTGCCTGCCTCTGCCTCCCAAGTGCTGGGATTAAAGGCATGTGCCACCACATCCTATCTTGAGTGCCTGCCCTAGCATTTTTGACAATGTACTATACAGCCTATAAGGTAAAATAAGCCCTTTCTTTCCCAAGATGATTTTGGCCATTATGTTTATCACAGAAACAGAAAAGTAAACCAGAACTCCAAGCATGTACCACATGCCCTGCTTATTTATTTATTTTTAATATGGGTTCTCAGGATGAAACTCATGTCCTCATGCTTCATCTACTAAACCATCTCTGAATTATAAACTTTTCTTGAAAACCAGCTGTTCAGCTCCATGACAATGTATAAGTTAGTCTTCAATGAACCACAGAACCATAAAAGTCCAGTAACTTCAAATAAACACAAAGTTCAATTGATTTGATCTTTCATGGTTTCATAAAGACTCATGTATGCGCAACTGTCTAGCGACGGAGGTTGGGCTACTATTTATGTGTCCTTCCATCTAGACCACTCCTGGGTCTCATGGATAAGCTCAGGCCTGCTTCACAATTCTACAGTCTTTACTTTTGCTTCATTTTAGGCCCTGGATGCAACCATATGACAATTAAGATAATACAAGCCGTCATTTTCCAGGAGGCACAGATGGTGTTTGTTTCATCTGAGAACCAAAATCCTTATTGGTCCTACTTTTAAGGTCCATTTCTCAGGAAACATTTCATGCCCACAACAATAAAGAGCAGCAAATTACATTATTAATATCTGAAGACTCATTAAATTCTACTTAGTATTAAAATGTTCCAAACTCTCTGGAGAGTTCTGAATATAAATGTTCATTTAACTTACCTTCAGATTTCAGTATTTTAACAGGAGAATCAGATTTTGGTCAGCAGTTACCTAACAGCTGCTTCCAGAGGGCTGCTGTCCGTCCCCATTTCCTCCCATGTCTTCATTTGTAACTGCAGGAGGAAGTCTTCCTGTGGGAGAGGATTACATGCATCTTCAGCTTCTCACTAGCTCTGTCTTTTCTCTTGGGGGAGAGCTGCTGTAGTGGTCTCTATGCTAAACCCTGACTGGGATTGTCACAAACCTTTCTGGAATCTATCCCTGGGCTCAGGAGGGTCACACATGAACTTCTATCACAGAGAATGTAAAAAAGGTAAGAAGGTTGGTCCATAGAAACCAGTTAGGGTATCTTGTGATTTGAGTGGGTTAGGAGGACCTGTTTTGAAGTTAGATGACAGGGAGGGTCAGCTGGTTTCTCCTGTCTGAGGTTGGCTTTGGCTATGGAGAAGACCAGGACATTGAGGCAGCAATTCAGGACATTTTGAAAGCTGAGTTTGGGGTCCTTCTGGTCCTTCCTGCTGAACTGAGTAGAACATTGCACTGGGAAATAGATCATGAAATGATTCACAGACAATATGACAAAATTCTGTTTTTCTATGGAAATACAATTTTTTAGATCTGCAATTCAAGGTTAAAACTGGGTGGGTCTGGCATTGCAGAACTGTAATCCCAGCTACTTACAAGGCTAAGGCAGGAGGATCACAGGTTCAGGGCCAGCCTGGGAAGCTTAGTGAGTGTCTGTCTCAAGGTTAAAAAAAGGACTGAAGAGGTCACGCCCTGCTGGAGCCCATGACTAGCATCTGGAAGTCTCCAGTTTAAGTCCCTGAAGCACCAAAACAAAAGCCATTGAACAATGTGCTCTCGGTGATGCAGCCTGTCCTGAAACTTCAGCACCAACGCTACCACAGTGCTCACTCACAGGACAGAATCAGCTCTGCAAACATGTGACTTTGTCTGCTCCATCCAGCTTTTGAGAGAGACTATTTAGCACCATCATTGAAAAGTGATGCATGGTCCTGATTCTAATCTGATTTCTGACAAGGTCTCAGAGCAAAAAAGACAGTTGAGATTTCAAAGAGAGAGAGTTTAATTAAATGACTGTGTGTGTGTGTGTGTGTGCGTGTGTGTGTGTGTGTGTTATGTCTGTATAGGGCATACATGTGAGTATGTCGGTGTGTCTGCCCTATGTGAAGGCCATAGCAGGATGTCCAGTGTCTTCCTCCATCCACCTGCCTTATTGCCTAGAGACAAGATCTGTCACTCACCTAGAAGATGGATGACCATTGAGCTCTTGGCACCTACGTGTCTCTACTACTGAATTCTGGGGTTATAGGCACTCACACACTGTGCCCAATGTTTATGTGAGTGATAGGAATTTGAACTCAGGTCCTCATGCTTGCAGACTAAGTATTCCTACTGAGCCATCTCCCCATCTTCTAATTCAGCGACTCTTTATAGTGTTGAGCTTGGGGGACATAGATGATACTAGAAATACGGGACTATCAAGCATAGAAAATTTTTCCCACTATGCGTGTGAAGGGACAAGTAAGGCCAAGGAATGCCAGAGAGGTGCAGATCTGAGAAGCTGAGATCATTTGACACACATATTCCAGAGGGGATGGTTCCTTCCTGACCTGAGAGAAAGCTAACAGATAAGTGCTCTGACATATCTTGACTCCAAAATCCTGCTTGGCTATACCTAGTCAAATCTCAGATGGCATAGGGATTTCTGGAGCTGGAAGAGGACAGACCACCGGACAGAGAGTCTGCAGGGAAGGTGGGTAATAGCTATGAGCAAGGACAAGTAAAAATGATGCCAATACCTGTGATACAGCTAAGGTCATCAAAACCATTTCGCTTACCAATTCTGATGCGCTTCCTCTCAATCGTCTCCTTGTCATTAACCATCTCCTGCTTATCAAAGCTGACTTTAGAGATGCGATATTTCATAAGTATATTCATTCATATTAATTTGATGAGTTCTTAGTGGTGGGTCTGAGATTCATTGTTTGTATCGACAAGAAAAGCAAACACAAAAGCACACTTATTAAAAAAATCTATGCGTGTAGATGAAACTGGTAAAAGAAAGGGGCCAGGGGCTCCTCCCAAGCCCGTGTGACCCCTGAGGAACAGATCCTCAAACAGCCTTAAGAGTAAATATAAATTGGTTTATCTTGGCCAACTGTATGGCCTTAGAGACCCAAAAGGAAAGTATAACCAAAGATTAAAGTGATCAGTATATTTCTTTGAGAGTTCAAGGGATTACACTTCCCAGACATTAGGCTTAAATCCATATAAAATGTTATTTAGAAAATTATTTCTCATTGATGATTTTTTTCTAAGCAGAAAGTGCTGCTTAGATGTAAGACTTCAAATCTTGGTCTGCAATACTGTAGTGCCCACCTGTAGCTAAGGGAGATAACTCACTATTGTTATAAACAGTTGGCTCAATTTGTTTTCTCCCCCTATCTAGAAGCCTTTGAGAGGGAACTGCCACTGATTCTAGCCACTCCAACAGCTATCAAAGTGCCTGAAAAAAAAATCCTGAGTCCATCACTCTTGAGTCCAGCTTTGGCAGACAAAAGAAAAATGAGGAGGACCCCAATAGAGGGATGCTTTTGGAAGCTCTTGTCAAGAAATCCCAATGGACTCTAATATGAACATTTGAAATTTTCCCTTTTCTTACTTGTTTTCTGGTTCCCGGTCTAGAACTTGTAATGTTAGCTACACTTGCCTTTACTTCTCCTTCACATTGCCTGTTCACCAGTCAAGGACTTTCTCTTCTCCCTACAGATAAGAGTTATGCAATTTGGGAGTCTATTAGATAAACTCACTGAATGGGTACCCCAGTTGCCTCACCCTGTGTTCTGTTCAGTATGGAACACAGAGCAGCCTGTGTCCTGATTCCCTATTGGCAATTTGGGTAACCTCTTCAGAGGATGCTGTGATAAGAATAGGAAGTAGGAATTGGCTAGGCAGTTAGGGTAAAAAGACCCTAAAGAAAAGTAGCCAGTCTCTTAGATAAAAGTCAAAATGTCCTTGGGCCTCTTAGCATCATAGCATCATACTCTGTTCCAAAGGCCAAAAATGTCAAAAGTATTTGGGAGTGCTTATCTAATCCCTAAAAGATTTTATGGTTACCTCTTCAGAGGAGGGAATGTTAGAGTAACAAAAAGCCCCACTAAAAAAGAAAGAAAGAAAGAAAGAAAGAAAGAAAGAAAGAAAAAGAAAAGAGTACACAAAGTTGTCAGAAAAAAGTGATGAGGAGATATGGGAGGTGTTGGAGGGGAGGGAGTGGGTGTGGATTTGATCAAAATACCTTATATGCATGTATGAAATTCTCAATAAAGTTTTTCTAAAAGTTAAAAAAAAATCTATGTGTGCTGACATTCAGTATCATGTCCAGAAACTCAGAAAGCTTATAGGAGCTGGGACCTAGCTACATTCCTCAGTGAAAGCACAGAGATGTCTGCCAAGGCTATGCAACTCCTTATGTCCTAATAGACATTGATACTTGCATTAAATTCTGTTGCTACTGTGTGGGACCAATCACATTTCACATTGCCTTTCACCCTTAATATTTCCTAGGTACAGTTCTAGGTGCTTAGGAGGAATACAGAAGCAGGCAAATACTAAGATTTATTATAAATATAAATATGTTTATTCTTAATATAAATATCAATCCTTTTGATGTCTATGTGTAAGTGCCTAAAACTGTAAGGCTGTTGGTTGGAGAGATGTTTTGCCTATTTCTAATTTTTATTTCATCTATTTGTTTATTTGTGTGCATGAGCGTGTGCATGTGTGCACATCCAATGTGCTACAACGTATGTGTGGAGGTCAGAGGACAACCTGCAGAAATCAGTTCTCTGTTTCCACAATGTGAGTCCTAGAGGTTGAACTCAGGTTATCAAGCCTGGCAGAGTGCACCTTTACCTGCTGAGCCATCTTGCCAGCTCAAGTGTTGCCTATATCTGTAATAGTGAAAAACTAGTGATTCAGAAATTCTTTTTCTTCTGTGTTTCATATCTTTCTATGGCTTCTTTCAAACCTTCTTCTCCACTGCTTTTCTTCTTATCGTCTACTTTTCCATACCTGTGAGAGCCAATATTTTCAGAGGTAGATCTGTCCAATGCAAGAACCCAATGGTCAGGGTTGTGGAGATGGCATAGATGACAATATACTTGCCATGCAAGCATTAAAAATCAAGTTTGATTCTCAGAACCCACACAAAAAAGCCAGGAGTGGTGGTGTGTGCTTGCAACCTAACACTGGGGAGGCAGAGAGAAGAATCCCTCGGGTTCCCTGGCTGTTCAGCCTAGCCCAGTCTATGAGCTCCAGTGAAGAAACTCTGTTTCAAAATCACAAGGTGGATGGCAGTCTGAGGAATGATACCTGAGGTTGACCCTTGGCCTCCTCACATACGTACACAACCCCACATGTATGTTTGTACCTACATACACATGAGGAGAGAGAGAGAAAGAGAGAGAGAGAGAGAGAGAGAGAGAGAGAGAGAGAATATCACTGCTGAAGGCATAAGACTGACCTCCCAACACAAGGTACTTGAGTGCCTCTTTGAGAATCCTTGGTCTTCTAGTTATAAGAAACATGACTGATTATTGAGCATTTTCAAGCAGTTGGATGGAAACAGGTAGATTGGATACTAAGCTTGGCTTGTTCTGGTGGAGTTTATTTGTATCTATTAGTCTTTTGTTCATATTACCAGTGCTGCCAAAATGACTAATGTGTATAAAATGAAGTGAGAGAAAAGTCCTTTCAGAGGGAAAGTGACACATCACCTTGTGTACTTTAGACTGACCTTGAGCTAGTCATGTGGAAACCAATAGAAAATCTAGAGAGCTCATGATACACACCTCACACTATGAACCCTGAATAGGTCTCTGACAAGATAGTATTCCTTTGCTCCTGGAAGAAGCCATATTCCCCTGGAAAAGATGATTACTGTCATATTTTTGCTGCCCCTTCAGCCAGTGGTGGCTTTGGAAAGGGTGTACCAAGAAACTAATAGAAAAATACATTCCATTATAGAAAGTAGGATTTGAGATTTAGGAGGCAGATTCAAAACCAACTAGTTCAACTTCTTCATTTCATTTATGAACCCACTGTTAGATCACAGGCCCTTTAGCTGCCATTCTCTCTCAAGGTCGATCAGTCTTAGTGAACGGCTGTGACTGCAGGTCTCCAGAAGAGCTGTTCTTCCTCCTTCCCCCATTGCAGCTGTGAGCCTGCCTGCTTCCTTACTACCAGACCCAAGATAGTCTTGAGTTATATTTAGACAGTTATCAGTGCCCTGTGACTCCTGGCACAAAAGCTTGGTCACATAAGATGAAATTTATCCCTACTCCAACTCTTCAGAAATCCATAAGAGCAAGGAACTCTCTTTGTCCTGTGGAATTGAAGATGGTACCCCATTGTCCAGTCTATGATGCAATGTTGTAACTATCCTGATAACCCAGAACTGAAGGGTCTGCCGACCTTCAGGGTACCATCATGACTGCCTGTAACTGTGATGTCATCTCTTCTAATAAGACTTTCTTCCAAAGAGCAATTTGTCTCAGTTTCCTTTCTATAAACCTGTATTATTCTAGAATATATAGCACCCACATTCTAGGAAGGAAGAAATAGAGATTTCTATGTTGCTGGAAAATGTCTATAGTTGCATATGCCAATGTGACAGCCCCTAACCATGTGTAGTTTCTGTAAACTAAAAATGTGGCTAGAGACCAAGGAACTAAATTTACAATTTTGAGTTTCATTTAAGCTTAAATAGCTGCATCTGGACAGAGGCTATCATACAGCGCAGCAAAGGTCTAGAAAATTCATGTAATGTGCCCAGTATCACACAGCTTTTAAGCGGGAAAATTTAGCTGAGAGTTTAGGGCTTTTATTTTAATGTAAAATAATTTTATTAGGTGCACACAGCTCCTAAGTGACTGAGCCTAGACATAGAAGTGTTTACAATTCCACTTCATTGCTTTTAACGACTACATTCCATTTTAAAATGTTTAGCAGCTTCCATCCTAATACATATTTGGATGATATTATTTCTTTACTAATAGACCTGTAGTGTAGCCCTACCTTTAGCAGAGGAACTATTGGAAACTACTGCAGAAACCTGTATGAGTACTGAAGGACTTTATGCTTAAAGGAAATAAGCTAGGCACAGAAAAACAAGTACTTCATGACCTCGCTCATATTTGGAAGTGTGTGTGTGTGTGTGTGTGTGTGTGTGTGTGTGTGTGAGGTTCCCAACCCTAAGTGACAAATCTATAATGCAACCTCTACACCCAAGGCTCAGGGAACATAATGGAACAGGGGGTGGGAAGAATATTAATGCCCCTCTCAAACATGAAGGTGCCAAGGGAAAACATCAATGGATGATCCAAAACCAGCTTCAAGACCAAATAACCACATCAGTGGCCAACACGGCATACATAACTGGAACAGTAGTGGCACTTTTATCTTGGGGGCAATCAACAGCTACCTAATTGAACTAAAAGCCCACTCAGTGGGAGGAAACTCAAGTGTGGTACTGTAAACATAACCAAATGCACATAGCTGGAGTGGTCATAGATCTTAGAGGAAACCCAAGACTGTCACGTCCCTACACTAATGTGCAAAATATGTATCCTTATATTTACAGACAAATATCCCAGTCACCTCTTATCAAAGAAGCTCATTTTGCACTAGTCAGAGACTATTACCAAGTACCACAACTGGTCACACATGGACATTGTCTATGAACTGCAAGGGCCTAAGTGACACATCTACAATGCAACCTCTACATCTAAGGCTCACGGAACACAGAACAGGGATAAAGACGGGTACACTAAGGAACCAGTTCTCAATAATGAAGCTCCCTCATGCAGCGGAGGGCCAGGAACACAAAGGTCACAAATGGCCAAAGCATAGAGATCAAGAGTTCAGGACTTTTGACTCAGTTCATGCATTATTACTGATTTACAAATATTGGAGTGAATCTCATAACTGGGCACAGGATGTAAAATTAAATTACAGAAGAAAGAACCTGAGAAAAGGTACATAGCCTGCTGCTATGGAAACGGCAAAGCAAAATGGAACTATGGGGACTGGGATGGAGGGGGAGATGGATTCACTAGCATTATCATACTAGAACATCAGTATTTGGGGCTGTGGCCATGCTCAATTGTTAGGGCACTTGCTTTGCATGCATGAAGTCCTGGGTTCAGTACTCAACACCCTGAGTTTAACTCCCAGCACAGCATATACCAGGCAAGGTTCCAGGTGTCTGTAAAGCCCAGCACTCAGGAAGTGAAAGCAGGACTATCAAAAGCTCAAAGCCATCCCTGGCAAGATATTGAGTTTAAGGCCGACCTGGGTTGCATGAACATGTTTCAAACATATAAAGCATGAATATTCTAGGCAAGAACACACTCCAGCTATAATATCTAAGTTAATGAACATAAAAAAGTTTGAGTATATTATTTCATTTAATAAAGACAACTGAAATGGGAGCCAAAGTAGAAATTTAATCCCAGATCAAAGGGACAAGAAAAGCAAATGGAGTTGGTATAACACATCTCAGATCCTCTTGAACAGAAAGTTAAGAAATTATGTCTTAGAACTGGCATATCAAAGAAGAATGAATGTGTAAGCACTTACACAAACTTCTGAGAAGCGGTCAAAGCTGTGGTCTCAGTGGAGAACAGCTAAGCATGAGAGAAGGTAGACAGACACAGTCGTTGCTTTCCTGCACAGCCCTTTATGAATAAGAGCAATTTGTACAAGCTTCATGAATTTGAAGCTAAGGCAGAAAATAAGCTTATCAAGAATAATGTTTCAATGGAAGGATCCTTGGAAATAAGAATTAAGGAACAATTAGCTCATAAGTAATTTCCCCATGCGTTTTGCCAGACAAACAAAAATATTTATCCACAGAATCATTTGTATTTGTCTACTATATAAAACCAGCAGTATTTGCCTAACAATCTCAGTTTCTCACTGCACTGAGTTAGATTTTCTAACTAATTACTCAGTGCAATCAACATAGGAAAAATCAGGCTGGCTATTACATGAATTCACACATAACTCCATAGCAAACTCAAGTTACAAAGCAAGAAATAAAAATAGGCATGAGAGTAGAAGTGGGGACTAGTTGAGGGGAGACAAAACTGGTAGGAGTGGGAGGAGACAGAAGAAGGTAATATGGTCAAAATACATCATATACATCTATGAAAATGTTACAATGCAACCCATTATTATATATAATCAGTATATCTTAATGAAAGCATTAAGAAGAACAAGAAACATTCATGTGGACCTGGCACTGCTGCAATACCTGAGGACAGAGTATTCTGTCTACACTGGTTATTTTTCAAGCACGCTGAGAAGAATGGGTGGAGCCAAATAGGAGCTTCTTTAGTAGAGTTGGGAAAACAGGATATTCTGTCTAGACAAAGCCCATTCTTAGGAATGCATTGAAGATTATAGACATTGGGCTGTAGATGAGAATTAAGCACAGGCAGTTTCTATGCTGTAAAGCTGCAGTACAGTCAGTGCAAAAGCAAGGAGAGTACAGCAAGCCCATGCATCCTAACAAGGTATTTGAATGGCAAAAACTAAAGGTCAGGCTGCAGCTGGGTCCAAGCTGCCCAGTGCATACCCAGGACTTGCTTTGCACAATGGGTCATCCCTGCTCTGCAAGAACTCAGTTTGAGATTTCCTTTGGGAAAGAGGAAATAGGATAGAGTACAGCATATTGTAACTCTCCCCCTGGATGATAGCCACCTGACTTCCTGACTAGGGCAGATAAGACCCTAGGTACCATGATGAACTCATCGTTCTATGAACTTAACCCTAGCACCTTCATTTCCAAGTGTCTCTAAAATTTTATCCAAAGTTTATTCATGTTCTCAAATTGAACCTGACAGTTATGGTACTTCTGTGCTTTGAAATGGTTATAGGATCCACTCATCTAGAGCCTCTTAAAGCAAAGGCATCCCATGGCATCCTTACCAGGAATTACTCTGGAGGCAATCTAATCGACATTTGCAGCATGCCTGATGGACCAGGAGACAGAAATGTACATCTTTCCTGCACAGCTGACCATAGACTTCTGGTCTCACAAGGCAGTATTCAAAACATTGGGCCACCAGATATTTCTCTGCATCCCTAATACCAAATTCCATGTGAAAAGTTCCCAAGGGAAACTGCAAGCTATCTTTATGTTGGTCAGAGTTTAGGATCAAGACCTCCTTATACTCTGGTTTCTGTATAGCCCGTCTACCAAGTGTTAGTTTTCCTTCCAGAAATCCTCATGATCCTATTGCAGGTCCACGAACCTTGAATACTACAGGTGTCTTAATTACTTCAAACTGATAACACAAAAATCAAGCCTATTGCCTTGGCCAGTTCTGGTTGCCATTATAACTATGTCAACCACAGACTTTCATGTTCTCCTGGCTTGGAGGCTGGAGAGTGCCAGGTCAAGATGCTCAGGATCAGACCTCTGGTGGTGACCCTCTTCATGGTTTGCAGATGGTCACTTTCCTTCTATGCCCTCACATAGTCTTTCTTCAGTATGGACATCAATTTGAGAGAAATAAGATAGTTACATTTCTGTTGCTCTGATTAAATACAATGACCAAATGCAACTTACAGAAGGAAGAGTTTATTTTGGCTAACAGTTTCAGAGACATCAGAGTCCATGTGGCAGGGGAGGCAGGGCAGCAAGCGGCTGGAGTAAGAATCTAAGAGTCCATATCTCTATCCATATGCAGGAAGCAGAGAGAATGAACTAGAAATGGAGTGAGACTACTATAAACTCTCAAATCTGATACCCAGTGACCTACTTCCTCCAGCAAGGTTTCACATCCTAAAAGTTCCCTAGCATCTGCAAACAGTGTTATCAACAGGGGACCAAGTGTTTTAGAAGGTGTACCTATGGGGGACATTTCTTACACAAACCACCACAGAAAGGTATCTCCCTCTTCCTGTTCCAATCTCATCATGAATGCTCCACCTCCCTGACCTGATTAAATCCTTATTAAGATCCAAATCAGTTGGATCTCAAAAGTATAGTATCTAGCCTGTACTTTTGCTTTGCCGTTGAATAAATACCCTTGCTACTTTGATATCTATGATTATTTCTTTTGTTCTTTGAACAAGATTCAAAGAACTAGAAAAACCCAGTCCAGAGAGAGACCACTGGCAATACAACTGTGAACCTGAGAAAGGAAAAAAAACTAAAAAAGCTAAAAGCTTCCTAAATAAAGTGGTGGAATGGGTGTAGCATAAACATTCCCATTCCAAAAGACAGAAATAATAAAGAGGTGACGCCTGATGGCTACCAAGTAATTTCAAAGTCTACCTAGGAAAATTGCATTAGCTTGAGGAGTTGGACATCAGTCCCCTCTGGGTCAGGGCTCTGCTTGCCAGGTGTCTGGAGTGGCAGTTCATTTTTTGAAACATGTTGAGTTGCCAGGTGAGAGTCTGACACCCATGATTTGGGATGGCTTTGCTCCCTGAACTCCAGGTGGCCTTGTCTATAAAATTACGTGCTATAGCAACCTGGCCCGTTGAAAGCACAAAGTAGGCAGCCCTCGTGACATCTCATGGCCTCAGGTATAGTCTCCACATTCTTAGAAAAGCCATGCCTGACTGCAGATGAATAGTCAATTGATGTGGCCTCACAGACAGCAAGAATTCTGACAGCTTTCTTTTGCTCCGTCCTATTGTCTCTATTGGGTCAGTGTCCTTACAGTATCTACGTCTGTGTTTCCTGAGATGGTGGATTAAGCTCATAAATCACCATAGCCTTAGCATTCTCTTCAGAACAAACGCTCATGTTTTGTAATATTGGTAGGCTGGCCAGTTTCCAGATCTCCAAGCTCTGGCTCTGTTTTGTTCCACACATCTGTCCTTAGTTCCTCTTGATTCTCTCATAATTTCTTGAGGGGAGTAAGGGGGGATTCAACCTGCACCTTTATCACTTTGCTTAACAGTTTGTTCTAAGTACAATTATTTTATGACTCACAAGTTCTACCTTCCAGAAAGCAGAGACACAGTTTGGATGACCCCTTTGACACTTTATAACAAGGAACACTTTTCTCCTAGTTCAGATACAGTGTTCCTCATTTCTGTCTGAAACCGAACTGGAATTGTCTTTGATGCCCACATTTTCAGCATGCACCTCAGTTATTTTCCATCTCTACCCATACTTAGTTTCAAAGCCATTCTCACAAATCCAGGTATTCATTACAGTATCAAAATCTTAGTCTTACCAGCATGCTGTAACAAAATACCATATATGTGGGGTCTTAACCAACAGAAATTTATATACTTATTGTTCATGAGGCAGAAAGTCCATGTGAAGGGGTGAACACTTTGGGTTCCTGGTGAGGTTTCTCAGACTATAGAATGTCACCTTCTTGTTACATCCTCACACAGGTTTCCTGCCTCTGTCCATGGTATATAGAGAGAATCTTGTCTCTTCTTCTTCCAATAAGGCCTTTAATATAATTTTGAGACTCATTTCCATTGTCAGCAGTGAGGGAGGTAGAGGCATGGCTCCAAAGGGCTGTCCAGGAGCCAGAGGAGTTCCCTTAGTCTTTTTGGTTTGTGTGTGTGTGTGTGTGTGTGTGTGTGTGTGTGTGTGTGTGTGTGATATGACTATGTGCTGTGTGTTTCTGTGTATGTAAAAGAGTGTGCAAATTTGTTCATGTACAGAGGACTCAGGTTGAAGTCAAGAGTCTTCTATGTTGCTCACCTCCTTATGTATTCAGGCGAGGTATTTCAAGTGAACCCAGAGGTCACAGACACAGCCTATCTCTAAAGCTTGCCCTGGACATCACCTGCCTCTACTACTCCAGTGCTGGAATTAGAGGTGGGCCACTATATCCATCATTTTCATGGGTTCTGGGGATCTGAACTCCAGTCCTCCTGCTTGTGCAGCAAGAGTTTTACTTACTGAGCCATCTCTTCAGGCCCCTTTCATCTTCTAGGGACCTTGTCTTAGATTAAAAACAGATTCTTGACTTCATCCCAGAAAAGAATTTCTGTGTGAGCCAGGACTAAACAGAGCTGGAGCTTATTAAAAGACAATTTAGTGCAGATCTTACAAATGAGGCTTAGTAAAAGAGAGGCGCTTATGAAATATAACATACCCAAGAGTGAGTACCAGTTTCTCAAAAGACAACTGTGCCTTATATTTTTACATTGGTTATGTATGTGATCCTGTAGCCTTTAAGTTATATATTTCCAAAATAAGGTTTAAATATTAAGAAGAACTTAATATTTAAGTAAATCTTTAAAAATTAAATAGAAATATATGAGCAGATTTGCCTATTTTTCTTGATCTTCAATAATTTCTCTATAAATGACAGGTAGATTTATGGGGGGTGTTTTTTAGATTTAGGGATAACATATAAATGCCAATATGGCAAAGCTCAAGGTTGAAAACAATCTGGCCCTAAGTGAGCACAGTTCATTTGCAGTTTTCAACAACCTTGTTTGAGATGTCTTTAGGAAAATACAGATTATCTCTACAGGCAATTTCGTCTATGTCAGCAAAGCTGAGGTGTCTTGACTCCCACAGCAGAAAGAGAAAACTAGATTCCAGGTTGAGGGGTCGCTTTACTTTCCTGTGTGTCCTTAATTTCTCTTTTTCATTTGCCTTACCATGATCTAATCCTAATGAATTCCCAGAGTCTCCATTTCTGAATATGATCACACTGAAATTTCGGGAGTGGAGTGTTGGGGGTTGTCATATCTTTTCAGTTCAAAACATCTGTTTAGAATTAGTATGAGTAAGCTCTTTTCATAAAGACCTGGCTCTCTAAAGGTGATGTTTCCCCCGATTTATTTTGCAGGTGTGTAATCTGGCTAATATATCCTTCCTAATTGGTTTCACTAAAGCTTCTCTTGGTCTGGCGTTTGACCCTGGATTGAGTCACCCTCAGGACAAGAAGCATGTATTGCAGTCCATGACTGCACTTGTGGTTTCTGCAGGCTTGCTTCCGCTTCAAATCCAGCATGCATTTTTTTTCTTCCACTTTAGTTACATGTTTTGGTCTATGTAGAACTTGCCTTGGTTCACTAAAAATACTGAAGGACTAGAACTCAAACACGTTTGACAGGTACAGGCTACTTCTGAGAATGCTCTTGACAGTGGAATGATCTTGGGACAATCAACTTTGGGCTTCATACTATATCAACTCTGTTAAATAGAACCTTCAATCTCTGCTGTTTGCTTAATTTTGGCATTCCGACTTCAGTGATTTGACCGTTTAAAGGTTATCTTGACCCAGGAACAAAGCAATCTGACAATCTAACTTCATTCACGCCACCTCAGGAGTGTTCTAAGTTGAAACTGGAAGAAATTCAACATTGATTGTTTCTGTAATTGTTGATGGGTTGAAGAACTGTGATGTTCCTCTTTCAAATCAGGTGCAAGAGGCTCCAACTGGCTCCAATCTCTGACCTTGTCATAAAAATAGTTGATGTAGGTTTCTGATGGTGAAGCAGCAGAATGTGATGATTTCTTAAACTGCTACATAGACTGGAAGCAGATGAGAGAGGGAGGGAGGAAGAGCGGGGTTACCAGGATGGAGCAAGTGCTTTTCTTTACATGTCTTAATGACATAGGAAGCATTTCTCTTTCCTCTTTTTAATACTGAATCTGCTTCTCATGTCACAGAAGATGTGGGCTGCTAGATGGATTTCAAGGGGCACTTACAGCCCAGAAAGTCATATGGGGAGATCTATAAGCAAAGTATGAGTTGTTAGAAAAACTTTATTCAGTTCCATACACCTCCCTTAAGAATCATACATAAAAGACGTAGTGTTACAGGGCCTTAGTATTCACATTTACAAACTGATGTGTTTGAGCAACACCAAAGGGGTCTGGAGAAATGGCCCAGCAGTTAGAAGTGAGTATGGGTACTGATCTTGCAGAGGACCTGAATTTCATTGTCAGCTCCCATGTATGGTGGCTCACAACTGCCTAGACCCTAGAGAAGAACCTGATTCTGTCACTTCCCTAGACTAAAGTAATTTTCTTACTATAGTCTAAATATATGTTCTTATATTAACAGAAAAGTGTACCTCTCTCTCATCACTTCTCAAAGAAGTTTCTTTTAGCAACAGATGGAGACTCTTACAAAGTTCCACAACTAGTCAAACTTGGAGAATAAATGATTGTGAGGTGCCCAGCCCAAAGCATTACATTGCCAATGCAACCTCTACAACTAAGGCTCAGGGACCATCACTGAGGAGAGGGCATTAAGAATGTAAGAGCCAGAGGGACAAGACACCTGCTGCTAATTAAGACATTCTGGACACGATAGGGAAACAACCCTGATGAAATCTCAACAGTATGGCAGTCTAATGAGATCTCCATAATGACAAAACAAGTTGACATGTCAGGGTTGGTGGGAGACCTTGACAGGGTCCCACCAAAGAGGAAGAGCTACAGGCAATCAATGGATGCTGAGGGAGGGAGAACCTGTTTTCTCCAAGAACTAGCTCTCTGAAAGGTTATCTAATCCCAAGTGGGCATCCCTAAACACAGGAACACATGAGCACTGCTAAATGGACTCTGCATTATATACATGGATATTTATAAATGTATATATGCATATATAACAATAATAGAAGAAGAGGACAAGTAATTGAGAGGGAGTGGGGGCATGGGAGGAGTTGGTGAAGGACTGGGAGGGATAGAAATAATGTAAAGAAAACAACCCATGTATGAAATTCTAAAAAAAAAAAATGCCTGTAACTTCAAATTCAGAGACTCTGACATCCTCATCTGGACTCTCCAGGCACCTGTACATATATGCACACACACACACACACACACACACACACACACACACACGTATGTAATTAAAATAAAGTAAATATTAAAACACTTAAGAACTTCCAGAACTCTATTGGAGCTTTCTGCCCTATTTTATTCTATTCTATCCTGTAGTCCTCTTGAAGTTGACCATAGATGTAATTTATCATCAGACCATGTTCACTTTGAATAGCCTACAAAGTCACAAGGAAAAATAGATTCTTATGACAATTGACCTTTTAAATGTCTGAAAGACCACAAGGGAAGATGGAATGGAACGCTGCTAAGGTTGCCTGCAGACTCTGGAAACAAACATTTCACTATTTACAAGGAAGACTTTGTGTACATGTACATCAACATATCTAAGTCTCAGCCCAGACAATTTTGGAAGCAGTTTTCATTCAAAGCGCTCACTAGCCAAGAATTTCCCTTAGTCTATTCCTCATTTCTACCCTCCCAGGGAGTTGAGTCTCCCTTACTACAGGTGAGTCTGCACCCTTGTCCCTGCCATCCCTGCGTTGTCTCATCATGGCTGAGTTCCGTACCGGTTTCTTTCATGACACTGAGGACAGACTATGGTCTCTCTCTCTCTCTCTCTCTCTCTCTCTCTCTCTCTCTCCAATGCATAGACTACAGGGCTGATATCAAAGAGAATCACATGAAGCCACTTGGTAAGTACATTCAGAGAGAAGAGAGAGAGAGAAAGAGAGAAAGAGAGAGAGTCTTTCCTTGTATTTTTTGCCCTACATCTCTCTCTAGCCTTACCCTAAAGAGCCAGCTATTGGCCCCTCCTAGAGAAGTCCATGACAGGAGGTAGCACTGTATTTGAAGCCCAGATTTTATTTTAAGATATGAATTTTTATGATTTATTATTCATAATAATAATTGCTTTTGAAAGGATTGTTTTCAGAGGCTACATGCCATGTCTTGTGACTACCAAAGGTGCTATGGCTTCCACAGCAAGGAATGGGTGAAGTAAGATAAGTAGGTTTAGGAATAGTCAGCTTAAGTTCAGCAGGCTTGAGGGGGTTGGGAGTTCTTCTAGTTGACTGGTACTTGAGCCCAGGCTGGTTAGGACAGTAGATACTAGTTATAAGAGAACCTGATGAAGTCTGTTTAGATCTGAGCTCCGGACTGGTTGGTTTGCAATATGAAAGGCACACCTATAGGACAGCTCTATGCTATCTGTAGAGACTGAGTAACCCTGGGAAAGGCAGTCTGTAAATGCCAGTGAGGCTCAATAGTGTCAATGCATAAGAATAAAAAAGTATGCATAAATAACAAGCTTTCCTGGGTTTAAATTTGTGATGTCATATACAGGACCCATGATCACAGTCAAATCACACTCTTCTTTTTATTTTAAATTTAATAATTAATTACTAATTTTGAGATAGAGTCTTCATATGTAGTCCAGACTGGTTTGGAGTATGATCCTTTGGCCTTAACAGTCCCCATGTTGGGATTACAGGCACACATCACCTAACAATAAACTCTTTCAGAATGTAATGACTTCCCTGTGTTGCTATGTGGGTTACAGAGAGCCTCCCACATGGATGCTCAGCAGAGGACAGCTCTCAGTCCATTCACTCATGTATGTGAGAATGTCAAGTGGCCTGTACACAATGTATAGTTATACACACATGGCAGGACAGAACAAGTGCAGTGCAGACCTCAATTTGTGGGGAGAGGGGGCTTCACTGTTCCTTTGAAAATGACCTCAACTGTTGGCCACTTTGTATATTATTCTGAACAATGCTGCAAAATAGACTAGGTGCCTCTGGAAACCCAAGTCTCCCTGGAGGCTCCCAAAACTTCTTGCTTTGAATCAGGCTCAAAATATCCCTTAGAACCTTTCTTCCCTTGAGGAAATGATATAAACTATAAACTGCACAGAATTTCAGAGAAACAGAGGACTGCATACGTGTATTACAAAGAAAGTTCCTGGAACTTTCCAAAAGTTGTTAGAACTGGCTGCCTCACTAGCTTCAGTTCTCTTCAGGATGGTGCAGTGACAACAGTAGCTTCCACTGTGACATCAGGCAGGGATTTTCACCATCATTAGGGCACAGTAAGGAAACCTTGAATACAGCATAGGAACCAAGAATGGGCAGAGGATAACCGTGCTATTGAGTGTTAGCATCCACCTGCCAATGCTCAGGGAATGCGGTTATATAGAACTATTGACTTCAGACCTCTGTCTCCCATGCCAGGGGAGACATCAGTGGATTCAGAAAGGAAGCAAGATATAATAAATGATGTGCTATGCGGCCTGCAAAGAATAGCTACAGTGTTTGCAATAGAGACAAACACTGCAGCTTTCTCCAGGGACATCTCGGTATTTTTCTGCTGTCACTCAGTGTGAAATGGGATGCTGATCAGACGTTCCACGGCAGAGAGAGGCTTTCCCCTGGGGCTCTGTTCAGGGGCTGGAAGTTGAGTATTTGCCAGATGATGTTAGGAGGGTTGCATTGCCTAAACTGAGGCTAACTGTGTTAGAGTCAACAGTGTGGGCAGCAGGAACATGTTCTTAAATTCTCTCATTAGAGCCAGGAAAAGATTTCTTTGGAATCTTCCAGTGCATTCTCTCTTGGACTAAGATGTGCCCATGTACTTTGGAACAATTAGAGTCCTGATGTCTTAGAGAGGCAAAAGAAACATTATTAAACACTAAGTGACCTCTTTGTTTTTAAATAAAAACCTTGTATATTTTTGAAAAAGATAACAGCTACAATAACATTTCACATAATAACCTTTGCATTGTGGAAATTGTTGACAGAATCCACAATACCCAGCAACAATGGCCTTTGGAAAATTACTTTCCTTATGAGATAATTTATAACCTGTAAAATATATTAGGTGCCTAATGCTTCCCTTTAATCCCTTACTCTGTCACTGGTTCTTTCTATTGAATTAAAGAAATCCAGTGCTCAGCTAAGCTTCCAGAGCAATAAGACTGCATGCTTTCCAAACAGCTTCTGAGGGTTAGACTTGAGCTAGGGGGAGGGACTGCACCTGCTGTCGTCCTGATCCGCCTGCCTTGTTCAATAACAGCTGTTGGCTGAGATGAGACAGGAGAGGGAGGAGATAAAATGACACTAGGTAGCTTCTTAGGCTTTTTTCTTACTTTCATAATTTTCACATCGACTCTAGGAGACAGATGTTATTATAACTTCTGTTTCATACATGAGGACGCTAAGATACTTCGAAGCTAAGTAAATTATCCAAGGTCATGCCTACTGACTGACCCACAAATCAAACATAATTGTGATTAAACTGTCCAGTTATTTTCCTTTATCCAATTACACAGGTAAATAGCTATTAAAATCAATGGCACTATGGGACTGAGAAAAATCTCTTCCCATTCATCTCCAATCAAGATTCACAAAGGAATGCATTTTAAACTATTTTTATGTTTTCCTGATATATTTCTCCTTTTTTCTAAGAAAAAAATAAATGACTCTATTGAAGTTTTCTATTTGTCTATTTTAGTGCTGATAAACTTTGCTCTTATTATTTATATGAATAATTTTACCTACACATCCCATTCCCATCCCTCTTCCTCACCCAGTCACAACATTCAGATAATCATTTCTATATAAACAATGTATGTCGACAAATCAAATGATTCATTTTCCTTTTCATATAATTATAAATTTCTACTTGATATTTGTATATATGCAAATCACTCATTCACTTCTCTATGCAACATTTTATAATGCTCTAATAGGTACATCAAAACCTGAAATGCTTCTAATGACCTACAAGAGATAAGTCACCCTCTTTGGAGGTCACTTTTTGGAGATATATATATATATATAGGCTATATATATGCAATGTTAAATATTAGTTTGGGATTATATATATGTAATATATATTGTGTATTATATATATATATGATACTCATTTACCTTTAGCCTTCACAAGGGACAAAATTCTGAAGTATGTGATAGTATGGATGCACCTTGAAGACATATAAGTGAGTTGTGTCAGTCACAGGAAAACAAATATGATTTCATTTGTAATGCATATCTACAATAGATTCATAGACCCAAAGAGCAGAAGGAGGCTTCAGAAATGGCTCAGCCGGGATGGTAATGTGTTTGCTGTGCACGTGCAAGGACTTAAGTTTGATCCCAAGCAGCCATGTAAAAGCTCATGTAACACCACATACCTGTAATCCCATCTGGGAAGGAGGAGACAGGAGGATCTCTAGGTTTGCTAGTAAGTCAAGTAAAATCAGTGAGTTTGAGTTTCAGTGAGATAGCCTGTCTAAAGTAAACAAGATGTAGAGTGATTGAGGAAGTCAACTCATGTTGATCTCTAACAGGAACCCACACTAACTCACACACACACACACACACACACACACACACACACACACACACACACACCATGGAAGAACGGAATGACAGTTGATAGGAGACAAGGAATTCCTAATCAAAAACTATAACGTTTCAGTTAAGCAAGATGAATAAACTGTAGAAATCTACTGTACAATATAATATCACTGCCAACAGTAATGTATTTTGTACTTTAAAGGTTGTTAAGGGGGGAGCTTATGTTAAATAATTTTAACACAATAAAATAAAAATCTCAAAAGATGATAAGGAAAAAAAGATGTCATTGTTGGGTTTGAGTTCTTTGTGAGTTTTATATTATTGAGGAGATTGTCTAAGAAAGAATTCTAAGTTGATATCAAAATTTCTAGTTTCTCGTGTTGCTGTGAAAAAGTATTATGTCATTTTGCTTCCTGCTTCCTTAAACACATCCTAATTTTCCTTATTAAAGTTCTCCATGACTTTTCCTTGTCTGTACTGTCCTGGAACATTGCTAAGATGTGTGCTGGGCTGTTGAGTGTGTGTGTGTGTGTGTGTGTGTGTGTGTGTGTCTGTCTGTCTGTCTGTCTGTCTGTCTGTGTGTATCTATGTCTGTGTCTTTTTTTTTTCTGAAACCTCACTTATTCTTTTCCTTCAGGTGATTTCTATTTCTCAATGGTGGAAAAATTCTTACATATTTTTTTTCTAAATTATTTATTATAATTGTTTGTATATGATGTATGAATTGAGCTCACAGGACAACATTCAAACTCAAGTTGTCAGGCTCATAAGGCAAGCACCTTTACCTACTGTGCCATTTCACCAACAGTTTTTGGTTGTTGTTGCATTTTTTTTTTTTTTTTTTTTTTTGAGAAAGGGGCCCCCTGTAGCCCCAGCTGTCCTGGAACGCACTATGTAGACCAGGCTGGCCTTGAACTCTCAGAGATCCAACTGCCTCTGCCTCCCAAGTGCTGTGATTAAAGGCATGCACCACCACGCCCGGTGTTGCATTTGCTAATCTGAAATTCTTACTACTTAGTTAAAACTTATTATTTTATTCATTTATTCTTTTACATTTTTACTAGCTTATAAAGAACTAGATTTCATTATGACATTTTCCCCCAAACTGTGGGGTTTTGCTTGCTCTCTCTCTTCACCCTCTCTATGCCCCTCCCTCCGTTGTCCCCCAATTCTTTGTAAAACAGCATTCTGCTCTTGGGATGTCTTTCCATATCTCTCATGGGACGTGACAGTTTTGTTTTCAATTTGTTTTATTTTCATTTATCTAATTCATGTTCATTGCATTTCCTCTATTTCTTTGAAGTTTCTATTTTTCTGTTTGATTTGTTTCCTATTTTTCTCATCTTGGAAACTTCAATTGCTTGTGTTCTTTGGCTTACTGTTTTATCTTTTATGAAGGTGAGACAAAAACATTCATTCAAAGCTCTGTGTTCAGGCCCATGATTTAGGTTTCTTATGGCTTCACTGTCAAACGATTCAGAGGACAGAAACTTTATTGAAGGAGTTCACACCAAATGCCACTACTTGGGACATTTCCTGTGGGGACTTTTGGTACTTGTACAGAGAGAGGAATCTTTTTATTTAGTTTTGTCAAGAAGGGATGATGGTTCTTGGGTTTCCTGTATAGATTGTTTTCAGTCCTGAATTGCCCCATGTATGCAGACTCATGCCTTACCCAGGCGTTTTCTGTGGGTTACGTCCTGCAAGTTCCATGTTTTCAAGGCTAGGAGGGACCTTCTTTCCCTGTGGGGCCACCATTGCCCTTTGTAAAATACTTTCTTCACTTCGCTAATTCTAGTTCTAACCTTCGTGCTTTTCAGTTTCCCAAAACCTTGTTGAAATTCCATCACCATTCCCTTGCCTTCCTTTTTTTGCCATCTTGGAAAATCCTGTTAAATTTCTCTATTGTGGAAAACTTAATGCTCACTGCAGAATGAAGGATGAAGGCTGGTGAGACGGTAAAGGTGCTGGCTACCAAGCCTTACTACCTGAGAGTATCCCCTAGAACCCACATAGTGAGTCTACAGGTGTACCATGGAGTAAGTGGAGAGAAACACGGAGAGACAGAGAGAGAGAGAGAGAGAGAGAATATAAATAAATAAATGTAATAAATAAGAAGAGGTAAAAACATGTGGTTCACCTCTAGTAGCCCATCATAATCTTTACTGGTTTTCGTTATCTTTTAACACATACTCTTTTAACAGTGTTATCTTTGCAACGCATGTATTTTCCTCATAAGTATAAGTCTTACATTTCTCTGACCCTTTGCAGTTTAAGATGTACATGTCCACAAGCACTCTGTTACTTTGTTCATCTAGAACTCCTTGGCCTAAGGCAGAGTTGATTTATTCACACTGGACAGATGAAGACAGTGTCCCCTTGAGAGATTAATTAACATGTCCAAGATTACTCAGTTAAGTTCTTCAAACGTCTCCTTTTCTGAATTGTGCTTCTCTGTCCCTTCAAACTTCTGGTCTCCCTTGAGACAACTTAATGAAATAAATTAAGGAAAAAGAAGAGGGAAAAACAAAGGTATTTCAAACCTTGAGTTGAAACCACCTTTGAAAGAAAGTATAAAATTTCAAAATTAGGTAATTTTTAATGTTTTAATATATTATGTAATACTCAGTATCACAGAAAGAAATTGGGATTGTACTGAAAAATCACAGTCATCATCTACATGTCTCTGATGTCTATAGAAATGTTTGGAAGAGTGGACTCACGGCAGATGGTAAGGAGAAGTCCAGGACCAATGGGACCATGTGAATGCATCCAGGTGTTCTTCACCAACTAGAGGCAGGCATCCGGTGCCACCTGAGCCAAGCCAAGAGTCACACAGGCAGGGACTTCTCCACCTCAGGATGAAACTGAATGGAACTTATGCATATTTATGACAGTATGGCTTTCACTAAACAATAGCCTACTTATTTGACTCTGAGTCTCTGTAAAAAAAATTTTTTTTTTTTGCAAAGACTATTCTCTGAGGCCCTGAGGCTGGGGCATTGACAGCTCCATGTGCCATGAGCTGGAGGGATGAGGGGCAGGTGGCAAGGGCTCTTGGCCTTCTCTAGACTTCCTGTCACTAAGCCTTCTCAGGGAGCTGATCCAGTCTGTTATGCTTACAGGAGGCTGGGCCCCAGGCTGAGCACAGCAGGACTGACAGACACTGTCACAGACTCCTCTTGTCAGATGCTTTGGCTCTAACCCTTGAGCCCCTCTGACGGTGGGGAGGTCATCTGTGGTCCTTCTAGGCCAGAACTTGCTGAGCTGGAGAACTAGCCTTGTGGGAATTGTGATCCTGGTATACTCTTGTTAGCAGTGTACCTCAAAACATCCATCTTAGTGTCACAGATCTGAGGAAGTTACATGATCCCTTAAATCCCAAGTTAAAGATTGTCCCTCAACTTGCTGAATGCATATTTATCCAGTCAGCCCATTGCTCTCTCTGAGCCTGTTTGTCATCCATTCTCATATAGCTTCTTTCACGAGAGAACATCGTGGAAGATGGGGTAGAAAGTCTGCGAGAGCCAGAGGATAGGGAAGACTGTTGTGAAATAGTATTTTCTGGACTTGACAGAGACATTGAATCCAAGAACTCGCAACAGTCGTGGTTATCTGCACAAGATCAAACCAGGCATTTTTTTAGTATGAATGGGGGAGGGGCTTGTGAGGCAGCGCCCCTATTTGAAGAGATATTGTCTGTTGATTGCTGGGGACATGAAGAGTCACTTTTCTTCATGGGCATGACCCCTGGTAGGTTGTTCATGTTCCAGTGGATGGTACTACAGTCCTGTGCATATGACTATCACTAATTAGACTCATTGGGCTATAAAAAATAAGAGGATATCAAGTTGAGGGGGGTTTTGGTGAGAAGGGATCTGAAAAGAGTAAGAAGGAGTAGGGGTCAATGTGATCAAACATATTGTGTGTATATGAAATTCTCAACGAATGAAATTTTTAAAGGCCTCTAAATCCATAAGCCTTTGATTGCTCCTGTCCTCATTCTCCTATGCTGTTTGTGCTAAGTTCATTGTGGTTTACATGATGAAGATGATAATGATGCTGTTGACATTAGTGATGGCTGCTCCCAGAGCTAAATGAGTTTCAGAGACAGTACTGTGGGCACATCTTCCTGCCCTTCACTTGCATGTCATCTCAACTTATTCATCTGGGAAGTAGGGACAGCCATACTCTGCTTTTAAGTTATAATTAAGAATAAAAATGTAGAATGTAAAAGAATCACTCCATCTTTATCAGAGTACCTGTGAGTATTGGCAAAAGACATTCAAATTCTAGCCTATTGACATTCCCTGGTAGAAAACGGGGTTGGCTGAGTTAGTAGACCCTTACCTGAGAGCTGGTACCTCACTCCCAGATGTGCATAATTCTGCTCCAATTGTACTTGCTCTTGTTGTTTTAGGAAGGAAAGGAATATATATAGTGCAGGACCCAAACCCAGGGAATAGTGCCACCCACAATGAGCAAGTCTTCCCACATCAATGAACACAATCAAGACAGTCCCCTACAGAACTGCTCTCAGGCCATCCTGATCCAGAAAATCCCTCACTGAGACTCTGTTCTTAGATGATTCTTGATTGTGTAAAGTTGGCAATTAAAATTGGCCACTATCATGTGTGTCCTTGAGTTTTTCTATTAGTAGGAAAATTATACTATTTCACTATTAGATTATTTGCTTTCTACTAAGGGTGGATGGAGTCAACTCACATTTCACTGCATTCTTCCTTTGGGGAATTGCAATTGCTACTAGTTTGGGCTGCTATACCCATAGGATCAAGTTAGGTCCACCTGAGATCATTTGTATCCATTTCCAAGCCAGTAGGGTGGAGCCTCATGAAGATTATAACTTTATTGTGGTGCACCCTGCTGCCTATGTCTCAATGCTTCATCCCTGGAGATAAGGGCTTTGTTTCTGGTGCCACTGCTATCAGGAATGGATCCCCTACCTGTAGCAACAGTGCCTTCCAGTCTTGTACTTCATGTTTGTTAGAGACCCTTGATAAGTGTTGAATACTGCTATTCACATGCTTCACTGGCAGTGGAATTCATGCCCTCTTTACTGAGGGCCAGGTGCTAATGTGGGATTAGCCCAAGGACCCCTGGCAATATCTCAGGTGCTGTGAGTATTCCTTCCCAGGGGAAACTTAGACAATATCTACTCTTTCTTATAATGTCCCAAGGACAAATCTAAGTACAATTCTACCAAAAGTCACTCTGGGGAACCAATAAGTTCATTGGGCACATATATGGAGCATGGACAAAGGGCAGGAGTTTGTGTGGCCCCCAAAGCAGCTGTGTTAGAAAATATTCACCCGGCATGGATGATGGCTTCCCCATAAGCACATATATAAAACTCTTTCTCAAATAACTTCCCCCAGCCCGTATACTGTAGTAACACCCAAAACCATGTGCAATTAGGGCAGAGTTGCATATAAATGGAAGTGGCTGGAATCTCCAATGACCCTTCCTAACTCCTTCCCTGAGGGAATATTGACTTTGACCAAGGCCTGGCATTATGGACTCTAGAAAGCAACAGGAGAGTTGATCTGAAGTAGATGGCAACTGTTTTGCTAAGAGGATCACTTTCTATAACACAGGTATTCTGGCTCCCATGTGATTGCACAGTTACATTAGTGGACTATCCTTTTAACATTCACCTCCACCTTTTCATACAAGCCCCACAACATCAGACACAAAGAAACTCATAACATACTGGAAGAATGTAAGTCATTTTCCCTGGAGTAGTAGGGCTACCAAGAAAAAGAAGTTTTTTTTGTTTTTGTTTTTGTTTTAAATTTTTGAGACTCATTTCGCAGAGTGAGTTCTGAAAAATGTCACCCCAGGGGCTCATTTTGAGAACATGGTGTGGGTCACAGCTTGGAAAGTCCCCTCTGAGGTTGTTATACATCACACTAGGGGAAGCTCTCCCTCTATCCATTGCTTTTGGCCTTTTTAGGAGAACATGTTTCTCCAATTACTCAAAGGCCAAGTCCTTTGAGAAAAATGTACCTGTGCATACTGATTTATATTGATTCTTCCAACCAGTGGTGGAGGGGATTTCTGTATCTTTTGGGCAGCTGGAAATTTAGGGGATTCTTCTGTTTGATCAACAAGGCTTTAAATTCTCTTGTCACTATTATTATTATAACCATGGAGTCATATTATTTTGTTCTTATCTTTTATGTCCTTAGGAAGGAATTTTCTTATCAGCTAAGAATACGTGCCACCTTTTATAATGTAAATATATTCTCTTAAGGGCAAAAGGAATGGCAGGCCTAGAAATGATACCCTATTCAGAAACTATGCCGTAAATATCTATGTCTGGGGCCATGGAAAATGACTTGGTGGTTCAGATCCCCTGCACCCATGTAGAAGCTGGACAGAGGTATATGTCTGTAACCCCAGTGCTGGGAGGGTAGAAAGAGGCTGATTGCTTGCTAGCCAGTCTAACCGTATGGGAAGATGGAGACAGGTTTGCTGGCTAGCTAGTCTAGACAAAATAACCAGTTTTAGGCCAGCGAGAAACTCTGTCTCAAAAAATAAAGTGGGGAATGATACAGGAAGATACCTGACCTCAACCTGTATCCTCCATGAGTGCATGTACAAGTGTTTACACATATGTGTGCATACCCATACACATAGCCACAAAAAGTAAAGGGAAGATAATGCTAAACCCAGGCTTGCCCCAGAAGCAGGAAACTGACAGGCAGACCCTGAGTCCTCAATCACAAGAGAATGTAGGAATTTTGCCTCTCTGGGTATTAGTGTCTGGAATGCATTCCAAGTCAGAGCCCAGTGTGACAGCTGGTGTGTGAAACCTGTGTCCACAGGTACAGCACATGTGTTAGACCTCAGGGAGTAGAGCAGAAGATATCTGTTAGAGTAGAGCAGAGACCAGATACAGTTCAGGCTGTCCTTATAAAGATGGGCTGTTGGCTTCACCACCAAGCTTGATGGACTGAATTGGCAGTGGGATTTGGGTTTCATGGTCTAAGTCAACCCCAGCTTCCAAGCTCCTTAACCATTTTATAAGTAGATTTCTCAGAGATATGTTTATTTTGCATATAGTTGGCCTTAGGGAGAATCAAAGCAGCCATTCTCAACATTCAACCTACGTGTGACCAATACCAGCTTGTTTCAGTTCAAAATGGGTCTGTAACGTGAAGGCTCCTCTGAAAAGCTGGAGCTGATCCAGGGCAAGCATGATAATGTGGAGCATCCTGGGAGAAAGGGGTGGAGCTACCGCCATATTGAGCTCAGGTGAATGGCAACTAGAAAGACTGGGGTCAAGCGACGGATGGCACATGCATTTCAAATATGGAAAAAGAAAGGCCTATAAGAATCCATATTTTTGTAAGTCACCCCCTCCCAAATGTCATATAAACTATGCCAAATCCAATAGAAGGTTTTATGACCATTAGTCAATATGTGTCAGGACCTGGGGACCCACAGTCCTCAGAGAGTGCTCTCGGGTCCCACAGGGAGGGTAAAGGGAAACATTTGGTGAAGTAATTGGATCAGTCCAGCAGGATGACACTGGAAATGACAAACCATAGAAGTTCTGGAAAAGCAAGGGTTAGCGATGTTCACATAGGGTATACAATGGATCATAAAATATGTAACTAGAATGACGAAGGCCACACAGATTTGGACAGGCTCAAAAGGGAAAGTCCCTGGTCCACAGCCATCCTGTAAATCTGGGAAAATATCTCAGTTGCTTGTATGTGAAGTTTCTTTTAAGGTCATAGAGAACCTAGAAAAAAAATTTACAAGCCTTGGACACAAGAGGGGAATCCAGAGATGGAGTGTGGCCACTTTGCATAATAAAAAAATTTGTCTGAGACAAAGGCAGCCCCAGTCAAGGCTGAAAAGGCTAAGAAATTACTGACAAATTCAGTCTCAGCCTCAGAGCTTGAGAGAGAAAGAGAAAAAATGGGAGATTTTAACTTGTGTAAGGTTAGGGGACCAGGAATCAAAGGACCCAGAGAAAAAGACAGTAGTAATGAGAAAAGAAACAACTTAAAAATAATAGTAGGTAAAGCTGCTCCTCAGATTCAACAGCCTTTGATGCAAAAAGGAAAAAGAGTTAACAGTACTGTAGCTAGGAGAAAATACTCCACACTGGAGCTGTTGAAACTAGGATAAACTTCCAAACAAGTGATCAAAGAGCCTCTCACAACATGGCTCATGAGGATATGGGACATGGGAGCAAATAACATCAATTTAAGTCTTTCAGAAGCCTCACAACTGAGTTATATAACCACCTATCTGTCCTTGAGACATAGGCTGTTCAATCTAGGCCAATACAGGAGGAAGCAGTCCCTAACAAAATGGCTTGTGCAAGGTATTAAAGATACATGGTTATCACCAATGGAGACTCCCATGATTATCAGGGCCTGAAGGACTATAAAAGAGGAACAGGCATTACTGAGAGAACTAGGTATGAGAAAAGCAATATATAATGCTGTTTGCCGGGCTCAGTGTTTACCAGAGAAATAAAGGAAAGCTTAATTCAACTGGGAGCCAGAGAATGGTATAGAGTTTTAACGGTTTTACTAAATCCTTTAATGGGACATGATCTTTGTAAAGTGAGGGAGACTTTGGTAGATCTAAGTGACTCAAACCAGTAAATACATAAAACATGTCTGTAGAATAATAGAGCAACCTACAAGAGATATAAAAACGACCGGACAGAAGAAATGGTCTGTTTGGGTTACTCGAAGACAAATGTGGCAAGATTTATGTTGAGCCCAAATTCCCAAAGAAAAAATGATAGAAAACCAAGTTCAGTACTAAGGTGTCTCTGGAAGGTTTTAAACCCTGAAGAACAGTTCACAGAAGGCATTCAGATAATAAAAACTGTCCCAGGGAGTGGTTAAGGCTCCCCGAAGATTAAATAAGGTTCATCTCTGTCCCGAGAAAGGCTGTCCTAGGGGTGGAGGCAGCTTTTCCCACCCGGGCCTCCCCCAGCATCCAGTTATGGTCAATGGAGAGGCAGCATGTATGGCTACAGCCAGGAGGCATATCCAGGGTCTGCCTGACTCAGGGAACCAACAGGTGCAGCAGGGAAAAGAGAGACCGTCTGCCTCTCTAGCCTGGTGCAGGGTCAGGCAACTTGAGCCAGAACCTATAAATGTATCAAGGATAAGATGATACAAAGATACTCCATGTAAAGTGCCCCAAATGCAGAATGACTCCAAAGGGATAACTAAAGATAGTAAAGAACTAACCAAATTAAAACCTCTTACCCATGCTATGGTACCTAACAGAGATCTTTGAAGAAAGCAATTAATACAAATGAATAAAACCTTTCCATGCTGCGTTAGACCTTGTCTATGATTGATTTAATATATGATGTTAACCTTTGCGTGTTTTATAGATGTGAAACCCATTTGAAAGATATCACTTACAGCTGAAGAAACAAAGGCCAGCTATAGCTGTAAGATTCTTGGGTGTTTTATGGTTGGGTAAAATAAAAACAGAAGCTCCCCAAACTGGACAGTTGTTAAGAAAAACTACAGTACCAGGGATGGGTTGCCCCCCTATGAGCTGTTGGTCAGAGAGCTCCTAGAGGTCCTCAAATTCACCAAGGCTATTGCCACTAATGTCAGCTGTACACTAGAAAGGTCATTAAGTCATGTTGCTGAAGACACTGCTTGATGTAAGTGTGGGAGAAGAGACAGAGCCAAGATTAAGCTGAAAAATCCATGCCACTGGGTAGATGGCTTTCACAGTGTTAGAAGGTGCTATGCAGATTGTTGGGGAAAAATGATCTATGATTCTGCTCAACAATGGACCCTGTGTGTTGTACACTGTGGACATGCCAAGCAATGCCTGCTAGTACACTGACAAATTGTAGTAATACAACTGACAAATTTCTAATTGGATAAGGCCCACTCCTAGGAGTGGAACACACATCTAGTGCTATAGACCAGGCCAACCCCCTGTGTCAAGGAAGGCTATAGGCCTCATCGGGTAAGTTGTTGCCAGTATACTGTTAAATGAATACAGTACACCTACTGGGATATCTTCTAGGCATTTGTATTTACATCCGTGTTTATTTAGATGTGTCTACTTCCTTCCATTTGTCTTTATAGTAGGGGAAACACCACTGAGATAGATCAGTGGCCATGTATTGATAGATCAGTGGCCATGTCTAGGGAGGCCCAAGAGGTCAATATCTTACCATGATACAAGACAGATCGCCTGTATCTGTCACCCGCTCCAAGACTCAGGGACCTTTGCAGAACAGGTAGTGGAAAGTTTGTAAGAGCCAGACAAAGGGGTGGAGTATAACATGAAGGCTCTTCTGAAAAGCTAGAGCTGATTCAGGGCAAACTTGGGTGACACAGACCACACTGGGGAAAAGGGGTGGAGCCCCCACCATATTGAGCTCAGGTGGACGGCAAACAAGAGAGCCTGGGATCAGGAGATGGATGGCACATGCGTTTCAAATATGGAAAAAGAAAGGCCTATAAGAATCTGTGTTTTTGTAAGTCATCCCCTCCAAAATGTCATATAAACTATGCAAAATCCAAATAGAATGTCTTATGTCAGTTCGTCAGTCTGCATCAGGACCTGGAGACCCGAGTCCTCAGAGGGTATGCTCGGGTCCCCGACAAAGGGAAAAGGGAAAAATTTGGTGAAACAGGTCTCAGTGGATGCAATTGAAATTATTACATGTTTTTGAATTCCTGTCACTTGTTCTTTTCAGCATGGCTAGCACTTATGGGTAGTTTTAGGTGTATGAACAATCTAGCTCTTTACAGGAGAAAAATGAGAAATTATTCAGTTTGGGTTTTGCTGCATAAAGGAGAGCTTGCTCTTTGGGAATGGGTGAAGCAATAACCGAATTCAGTTGTTTCCTAGCAAGCCATTGTTCACAGCAGAATCAACAGCTGAACTCTTTTAATGGAAGACGGATGACTGGAGAAACCCACTCAGGGGAATTTTAAAAGGAGCTGCTCCCTAGAGTTTGAATGAACAATAAAATACAAAAATTTGCTTTTACTAATTCCCTCTTATGTGTCTGCTCTCCACCTGAATTGTTCACAAAGATGCATTTGGAGTTAAGAGAGCCCATTATGGCTAGATTTATGGGCATCCAAATTCTGCATGCCTCCAGTGCATCCTACTAAAAATTCCCAGAGAAACTTGTCTGGCAACAGAAAGAACTATGATATGCTTTTATGAGTGAATCTTAAAATGTCCTTATGTGACCCATCTTGCAGCTACAACCCTTTCCTTGTCCACTGTCCCTATTGACTGCATGACCACAGATATGATAACTCAGTCTCTTAGAACCAAACCTTGACTGAACCAGGCTTGCTTCAAGAAGCAGAGAACTGGCAGGCAAACCATGGACCCTCAGTTAATAGGGAATGTGAGAATTCTCTCTCTGTGGGTGTTGGTGTCTGGACTGCAACACTATTAACAGTCTTGTCCTGAGCCCTTTGACAAAAGTCCTCCAGATAGTGAGAAATAGAGTCCTCACTGGACCTTACTCCAGAGAGAAGGAGGAGTCTGATTACCCACCCTGGTCTTCTTTCTCTACATCATCTGCCCTTGGTCAACCTAAATTTTTTTTAATTATTGAATTTTTATGTACTTCATACATAAAATCGTCTTTATACCCCATTCCCCCTTCCCCTTCGGCACCCTCCCATAGCCCTCCAACTGGAGTTCATACATTCTGTCATTTGTATTAAGGCCTATTACATAAAGTCGGTGTCCCAAGATGCCCCTTAGTGCAAGTTCATTCACCAGGATTTAGTCAGCCTATCTACAGTCTCTCCCTTCAAGAAGATCAGCTCTCCCTCACCCAGCCATAACCAGCTGCCAATAATTTTTCGACTAAGATTGGGGCTTGTTGTTCATTTCTACAGTTCTGTGCTGGGTTTTTGTCTGCCTAAGTTTGCGTGGACCTTGTGCATGCTGACACCATTGCTATAAGTTTATATGAGAAGAGTATCAGGTGCTTGTAGGACTATTTCCATATGGACATGCACCTCCTTCCTGGCTCTTCCAATCTTTCTTCCCACTCCTCTGCAATGATCCCTGAGCCCTGGGTGGGTGGACCTCAATATAGGAGCTCTGTCAGAGGACCCACACTCTGCCAACTCCTATTCTCTGCTTTTTGGCCATTTGTGGCCTTTTGTGTTCCTGGGCCTCTGTTGCATGAGGGAGCTTCGTTGATGAGAATTGAAATATTCATTAGTGTTCTCTTCATCCCTTGTTCTTTGTTCTGTGAGTCTTTGGTGTAAAGGTTGCACCTTAGATGTGCCACTTAGGCTTGGGCAACTCACAGAGAATCTCTGTTTATGACCGGTGGTGGAGCTCTAAAATAATCTCGATTGAAAAAGAAGCTACTTTGATGAGTGGTGACTGGGATAGTTGTCTGTAAATTTAAGGATCCATATTTTGCACATAGTAAGAAATTATATTAGTCTAGGGATATGAGAGCTTTGGGGTTTTCTCTAAGATCTATGAACTCTCAAGCTATGTGTATTTGGCTAGGTTTACAGTACCAGCCATGGGTTTTCTCCCATTGAGTGGGCTTTAAGTCCAATTAGGAAGCCATTGATTACCCCCAAGATAAAAGTGCCATTACTGCACAAATGTCATTTGCTGTGCTGGACATTGATGTGGTTTTTAAGCCTTAAAGCTAGGGTTGCACCATTGACTGATGTTCTCCCTTACTAGCTTGCATAGTGCTCTCCAAAGCTATGAGAGCTAGCCTTCAGGGGAGGTGGCTTCCAGGTCAGTTCCAGCTCCATTGTTCCAAATCCTGAGTCCAAATTATGTCCTGTCTTCAGCAATAGGGTCTTATCATCCAGTTCTGGGAGGTAATAGCCTGTGTAATTTTGGGAGTCTCTTGGAGTACCCTGTCCAACAACTCAAAGAAAGGTTTCTCCAGTCTGTCACTGTTTCATGTTATGTAGTCTTCAGCCATGCTCACAGACTCATGTGGACATGTTGTATGTGTAATTTCTCAGTAGGTTTCTGGACTAATGCTGTTTCCTCTGTTTTTTACTTTTTTTATGCTAGCTAGGCACTATTTATGCCTCTTCTTTCTCTCTCTGTCTTATCCTCCCTCCCTACCCTTCCCATTTAAAGTGTCCTCATTTTCCCCATTTCTCCCTTGATAATTTTTGTATTTTATGGTCCTCCCTCTGGTCAACTTAATTTTGAAAGGATCAGTACTCATTTCTTTTTCCCATCCTTAAATCCTGGTGCTTAGATATATCTGTTCACTTTTTTTGACTAGAAAATTCATCTTTATAATGTGATTTATCTTTCTTCAGGCAGTACATAACTTCTTCCAGTTTTCATAGATGTCTCCAGTACTTTGTCTTTCCTTCTTGATTAAGACCAACTACATGACTTTGTTCTTAGAGAAATCGTAAATTATGAATTTTTTTCTGTTGAGAAGTGTTAATATTGAAAACAAAGGCGACTTTCTCATGGATCCTGAGCAAACATGCAAGGAGAAGCGGGGGGAGTTGAAGTTGTCCATGCAGAAACTTGGCCGTGTTTGGATTCTTAAATAACCCATGACTGTGGCAGAAGAAATGTTGCGCTTCCCTATGCAGCATTCTCTTCCACTTTGATTTCTGTTGCTGTGTCAAATACCTTGACAAAAAGCAACTGAAGAGAGAAAAGGTTTATTTGGCTTCTAGGTTATCATTCATCCTTTGGGGGATGTCAAGGAAGAACTCAAGCAACTGAATCAACACATCCACAGTCAAAGCAGAGAGAAACAAATGCCCCACCTGGCCTCACTCTTGAACAGTTTTGAGTCCAGCCTAGTAATCACAGTGTGCCCACCACAGTGGGCTATGTCTTTCTATATCAATCAGCAATCAAGACAATTCCTCACAGACATGCCTACAAGCCACTTGATCTAGATAGTTCTTCAAAAGACTCTTCCCACACAATTATAAGTTGTGTCAGAGTTAATAGTCAAAAGTACACAGTACAATTACCAATTCCTAAATGTAACAAAATTTCAGAGTCCAGGCCTGGAAAGACTCAACAGGATAGAGAAACAGGTGCAGGAAATGAGTGCCACTGGAGGATCTCACCTTGCAGGAAGGTAGGACACACTTTCCTGTTGTGTATGTTTTGACACCTTCCAAGGCAGTGTTGCTCAGATTTCAACTCACATGCAGATTACCTGGAGACCTTGTGAGAATGTAGATTCTGTTCAGAACTTAGGAGACTCTAAAACTGCTGATCCAGAAACCACACTTAAAAGAGTTAATGTTCCAAACTGTGTTATCCTGCATGGTGATGACTACTCAGGGGCAGCTTTGAAGTTTTTGGAATTCAACCAACAAACTCCCAGGAGGCACTGCCTCAGTACAGTCTGTGGATATGTCCTCTTTTCACTTCACTCTCATCAGCCCTGTGGCAATGCCCATTTGTCTCGTGATGTTGTGAAGTCATTGAAGAAAAAATTGCTGCCTATTCATCTTGGTATCTTCAATAATTAATTGGCTACTTAAAATAAATGTGATTTAATGGCATTTGTCATCTTTCCTCATATATATCCTCTTACTAGAAGCTTTGACCAGCACAAAATGTTAAAATAGAAAACAGGGATAAGTATTGTATTCTTTACTTTTTTTATTGCTGTGACTGAAAATCTGACAAGAAGAAACTTAAGGGAGGAGGGTTATTTGGGGCTCCCACCTTAAGAAAGGATTTGGATTTGGTCCATTGTGGCAGAGAATGCACGATGACATGAGCATGAGGAAGCTGGTTACAGTCAGGAAGCAGAGAACAGGTGGGGAGTGAATGTGGACTATAAAATTTCAAGTTCCTCTCCTAGTGACCCTTTTCCTCCAGCAAATTCTTGTCTCCCCAAAGTTCTACAACCTTCCATAAACAATACCTTCACCTAGCGTTCAAGTGTTTAAACACATGAGCCTGGGGGGAACATTTCACATCCAAACCACAGCACTATTGACTTACTGATCAGTCTATTGATTTACTGATCATTAAGTAAAGTAAACTTAATTATTGATTCCTTTTTTTTTTCATCAATTTAATTCAATGCACTTCAAACTCAATGCTTAGGGAAAAGAGTTATTCCAACTTCGGGCAATAAAATCCCTGGAAGTTCAGGAAAACACTCTCAATTTCACTTAAGAAATAACAGCTAGGAGTTGTGGGAGCCAGAAATTGGAAGCAAGAGATCTTCTATGATATGTTGAGAAAAACTTTCACCTTAGCATCTTCCTTAGTCCAGAGGCAACAGCATCATCATCTGGAAGCTTGCCACAAATGCATCATCTCAGGTTCGAATCTGGACTTTTTAACTAGGACATGCATTTTAACAAGAAACTTAGGTAAACACTACATTTGAGAAACACCAGATGAAAGCAGAATTATGTGCCAATGAAGCTTAAGGTTGACTTTGGGCTTCTTTCCTGCATTCTCTAAGGGAAGTCTGGTGTTGGCCTAAGACAAGTCAGATGGCAGGATGAAGGCAGATGCTTTACACAGATGGAAACTCACAATGTTGGGATATGTGGACAACAGCAGAGTTCTGCCAGCCTGCAACAGCCTTGTTCACAACAGGAGTGAGTCTCTCAAAGATCCATGGTTGGAGATTGAAGGAACGAGACTCTCAATGTGATGGTGAGGTGGTGGCTGTCAAGCAGCAGGACTCCGCTGCTCCTTGACAGCATGAAAGACAGCACAGTTACACCAGCCTACCTGTATGGGAGCCACCTGTCATGTAAGAGTAAAAAGGAGATTTACTCCATGCACTTGATCAAAACTGCATTATTTTTCCACCCAGAATCCAGGGGATAAGTGAGCTGTGCATTGAGGCTGAAGAGAGACTCCACTGCGTGCACATCCACCCTATTACTACTCTTTCTGAGAATGAGGGATGTGAGGCTGAAGGTAGCTGTAATGGCAGCTCTAACATGTGACAAGTTAATGTAGTTGGCACCATATGCTATTTAAGTATAGGTTATCTAGAGCAGAATGCATAAGGAATATTGTGTACTTTAAAAATTATTAACCATAGTGACCCTGGGTCCCCATTTAAAAAGTGGAAATGGCAAAGCTAGGTCCAAACAGACGTTTTTCATTATCTCAGAAATTATTAAAGTAACCCAACATTATTCTTTCTTACAAGTCATTTAAGGTTTAATATGTATATTTTCCATTCATTTGATATTTGATAAACATTACTCAAGGAATGTATATTTGGGAACTAATGATAGGACTGAAGAAACGCATGTTGACTGACAAAATTATTCATCTTGAGTCTGTACCATGTTCAGTGAGGGTGACCGACACATCAATAGACAGCATAGTGCTGTTAGCACTAGGATACAGGTGACTATGCTGCTTACTGTGTGCACAGCAAAAAATGAGGCTCATGATTGTGAAGATGAAAATGAAGATGTTGACACGTGTCTAGGAATTGTTAAATGTCAGAAACAGTGATAAATATTTGCCACAATTCTTTTTTAGCATAGTTCTGAGTTTGTGGCTGCATATACATGCAATATATTAAGGGAGTGAGAAGGAATTATCAAGGGATATGATGAATGGAATCTTTGGAGGTTATGCCAGATGACAGCTGGGCTTTGGTTTATGAATAAGAATATGTGGTTTTTAGGATAAGAAGGGATAAAGGTTAAACCCAGGGAACTAGTAGTAACTGGCATTTCGGGCAGAAGGAAAACAGGTAAAAATAAAAGAGTCACAAAAAGACAAGATAAGGAAGACTTCTTTAGAAAATGCAGGTAAACATCTGCTTGGTGTTGTGGTACACAACTGTAACAAGAGCACTTGGGAAGGTTATTTTATGCTCAACTGTATAGCACATTTGATGCCAGCCTGGGCTATGTGAGACCATATCAGAATAAAGAGGGTGGTGAGGGAGATGGAAGGAAGGAAGGAAGGAATGTATGAAGGAAAGAAACAAGCAAAGAAGGAATTAGTATACTAGGAACAATGAGAAAGTCGTGGAGTTCCAGTAACCATTGCTCTTCCTCATGTCACCTGTTGTGAAGGCAGAAGTCTAGTCAGAGCCCATGAGAATATCATGTGTCACCTCTTCAGCCTCTGGACCTCAGGAACTGGTGTTAAAATGCAATGAAAAGATAAGCATTCAGGAACCAAGGGCAGAAGAGAGAAAAGAGAGTGTTGGCAAAGCTAGGATTTGATAGCCATGTGAAAACAGAAAATGCACTATGTAGCAGAACTTGACTGAACAGAGTGGAGGAAGGTCCATTGTGGCTGTTAGTGTTATCAGCTTGATGGAATTTAGATTACTTGGGAGATGGGCCTCTGGGCATGTCTGTGCAGATTACCTTGATTACATTAATTGAAGTGGGAGGACCTGTCCACTGTAGGTGGCACTGTTCCCTGGATGGGATCCTGGGCTGTGTGAGAGGAGAAAGGGAGCTGAGCAGCAGCATGCCTTCATCATTCTCTGCATCCTGATTGTGACTGTGATCAGCTGCTTCAGGCTCCTGTCACCTTGATTTCCCTGCCACGATCGACTGTACCCTAGTAATGTGTGTCAACTGTCACCCTCAAGGGGTTTTTCCCAAGGTATTTTATCATAGCAACAAGAAAAGAAACTAAGACACCCAGATTGTCTCCTGTGGTAGGAAAGTGAGGCCTTTATCACAAGACCACTCAAGAGAGCCTGTCGCAAGGACTTCCCAGTAAATACAAACAGGATGTCCTAACTTGACCCCATGCAGAAGACACTTAATGAAGTAAAAGGTGCCCCACCATTCCACTTCAAATGCCTCCAGTTACTTCAGACTCTCAGCAATTCCCAGGAGCTCAGGGTCTAAATGGAAAACAAATTCCAGAAAAGAAGGAGAAACTAATTATGTTTATTTTATCATGCAAACCTTCAGGATGGCTACAGTGAAATTTTCAAACCAGCTTAGCTCTAACAACATATAAAACCTCTGAGACCACATGGAGTATCTTTCTTGAATGTATTTCTTGTAGTTTTGGATGGACACACACACACACACACACACACACACACATGCACATATTTATCTATCCACCTATCAATTATCATCTATCTATCTATCTATCTATCTATCTATCATCTATCTATCATCTATCATCTATCTATCATCTATTTATGTATCTATCATCTATTTATCTACTTAACATATGTCTATCAACTATCTATATGTATATCATGAATTCCCTGCAGCTATGGATCTGTGTATCATATTTCAATCTCATTATGATTTTTATGTATTTAGTGGAATAAAGTAATTAAAATTTTCATTATAAAATGAATATATCATGGCTTAATTTAAAGCTCTTTAAATAATATAACCAGTCAGCATTGATAATTCAAGAATACAGTACACAGCAAAATAGAGTAGGTAACAATGGGGGAAAAATAATTTGAAACTGAAATGACTAATTTCCCTTAATAATCGACTTTGCAGTCATTGAATCAGGACATAAGAGCATAGAACTTCATGAATGTAGCCAATAATTATACTTTGTCATATGTATTGAGCCTTTGGAAGGCTTATGTATGAACATTTGTTCAATCATGTGTTCACTTACTCGGCCTCTCTTTGTTAAGTCCCTTAGTCCAGACAGTCATTGTTTGGCTACAACAAAAAACAAGAGCAAAAAATTGACCAGCATGGGCATGGAATAAGCTACTGCATGAGAAAATTCAGTAACAGCAAATCATGGCAGATGACAGAAGGAAAATGGTACAGGCATCCTCTAAGTATTCATAATGTCTTTGCACATCACCCCAAAACTTAGTGGTAGTGATGAGCACCTGATTTGAGGACATGGCAACTTGTTCCAGCTCTAGTGAGTCAGCTCATTGGGGTGGGCTCTGCTTCTTGGCCAGGAACGCTTGTGCTTTGGCAGACAGCTGCCAGGGCTGGGTAAGAAATAGCATGTAGGAAATGGCTCTACTCTGATGATTCATCTTCACTCCCATCCTTCATCTGCAATGCTGTGAGTATCTTCAAAAGGTAGGTAAAAGTTTCCATGGCCTCTAGAAGCCCAGGTTTGAATCCCAATAGAATTCAACCCCTGAAAGAATGAGATAATTGAGGTCAGGGTTTTTTTTGTTTGTCTGTTTGGTGGTTTTTTTTTGTTTTGTTTTGTTTTTTTCAGTTGACACATCAGGACTGAATATCCAGTACTAAATGCTAAAGTGTTGGAATGTGTTCCAAATGTGGCTTCAAGGAAGCCAGAGGCTACCCAAGAAGGGACTGGGGAAGGTAGAGTCTGCAAGGAGGACTAGAAAGAAAATGAATAAGACTGGTTGGGTGAACATATGCATGGAATGCACAACATCACATACCTGATAACTGTGACAGACATTAAAGAATAAAATGGCCCATGCAAACTCAATCATATAAAACCCAGAATAGAACTGGGGAAATAGGCAGCAGGCCCCAACCTTAGCCAAGAATTACTGGCAGCTGATTATTCCTGAGTGAGGAAGAGTTGATTTTCTTTAAGAGAGAGATTCTAGATAGGCTGACTAGACCCCAGTGAATGAACTTGCACTAAGGGACATCTGGCCACCAATGCTTGATTCAATAGGCCTAATATATATGAAAGAATGCATGAAATCCAGTGGAGAAATATAGGGGTGCAGATGGGGGAGGTGGTATAAAGATGGTTAAGATGTTTTGTATCGAGTTCATAAAAATTCAATAAAAAACACATTGAGGAAAAATAAAATAACATGACATCTAATATGGTGAAAAATAATTGCAGTTTGCTAAATTTCCAGCAAATAAAAACTCATCTATCTTTCCAATCTTTTCAGTTTTCACTGAGTCATTGGTGTTAGACCTGTGAATTAGTTATGCTTTCATGTCTTACATTCCTTATCAAGAAGGAAGACTCTTGGGGAATTAAGGAGAATAGTGTTCAGGAGACTCTAATAGGAAGACAAGGCATGGAGAAATGCGAACAGCTTATGCAATTTGATTGCTTGTCTAGGGATTTAAGTCAAGAACTTGGGGATTAAGAAGCATTATCCTACTTCTGAAAGTTATGCCCTGCCCTCTTTTAAATAACTAGTATAAATGTGTATGTATGCATATGCACACATATAATAGCCAGGTAGCCAGGAACATACATACACACAGGTATTCCTATTCACACATGTGTATGCATTCAAGATAAGTATTTGCTTATTTGTGTGTGTGGTATGTTGTGTTTTACATGTGTTTTACATGTGTGTATGTATCAGGGATCATGTACTCTGGCACAAACATGCAGAGGCCAGAGAAAAATGGCTGGCGTCTTCCCTTATCACTTTCTACCTTGTTGCCTTGAACCAGTAGTGCCCTGTTTGCACTAGGTTGTCTAGAGAGTAAGCTCTGGGGATCTGCCTGCCTCTACCCTACAGCACTGAGGTTACAGGCACTTGCAGTCACGCTTGTGTTTTTACACGGGTACTGAGGATTTGAACTCATGTCTTCATGTTTGTAGAAGAGTTTCACTGAATGTAATTTGTTTGGGGAACATGCCCAGTTACATTATGTTAGGCTTTTGCTGGTCTGTTTTGCTTACAGTGGCTGCTTTGAATTGTTGGTGATGGTGTGGCCTTTCACAGGCTGCTTGATCACTGCTGTTACCCAAGTGTTATGAATAAGTACAGAATGATACACTCTGTGCTGTGTGGCAGACTGTATTGTGACAAATAGTTCTGGGTTCCTGCAGCTGGAGAGATGGCTCAATGGTTAAGGTTAGAGCACCTACTCCTCTTGCAGAACACCCGGGTTTGAATCCCATCACCTACATGGTGGCTAACAACCATCAATAACTCTAGTTTCAGGGAATCTGATGCCCTCTTCTGACCTCTGTAGGCATTGCATTATGTGGGTATACTTACATACATGCAGACAATACACTCATACACATAAAATATAAATAATAATGAGAGAAAATTTTTTAAAATAGCACTGGGTTCTTAATGAGAAAGCAATCTTTCATTCAAAGTACACAGAAGAGCCCAAACCTTATCTTGTTCCAAAGGTAAAGAGAGATTTCATTCTGACTTTGATGAGGAAGCAGTTTGGAAATGGAATCTCAGGGCTGACACACATACACACCTAAGTCAGCTTCACCTGTGTTTCAGTGATTTACACATAATGGAGCTGCTGATGCTTATATTGCCTGTTTGCACACAGCTCTACTCACTCTGTTACAGTCTATGTCAAAGAGGGAAAAGCAACTAAACTCAGAGGGCCACAACAGCCTTGCCTGTCTTCTAAATATATAGGTGTAGTTTACTGATACAGATAGTTCATCTACGGTCACAGAGAAACATAGGGACAGAAACTCTATTTGCATAAGTTATTCCTGATCTATCATACCCAAATGGTCAACTTCCATTTAAATATCTTTTCAATTTTAATGAGGATTTCAATGAAGATATTCATTACATGAATAAACATTAGATAATTTAGCACTTGCCAACTGTTCTGCTGTGTCTTGTGTGTGTGTGTGTGTGTGTGTGTTGATATGGATGTGTGCCTGTGCATGTATACATGTGTACATATGTGTGTGGAAGCCAGAGGCTTATACTGGGTGACTTCCTTCATCAATCTCCATGTTATTTTCTGAAACTTGATCTCTTTCAGTGAACCCAGAGCTCACAGATTTGACAAGACCAGCTGGATAGAAAGCTCCAAGAATTCTACCCTATCAGAACTGGAGATACAGATGGGTTCTACCACATTTGGTTTTTATGTGGGTGCTGAGGAATCCACACTCACCTCTCTCTTCATGTCTGGTATATATTTTTATTACATACTGTATAATTAAAAATGTTTCTGTCATTAGCAAAGACACCATTGAGAATCCTTAGTAAAGAAACTTGATAAATTCTAGGTAAAAAATTATATATTTGTAAAAATATAGAATGAGAGACAACCAGAGAGTGCCTGTTCCGGCCTCCCTCTGGCGTAGGGGCTGAGAACTCAGAGGACTGCATGAGAGCGCCTGGATCCTGCCTCCATGTGGTTGTGCACTTACACAAATCTCCACATACCTGACACCCTAAATGGGATTACGTGAGGCCCGCCAAGGTGTATCATTGTAAAAACACTAAATGTATAGACAAAGAGAAAATACTGAAAACAGCAAAAGGAAAACATAAAGGAAAGCCCATCAGAATTACAGTTCAAACTATGAAAGCCAGAAGAGCCTGGACCAAGGTATTTCCAGTTCTAAATGACAGTAGATACCAGCCCAGAATACTTTAACCAGCAAAAATGTCTATTATAGTTGAGGGGGAAAGAAAAATCTTCCATGACATGAATAGCCTGAAAGAATACATGTCCACAAAACCAGCCCTTCAAAGGGTACTTGAAGCAACACAAAGAACAGAGAAAAGAACAACTATACCCTATGGGCAACGAAAGAAAATACATAAAGGTATAGTTGAGGAAACACAAAATTAGACAAAGAATGCAAAGAGCAATCAAAATGATGGCAACCAATATACATCTTTCAATAATAACTTTAAATATCTTTTGACTGTATTCCACAGTCAAATAACACAGGCTAAGTGGCTGGATTAAGAAACAAAATCCATCTCTTTGCTATCTGCAAGAAACCCATCTCACCTTCAAGGACAGGCACTACCTTAAGGTGAAAGGGTGGAAAAGAATATTCTATGCAAATGGCACTAAGAAACAAGCAGGGGTTGAAATTCTAATATCTGGCAAAATAGACTTCAAAGTAAAACTAATCAAAAGACATGGGCACTTCATTCTGATCAAAGGAACAGTTAACCAAGATTATATTACAATCCTTAACATATATGCACCAAACTCTGGGGCACGCAAATTCATAAAAACAACACTACAGGACTTTAAGACACAGACTAACCCCAACTCAATAATAGTAGGGTACTTCAGTACCCCACTGTCTCCATTAAACTGGTCAACTGGACAAAGAATAAACAGAGAGACATCTGAATTAATGATACTATACATCAAATGGACCTAACAGACATCTTTCAAATATTTCACCCAAGCACCAAAGAATACACTCTCTACTCAGGACTCCATGGAACTCTTTCAGAAATTGACCACATACTGGGGTACAAAACAAACCTCAACAAATACAAGAAATTGAAATAATTCCATGCATTCTATCAGACCACAGTGCAATAAAGCTTAAAATCAACACTGGAAGAAGCCCTAGTCACTACATGAGCTCATAGTGATTAAACAACACACTCCTGAATGATGAGTGGGTCAAAGGTGAAATTAAGAAAGAAATAAAAGAATTACTGGAATTCAATGAAAAGGACACTTTAAAAGTAGTCCTAAAAGGGAAGCTATTCCCTAAAGGGAATAGCTCTAAGTGCCTACATTAAAAAAATTTAAAAGATCCCAAACACTGCAACTCAAGATGCTGGAAAGACAAGAACAAATGAAACCCAACCCAGCAGAAGAGAAGAAATAACAAAAATCAAGGCAGAAATTAATGAAATAGAAACAAAGAAAACAATACAAACAATAAATGACTCTAAGAGCTGGTCCTTTGAAAAGCTAAATAAGATAGACAGACCCTTAGCTCAGTTACCCAAAAAGGAAAGAGCAAATCCAAATCAACAAAATCGAGATGAAAGGGGAAACATCACAACAGACACAGAAAAGATCCAGATCATTATAAGGGAATATTTAAAAAACCTATACTCTATTAAATTTGAAAATCTAAAATGAATGGATGGATATCTAAAATCATGGGAATGACCAAAGTTAAACAAAGAAGAGACAAAAAGTTTAAATAGACCCATAACATATAAGGAAATCAAAACAGTAATACAAAGCCTCCTAACTAAAAAAAGCCCAGGCCCAGATGGATTTACAACAGAATTCCTCCAGACATTTAAAGACAATCTCTGACCAATTCTACTTAAATTATTCAAAATGATAGAAACAGATTGAGACCTCCTAAATTCCTTCTATGAAGCCAGCATCACTATAATACCCAAACTGGGCAAAAACACAATCAAAAAAGAAAATTATAGACCTATATCCTTAATGAACATAGGTGCAAAAATTCTCAACAAAATACTTGGAAACAGCATACAGATTACATCAAAAAGATCATTCACCAAAATCATGTAGACTTTATTCCAGAGATGCAGGGATGGTTCAATATACACAAGTCAAAAAATGTCATTAATTATACATATTGACTTAAAGACAAAAACCACATCGTCATCTCAATAGATGCAGAAAAGGATTTTGACAAAATTCAGCATGCATTTATGTTCAAAGTCCTAGAGTAAATTTGACTGCAGGGAACATATCTCACATAATTAAAGCTATATACAACAATCCCACAGCCAACATCATTCTAAATGAAGAAAAACTGGAAGCATTCCCATTAAAATCAGGAACCAGGCAAGGATGTTCACTATCTCCACTCCTTTTCATCCTTTCATCCTTGAAACTCTTGCTAGAGCGATAAGACAGGAAATTAAAGGAGTACTAATTGGAAAAGAAGAGATTAAAATTTCACTTTTTGCTGATGATATGATACTATACCTAAGAGATCCCAAAAGTTCCACCAGAAAGCTCCTAGAACTGATCAACACTTCCAGTATAGTGACAGGTTATAAAATCAATCTACAAAAATCAGTAGCCTTTCGATACACAAATAACAAGCAATTGGAGGAAGAATACAGGGAAATGCTCCCATTCACAATCACTGCAAAAAAGAATATCTTGGAATAAATCTGATCAAAGACACCAAAGATCTCTACAATGAAAAATTTAAATCATAAATAGATTAAGAAAGACATCAGGAGATGGATGGCTCTCCCATGCTCATGGGTTGGAAGAATTAATATAGTGAAAATGACCATCCTACTATAAGCAATATGTAGATTCAATGCAATCCCAATCAAAATCCCCATGACATACTTCACAGAATTAGAAAAAATATCCTTAAATTCATATGGAAGCACAAAACACCCCAGATAGCTAAAGCAACCCTGAACACAAAGAACAAAAATTACTATACCAGACCTCAAAGTATACTACAGAGCTATAATCATAAAAACAGTGTGGTACTGGCACAAAAATAGACATAAAGTTCAATGGAGCATCAGTGACATTTCCAGGTAAATGGCTGGATCTAGGAACTGTTATACTAAGTGAAGTAACACAGACTTAGGAAAACAAAACACATATGTTCTCTCTCATTTATGGAATTCTGTGATTTGTTTAATACTATTATACTGTATAGCAGTCTCTTCTGCGTGAAATAACTACCATCATCATGACTTCAGCTGTGCCTGCTTGCTAAACATTGTCACAATTGGGTTTGTTGATGGTTGTCCTCCTTCATTAAAAGGGAGGCAAGCAGGGTCTTTGAACTCTCACCAGAGTATCCAGCTACTCTTTCCAGGCAACTGTAAGTAATTTGGCTCTAATCACACATGCTCCCCTGGATTTGGGGAGGATTAAAGTATATCATCTGGGGAAGGCTAGGGAGAGAAGGCTTGATCCATGCTGGGTAGAGGCTCTCCAGTGTGCATGCCCTCAGGTCACTCATATACCTCAGCAACCCCTCAGTTATCTCAGTAAGTAAGCTCAGTTAATTCATTGGTTTCCCAGGAAAACTTTAATCACACATTGCTTTCACACTAGAACCTTAAAAGGGGATAAGTATTGCTTAGTATCTACAGGAACAGAACTCTCACAACAGATGGAAAGTTTATTTGTTAATGTTATTATGTCTCATGATTATTAAAAAAAAGAAAGTGAGAATGTAAAAGATGTTAAAAGGATATGGGAGTGAAGATATTTTCCAAAATAGACAGAAAAAAAATGTGAAAGCCTAAGCAGGTGATGAAGGTCTATGTAAGTTTGTTATGATAAATAAAAGATGAGACAAAAAAATATACACATAATCTTATAATTTCTAACATAATAATTTAGTCAACTAGTTTAAGGAACAAAATACATCTCTAGTCAAGGTTTATCAAGAAACATTTGGGTTTTTTTTCCTCAAGCTTTATCTACATAGCACATGGTAATTAAAGTACCAGACTGTTGGAACTAACTAAGAGTAAAAATAAATTGCTTTGTTTGGGTCAACTTTATGTTCTTAAGTACCCAACGGAAAGTATAACCAAAGATTAAACTGGTCAGTATATTTCTTTAAGAGTTCGAGGGATTACACTTCCCAGACATTAGGCTTAAGTCCGTATAAAATGTTATCTAGACAATTATTTCACATCGATGATTTTGTTTTTAAGCAGATTGTGCTGCTCAGATGTAAGAATTCAAACCTTGGTCTGCAATACTGTAGTACCCCCTAGGGCGCCAGATATGGGGGTGCAGGGTTCCGCGGAGCACCAGCTGCTGGGCGTGGCGCCGGTCTCCCTCGTGCTGCTGGGTGCGATGCGGTGCAGGTCTCCTGCGTGCACCTGGGAGTGTGGTGGTCCCGCACTGCATCTGTCATTTGGGTCCCGGATCTCCGCGCTGCTGGTGGGTCCCTGGCTCTCCGTGCTGCTGAGGCTTCTGCTACCAGGGCTGGCCCGGTCAGGTCCCGTCCTAATTTCACCCGTGCATTTCCTCGAGATGCGAGATCCGTCAGCTGCCGGATCACGCGGGAAGGTGCAGGATGGTGAAAGCTAGGTTTCCGTGAGTCGTGGCTTACGAAGAAACAGCTTTCTCCGGAGAGACTGGATAGTAGGCAATAAGACACGGGACTCAGCTTAGTCTGTGTTACAGCTCTTTATTCAGTGACTCCCCTATTTACATATGGAAGTGGGCTCCTGCCAGACTGTCAGACTGCCTGAAAATCACACAGGAAAAGCTGGCAGTTCCAGAGCCAGAGGCCATGGCTACTTCAAAAGATGAGTCAGGAAGATGCTGGGAAGGCACCCTGCTGATAAAAGGAGTCTCTGCATATGAAGCCAAGCCCATAGGCTATCCGGACATGGAGAGACTGCTACTTTACACAGCAGGAGTCCCCAACATCTCCTCCTCTTTGATTTAAATATGGAGAAGTACCATCACCAGCCCCAAGGGCCAACTCATCTCATCTCGGGAGAATCCAAAGTCTGATAATTGACCATGACCTGTTTTGCAGTGATTTTAGCAAATGGCAGTAATTTGTCATCAAAGAAATCTTAAAAACAGTGAGTAAGTATACACAGTATTATCAGGGTCAACAAGGGATAGGAGCCATGTAAACAAGGGATTGTTAAGCCAACCTAATTTTTTGGTGGGTGAAATTTTGAAAATGGGTTACAAAGTTTTTTGAGAGTGTTAATATCAGTTTCAACAGCATTTAACTCATTTACAAAGAAACAGCATTCTTTTCCCAATACCATACACCCACCCCATGTTCAGCAGTTATTAAGTCCAGTGTTCTTTTGTTGTGGAGCACAACCCTGGCGAGGGAGTTCATTTGTTGTTGGAGAGATTCCAGGCTGTCAGTCGTGGATGCCATTGCTTGGTCGAGCTTGTCTCGAAAGTCTCCTGCCAGGTGATGGGTTTGTACAATAGCAGCAGTTGCAGCGCCTCCAGCACCCAGGGAGAGGGCAAGTCCGAGCCCTACTAGCAAAGGGATGAAGATTTCTCTCCACTGGTGGCTGCAAAGGTGGAGGGCAGCCTCTTCTTCCTCGAATATGTACACCTGGGGAGTAATCATTACAGGTACACAAAAGGTGGACAAAGAGGAGTTAACACAGTGTTGGGCTTTTCCTTTGCACCATAGGAAAAGAGGAGGGGTGACACATGCTATGCTGGAGAGAGTAATGTTAGTGAGGCATTTGTAATGAGTAGGCTTACTCTTGCTGGAAATACAAATTGGATAGTTAGCCAGTTGTTCGAATAAGGGAATACCCATCAGATGAGAGTCAGTGAAATCTTTTTTTGTTTCTGGGTAAAGAAGGGTGGTATTAACTGGTACTGCTGTCAGTAAAGGTCTATTGCTGGATGCACAAAAGAAGCAGTTAGAGGCATTGGGGTGGGTGGTGAAAGGAAGAAAGTTAGCAACATATTGAATGTATTTGCTCCAGTACATAGTTTATCTTATGTGGTCCTCTGTTTGTTTTTCCTGTAGAATAATATTATGAGGAGTTAGCACAGACTTAGCTGCAGGTACAAGCTGTTGAGAGATATGAAAGTCAGCTGCAGGGTACCTAGCGAATGCACCTGAGTAGAACTTTCCTATTACTCCAATACGCCAGCGATCATCCCATGGATCTGCAACATATATTAGCGAATACTTATTATCCTTTAGGTAGATGGGTCTTTTCTGTCCTGTTATGTCCTGATATCTCCCAGTGTATCCTTGTTTCAACCTACAGGGATTGAAATAGTGGCAGCCCCCATAGATATCAACTTTC
>NW_008351177.1:1700641-1701265 GCF_000622305.1 Nannospalax galili | reverse complement strand
TTGTGGCTATATCTGCAATCAGGGGTCTTATTGTGCCAACCTCTCCATCAGGATCCTCCCATTTATAGAAATTTTTAGTGATGAATGCTTGGGAGTCCCCCCTCTACTCCCATTAGTTGGGGTCCTGGTATTAATTCCCAGTGTGGGGGAACCTCAGATTGCCTTAAGATGGCTTTATCAGCCCCAGTGTCAAGGAGGCATTTGAAAGGTTTATTGTCTATTTTTATGGTTAATTTTGGATGGGCATTTTCTGTAATACTGGTTACCCATAATGTTTGTGGCTTTCCTCTTGTTAGTGGAGCTGGCGGGTCCCTGGCTCTCCGTGCTGCTGAGGCTTCTGCTACTGGGGCTGGCCCGGTCAGGTCCCATCCTAATTTCACCCGTGCACTTCCTCGAGATGCGAGATCCGTCAGCTGCCGGATCACGCGGGAAGGTGCAGGATGGCAAAAGCTAGGTTTCCGTGAGTCGTGGCTTATGAAGAAACAGCTTTCTCTGGAGAGACTGGATAGTAGGCAATAAGACACGGGACTCAGCTTAGTCTGTGTTACAGCTCTTTATTCAGTGACTCAGCTCGGCTCCAAGTCTTAGTAATCCAGCTTCAGCTCCAGCTCCAATTATCGAGGA
>NW_008351177.1:1697805-1700625 GCF_000622305.1 Nannospalax galili | reverse complement strand
GTAGGCAGTAAGACACAGGACTCAGCTCTGATCTCAGTGATACAGCTTCTTTATTCTCCTGACTCTGCTTGGCTCTAAGTCTTGGTGATCCAGCTCCAATTATTGAGGGAAAACCAGGACACTTTATACCATGGGGGTAGTGGTAAAAAGCTTTAGCTGATAGGTGCTTTTAGGATGCCTTATTTACATGTGGAAGTGGGCTCCTGCCAGGCTGCCAGACTGCCTGAAAATCACACAGGAAAAAGCTGGCAGTTCCTGAGCCAGAGGCCATGTTTCTGTGATGGCTGCTTCAAAAGATGAGTCAGGAAGATGCCGGGAAGACACCCTGCTGAAAAAGGAATCTCTGCATATGAGGCCGAGCCCATGGGCTATCCGGACATGAAGAGACTGCTACTTTACACAACAGGGGTCCCCAACACCCACCTGTAGCTAAGGGAGACAGCCCACTTTTGTTCTAAAATGATGGTTAAATTTGTTTTCTCCCCCATCTAGAAGCCTTTGAGAGGGAACTGACACTGATTCTAGCCACTCCAACAGCTATGAATGTACCTGTAAACATATCCTGCATCCATCACTCTGGAGTCCAGTCTTGGCAGACAAAAGAAAAATGAGATGGAACCCAATAGAGGGATGCTTTTGGACTCTCTCATCAAGAAATTCCAATGGACTCTGATATGAAAACTTGAAAATTGCCCTATTCTGACTTTTTTTCTGGTTCCCTGTCTAGAACTTGTAATGCTAACTATTCTTGCCTTTACTTCTCCTTCACATATTCTAGGCACCAGTCAAGGATTTTCTTTTCTCCCTGTGGATAAGAGTTTTGCAATTTTGGAGTTTTTCAGATAGACCCACTGAAGGGGTACTCCAACTGCCCCACCCTGTGTCCCTGTTCAGCATGAAGGAAGCCAGAGCAATCTGTGGCCTGATTCCCTATCGGCAATTTGGGTAACCTCTTCAGAAAATGGTGTTATAAGAATAGGAGGTAGGAATTGGCTAGGCATTTAGGGTAAAAACCCCAAAGAAAAGTAGCCAGTTTCTTGGCTAAAAGTCAAAATGTCCTTGGTCCTCTTAGCAAAATACTCTGTTCCAAAGGACAAAAATGTCAAAAAGTATTTGTGATCTTTTATCTAATCCCTAAGATTAGATTTGTCTCTTCAGGGGGGGGGAATGATAGAGTAGCAAAAAGTCCCCCCCAAAAGAAGGAGCACACAAAGTTGTCAGAAAAAAAGCATTGAGGAGATTGAAAGGAGTTGGAGGGGAGGGAGTGGGCATGGATTTGATCAAAACACATTATACGCATGTATGAAATTCTTGGTAATTTTTTTAAAGTTAATAATTAAAAGAAAAATATATAGAATGAAAAGACTTTCTAAAATGTCAACTTATGTTCCTATCACCTACCATTGGTCGTTTGATGATCACAATTGGAAAGTTCTGAGTTCTATGATTTTGTTAGTTTATAAAAAATATACAATTCACTTTGATCATATCCACTCCCCCTCCAATTTTTATAAATATTATTTTATGTGTATGAGTGTTTTGCCTGCGTGGAAATCTACCACATGCTTCCGATGCTTGCAGAGGCCTGAAGGGAGCATTGGATCTCCTGGAATTGTCATTAAGGATAGTTGTTAGTAATCATGTGGGTGCTGGGAACTGAACCTGGGTCCTCCTCAAGAGCAGGTGTGTGCTTAACTGCTGACCCATCTCTGCACACACACACACACACACACACACACACACACACACACACACAAGCCCTTGTTTGCAAGGACACATGAGATGAGGAAAGGGTCACAGGAAATATATGTGACTCCTCAGCATTTCATCAGCAGGAGAAACTTTCAGAATTATATGACCTTCAACTATGGTGAAGACAGCCAGAGAACAATGATGCAGTAAGATAGCACAGGGGATCATGGACATAGAGAAAGCATGTGGGTTAAAATCCTATGAAATGTCCCAGCAGAGAGGCACCAGAGCAGGGCCCTGGGTGAAATTGCAAACTTTATTACAGGCCTCTGACAGTGGCTAGGTGTTCTGACCTCTACCAAATGATTTAACATTTCGGGAGACTCAGATTCCTTATCTGAAAAATGGGGGAATCTGACACACAGTGTAAAGGACTGCAGTAAAGTTTAGATTCTAGGAATCACATCTGAGACACGGGATATATTTAGTAAACACTGGATATTATTTAGAGAGAAGAGAGAAATGGAATTCTTTGCTTTAGGGTTATTATTTATGCTTATTTTTCCCCTTAGGGTTCTTGGCTACAGAAACTAGAAGGAAATTTGAGATCATCTAACTGTTCCTCATGGGATTATCTTCTGTATAATTTGAATACCAGAAGAAATTCACAGCACAAATCTAATATATTTCACAACTCTTTTCTTTTTTTTTTATTAATCATTTAAAAAATTTTAATAACTACATGATTAGGAGAAGCATTTCATTACAGCTTTAACATATTCAGTAAGAGACTCCAGAGCAAGAGTACATCTCCTTCACAAGTGGGTGCAAGTTTCTAGGTTCACAGTTGAATTAATACAGTTATACAATATTAAACTCAGTATAAGCCCTGTAACACATAAAATTGAACGAGTTTTTAATCTTTAAAAAAGATCTCCATTTTATTTTAGAATATATTGTTCCTTGCAGAAAGACTCATTGTTTTTGATACTAACACTGAGATGTTGGCGCATGCATCTCTAATCTGTGTGTATCTGATTATTACTAGTCATAATCGGTTGCACTTGGATCTTTGGTGCCTGTGTATGTCGATAAAGTCATTGTAATGTTTATCACCTCTACTAATTA
>NW_008351177.1:1695315-1697633 GCF_000622305.1 Nannospalax galili | reverse complement strand
CCTCTGATATCCCTGCTACTGTCTGCTGTGTTGTCAGCCCTCCCAGCCATTCCCCACTACTTGCCTTTCTGGTGGATCTAGTCAGCCTATCTAGAGGTCTTTATTTTAGGACATTCAGCTGTTCCTCATCTAGCAGCAATCAGTTTGTCAATATTCCTTTAGATAGGATTGGGGTCTGTTGTTCATTTTCCCAGTTCTATGCTGGGTTACTATCTAGGAGTCCCTTTGGCCACCCTGGCCAACAACTCAAACGAAGGTATCCCCTGTCTGGCATTGTTGCTTGTTATGTATCCTTTAGCTATGCATATGGACTCTTAAGAAATTATATTGGCCCCTTTAATCTTTGGTTATACTTTCCTTTTGGGTGTTTAAGGCCATACAGTTGGTCCAGATAAACCGATTAATTTTTACTCTTAAGGTCGTTTGAAGATCTATTCCTCAGGGGTCACATGGGCTTGGGAGGAGCCCCTGGCTCCTTTCTTTTACCAGTTCTGCCCATGAGAAGATAAGTCAAAGGTCCTACTCAACCATGGCTAGCTTCAGTTGGAAGCATGGAGGAAATGATTCCTCTGTGTTGACCCTCATCTTTGTAGACTGGACACTGGTTCAAGTCCATCTGGTGGGGTCTCCTTAGCCTCCTTGATCAAGAGGACAGGTGACCCAACACAATTACAGGACATTTTGAGAGATGCTCATAGTCCCCTGGAACTAGTCGACCTAGGAGGGGAAGGAACAAAAACTGTCCTTTATGTCCCTCTGACCAAATTATTGTAGGCCTCAAAGTGTGTCTGTTAAACATCAAGAAGGTTAGTTCCACCAGTCTGGTACATTTAATTACTATGTGTCATGCAGATAAATCTTGGGCAAAGACTAATTGTTCTCAGATAAACCTTACCTAGACATATATTTCTTGGTCCGCTATATATAATTTGTCTGTAGGTTGTAGGAATAATATGGTTCCCTCTGGTTTTCAAAACTAGCTAGGCATTGTTTATCTCTCACATTGTCTCACCCCTCCATCATGGATTTCCCACTTAAGGTGCCCCCATTTCCCCCCTTTCTCCCTTAATAATACCCTTCTCCTAAGGGCCTACCTCTCTTGAGCACCTTCTTTCCCTTTATCCCCTAGGTTCCTTGTATACCCTTCCCTCCCCCCTCCCTTAAACTAATGCAACCTTTATCCATATCTCCCTTATTTAGGAATGTTTCCTACTGCTCTTCTCTTTCAGGTTCTTTCTTTTCCTTTACCTCCCTGGTTCCTTTCCATTATCCTGGTTCCTGTAGTTATGTCTGGATACATACTCACTTACCAGGGTTTGGTTCTAGGATCCACATATGAGGGAGAACATATGTTGATTTTTTTTCTGAGTCTGTGTTACTTCACTTAGTATAACATTTTCTAATTAATTCCATTTGCCTCATATTTCTTTACTGCTGAGCAAAACTCCATCGTATAAATGAACCACATTTTCATTATCCACTCATCAACTGAGGGACACTTAGGTTTCTTAGCTATTGTGAAAAGAGCAGCAACAAACATGGATGTACAAGTTTCTCTGCAATAGGATGAGTTCTTTGAGGTATATGCCAAGGAGTGGTATAATGGGTCAAATGGGAGGTTCATTTTTTGCTTTTTAAGAGTTCTCCATGCTGCTTTCCATAGGGGTTGAACAAGTTTGCAGCCCCGCCAGCAGTGGATGAGTGTTCCCCTTTCCCCACATCCTCTCCAACATTTGCTATCGTTTGTTCTCTTGATCTTAGCCAGTCTGACTGGGGTAAGATGAAATCTTGAAGTGGTTTTAATTTGCATTTCCCTAATAGTGATGTTGAATATCTTTTAAGACGCTTCATAGCTGTCTTTAATTCTTGTGAGAACTCTCTGTTCAGCTCTTAGCCCATCTGTTAATTGGGTTACTTCTTGTCTTGATTCTCTGTTTTTTGAGTTTGTTATATATTCTGGATATTAAACCTCTGTCAGATGTGTCGCTGGTGAAGATTTTCTCCCATTTTGTGGGTTTTCTGTTCACTTTCCTGGTTGCCTCCTTTGACGTACAGAAGCTTTTTATTTAATGAGCTCCCATTTGTTAATTCTTGCCCTTGTTTCCTGAGCAATCGATGTCCAATTTAGAAAATACTTTCCTACACCTATATCTTATAGGTTTTTTCCAATGTTTTCTTCTAACAGTTTCAGAGTTTCAGGCTTTACTTTAAGGTCTTTGATCCATTTGGAATTGGCTTTTGTGCAGGGTGAAAGATAGGGGTTTTGTTTCATTCTTCTATAGGTGGAGATCCAGTTTTACCAGCACCATTTATTGAAC
>NW_008351177.1:1694296-1695044 GCF_000622305.1 Nannospalax galili | reverse complement strand
ATATCTATCAATATCTATAATCTAGCTCTATCTGTCTATCATTCTCTCTCTCTCTCTCTCTCTCTCTCTATATATATATATATATATATAATATATATATTTTTTTTTGCAGCTATTGTGAAGGGGATTGTTTCCATGTACTCTTTCTCTGCTTGTTATTGGTATATAGAAAGGCTACAAACTTATTTAGGTTGATTTTGTACATTGTGGTCCAATAGAATGCATGGAATTATTTCAATCTTTTTGTATTTGTTGAGGTTTGTTTTGTGACCCAGTCTATGGTCGATTTTGGAGAAGGTTCCATGGGGTGCTGAGTAGAAAGTATGTCCTTGGGTGCTTGGATGGGATACTTGGTAGATGTCTGTTAAGTCCATTTGATATATGGTATTGTTTAATTCAGATGTCTCTCTGTTAACTCTCTGCCCTGTTGACCTATCTAATGGAGACAGTGAGGTATTGAAGCCCCCTACTATTAATGATTTGGGATTATTCTGGCTTTTAAAGTCCTGTAGTATTGTTTTGATGAAGTTGGGCGCACCAGAGTTTGGTGAATATATGTTCATGATTGTAATACCTTCTTGATTTATTATTCCTTTCATTAGAATGAAGTGGCCCTCTTTATCTCTTCTGATTAGATTTAGTTTAAAGTCTATTTTGTTAGATATTAGAATTGCTATGCCTGCTTTTTTCTTATTTCTATTTGCTTGGTATATTTTTTCCAGCCTTTCACTTTAAGATAGTGTCTGTC
>NW_008351177.1:1691019-1693173 GCF_000622305.1 Nannospalax galili | reverse complement strand
AAGCTAAGCAGGCTTTCCTCTATTTCCCACCTTCTACTGAATCATCCTTCAAGTCCTCTTAATTAAAATGCACAACCAATCAGAAGTCTTTGGGGGTACCATGAAAAGACACAATAAGATTAGCAGACACTAGAGTCAATTTTTTTTCTATCTGGATGGTTGGGCATGCTTATTAAGAACTGCTTAAATGTTAACAGTAACACAACCAACCATGCGAAAATCCCACATTAGAACTATGAATCTATGTTTAGTAACAAAGGAAACTATTCAAATTTGTCCGTGGTGTCCTCTGTGCCCTCAGATGGGCAGGGACATGGACAGAAGGTGGGTTCTTTAGCACTTAGCTTATTTCCCTCTATCAAATGAAGATGTTTACCCTTGAATATTCCACAGAATCCTCCCTGTGTCAGAAGCATCAGAAAACAGGAGCTCAGAATGAAAAACTGTCTAATTGAACCTGAGCCCTGATTGCAATGACCTTCAGTTTTCGTCAACCTTCCTAGCACCTCCCCAACTCTGCACAGACCCTAGAGAAGTGGAGACCACACTGTTCCTGTCATCTGATGCTAAGCTATGATGAGCAGTTGCAGGTGGTAAGGCAGCCCAGAGGAACTGCAAGGGGTGGGGATGTAGAAGCAGACCTACCCTGACCCTGCTCCAAACAAGATCCTGCTGGACTCCTGGAGCAGGAGCTGTGGGCAGCAGTGTGCTGGTCCCTCACTTGCAAAAGCCACATATAAGACTTTTCAAGAATAGCTCCCTCCAGTTCATTTCTCTCTTCACCTTGAGTGAGGTCACACAGGGGCTCCCTCATCTCAGTCAAGAAAACAAGTGCCAAGGAGGTTTCTTGGCTGGCCAAGACCTCGCAGTTACTTGACCTTCAGACTGGGCGTATTGTATAACTGTATTAATTCAACTGTGAACCTAAAAATTTACAGCCACTTTTGAAAGTGATGTATCCTTGCTCTGGAAATTGTTACTGAATATGTTAAAGCTGCAATGAAATGTTTCTTCTAATCATGTGATTATTAAATAAAAATAAATAAAAAAGAAAAAAAAAGATAGTGTCTGTCCTTGAAAGTGAGATGTGTAACTTGCAGACAACAAAAAGACGGGTTTTGTTTCTTAATCCATTCACCTAGTCTGTGTCTTTTGACTGGGGAGTTCAGTCCATTAATATTTAAAGTTATTAAGGAAAGATGAGTATTGAATCCTGTCATTTTTTTTTCTGTTTACATTTGTGATATAGCTGTACTTTTCCACAATTTTACCTTCACTGAATTTCTCTCTGCAACCCCTTCGGTATAGTCATTTCTTTCTTCAGCTCTTTGAATTGCTTCCAGAACCCTCTGAAGGGCTAGTTTTGTGGACATTTATTCCTTCAGCCTATTTATGTTACGGAAGATTTTTCTTTCCCCTTTGACTATAATAGACATTTTCACTGGGTATAGTAATGTGGGTTGGCATCTGTGGTGACTTAAAACAGGGAATACTTTGGTCCAGGCTCTTCTGGCTTTCATAGTCTGCACTGAAAAGTCAGCTGTAATCCTAATGGGTTTTTCTTTATATGTGACTTGTTTCTCTTTTGCAGCTTTCAGTATTGTCTCTTTGTTTTGTATGTTTAGTGTTTTTACTATGATGTGCCATAGAAAGTTTCACTTCTGGTCCTTGTGGGGACCTAAAGGCCCTGCCTTGCAGAAGTCAGAGAGGAAGTTACTGGGGTGTGGCCTGCCTTGCTTTGAAAGTCTGAAGAATACTTCCGCACTGCTGAGCAGTGCATGATCAGCGCGTGACCATCCTTAAGATACACCCTCATGGGGGAGGGGGGATTTCCAGGTGCCTTTATAAGCTCTGTAACACCTGTAATAAATGAGTCCCTGCTTGACTAGGCTCCCCATTGTGCCTGAGAGTTCCCAGTATTGGGGACGGCATGGGCTGGAGAACGGTGTGCTTACTCGTGCCCAATCATCACTGCCCAGGGGTCCCTGGTATGAACCCCCAGCAGGTCCTGTCTGTTTGGTGTTCTATATGCTTCTTGTATTTTTATGGGCATGTCTTTAATTTTGGGAAATTTTCTTCCATGATTCTGTTGAAGATCTGGTCTATGCCATTATCTTGGGATTCTTCTCCTTCCTGTATGCCTATGATTCATAA
>NW_008351177.1:1658697-1690617 GCF_000622305.1 Nannospalax galili | reverse complement strand
TTATAATTGCTCTTTTGAGTTCTGTGTCCTGTGTTATCTCTAGGGGGTTCTCATTGTACTCCTGTAGAGGACTATTTGTATTTCGTGGGGATATGTTATTTTGGCTTTTCATGTTATTATTTTTTTTCTGTGATTTTGACATGTGAGTTTCTTTTGTAGCTTGTGATTCTTGTGTGAGACTGATGCCTTCAAGTTTAGGTCTGCTTCTTTCTGTGAACTTTATGTGTCTTTGTGGTTTACTTTTTGGGCATGAAAGGCTGGTTCCAGCTTCTGGTTCTCTGTTTTGATTTTATATTGGAGTGGCCAGATTCCTTTTGTCTTCAGGAGTTCCCCCAGAGGCCCAAGTCAGATGAGGATCAGATGCTCTCAGGCGTTCTCCTAAGGTCTGGATCCCTCCAGGAAAGATTTTGGTCTCAGGAATTGGGGTTTGGACTGGCCTGGGAGCAGAACCCAGGAAAGATGCTGGTCTAAGGCAGCTGGTGGCCATGCCACCCAGAGATGCAAAGGAAGATGGGGGTGGGAAGAGGCCCCAAGGGCCCCTGGGCACTGCACTGAGGAGCTGGGTTGGTCTGGATGCAAAGGATTAGGAAGAGGAACGGTCAGTCCAGGTGTCCAAGAAAGAGGCTGGCGTGTCAGGCAAGCCCAGGGAAGTTGAGGGATTTGAGGGTGGGGCCAGGCCCAGAGTGCTCCTGGGGACCTGAGAAGGGACTCAGTTGGTCTGGATACAAAGGATGATGAATCAGTGGTCGTTCCCCAGGTGTCTGGGGCGCCAAGACAAGGAATGGGACAGGACCCAGGTTAGGAGGAGAGACCGGAGTGGGAGATTGGGGGGTGAATGAGGCTGGGGGAGTCTAGGCGCGGAGGGTGCAACTTACCAACCCTGGAGAGAGAGGTCTTAGGGTCGGAGAGCTCTTTTCTCTTTTAATTGGTTCAAACATCCTGGATAATCTTAATGTAGTTTTAAAATATTTTGTGTATAATTTTTACATTATGTGTATGAATATATTTCCTGCATGTATATAAGTGAACCTGTGTTGTACAATGGCCAGGGAGGTCAGAAGAGGGTGTTGGATCCCCTGGAACTGGAGTTATAGACAGTTGTTAGATGCTTGTGGGTGCTGGGAATTGAACCTGGGTTCTCTGCAAGAACAGCCAGGGCTCCTAACTGCTGAACCGTGTCTCCAGCCCCTTAAATGTAGTCTTAATATCAAACAATTATTGTGTTCCTGAGTTTGTTGGTAATGTTTTAAGCATTTTGACATTTATCTTGAACTAACTGTCTACCTAAACCAAATAGCTGTCCTTATTGAGAGGAAACGCTACTGACTCTCATTACCAAAGTTTTCATTGGGAATGAATGGCAAGCTTCTGAGCCTGTTCTTGTGCTCTGGCATCTGTCTCTTGTGACTCTTTACTCATTTCTCATTTGCAGTCTTCAGCTATCTTTTGGCTACTGGCCCCATTTGTCTTCTTTTGGGTGATGAAGTTTTCTGGGACACATAGTGTACAGGTTTGTATCCCTAGACTCATTCTAGAGTCAGCTCTCAGGTTTTCTTGTCCCTGTACATATTTCTTTATTTTTATTTTTTAATTTTTAATTTTTTTTATTTTTTAACTTTTACAAAAACTTTACTGAGAATTTCATACATGCATATAAGGCGTTTCGGTCAAATCCATGCCCACTCCCTCCCCTCCAACACCTCCCATATCCCCCCATCACTTTTTTCTTTTTCTTTTCTTTATTTATTTTTATGGGGCTTTTGGCTACTCTAACATTCCCCCCTCTGAAGAGGTAACCCTACAATCTTTTAAGGATTAGATACAAGTTCCAAAATACTTTTGACATTTTTGGCCTTTGGAACAGAGTATCTTGTTAACAGGCCCAAGGACATTTTGACTTTTAGCCAAGATATTGCCTACTTTTCTTTGGGGTCTTTTTACCCTAACTGCCTAGCCAATTCCTACTTCCTATTCTTATCACTCTATCCTCTGAAGAGGTTACCCAAATTGCCAATAGGGAATAGGGAAGCGGACCACTCTGGCTTCTTCCATGCTGAGCAGGGTTTGTCCCTGCACATATTTCTAACAACAGCTCATTTTTAAAATTCATTACCTCCATAAATACATGAATATTTTAACTATTATGTGAGAACCGAATTATCTAATTCCCCTCTGATTTTTTTTTTTCCTATAACTCCATTTTCTAGCCTTTCCTTGTTTTGTGGCTTTGAATTTTGCTATGTAGCTTAGGCTAGCCTTGAACTCATGATCCTTTGCCTCAGCTTCCTGAATGTTGGGATTACAGGCTTCACCATCAAGCTTGGTTTGTATTGGAAGTTTTGAAAGACTAAGATTTATAAATTAAAATGACAATTGCTCTAAGTTTGTTCATTTCTCCCATGTTTTTATATCTTTCTTGGGCTGTTTTGAGATGCCGTGTAAGTATTTCTCATTCTGTTTTTTATGGATACTAATAAATCTTCATTTTATCCATATAATATGTTTATTCAAATTTTGGGGGCTGTATTGTGTGTATGTGTGAGTGTGTGTGAGTGCACACAAAGTTCAGAAGTTGACAGCAGATTTTTTCCTCAATCACTTTCTCTCTATGTTATTTTTGAGAAAGGGTCTTTCATTGAATGTAGAGTATGTTAATTCATCTAAACTGGCCAGCTGGTGATCTGGAGGAATACCCTGTCTCTTCTGTCTCATTGCTGGAGTTGTAGGTAAGTGCCACCATGTCAGGATTTTTACATGGAACCTGGAGAAATTAACTCAGGTCCTCATGCTTGTATAGCAAGCACTTGACTAACTGAGCCATTGCCCCAGCCCTTAAATTACTTTCTTATCTTAATGTTTATCTACTTTTAAAGCTTAAACTTTGAGTGTATGAATATATTGCCTGCATGTATATTTGCATCCTTTTTAAGCACTCCATGGTGGGGTTTGCCTGAGGTGGTGTAGTCACATGGTGTGAAGGAGCTGGCATTGATTGAGTGGTGGCTCACTTACTTTTGCATTTACACCTCTCTTCTCTCAAAGTCAACCACTCATTACTTTAACAAATCCTCTTTTGCAAGCCAGACCTGCTGAGTAGCATTTCTTAATAGAGTATATTGTAATCTAATTTATCTATGAGTACATTTTCTTTTCCATTGTCTTAAGATAATAAAATTTTAAGACTGGTCTGTCTAGAAAGTAAGGAAAGTTTAGATATGAATATTGTGAGGGGTAATGTTCCATTTCTTAATTATGCTGCAAACTGTTGTATGCCCAAGAAGATGCACAAGTTGGATGCAGACTACCTCCCTGAACATTTTTCTACCTGATCACAGTCATGTGTTAGGACCCCTCAGGGACTTAGCTACCTCATCTCTAAAATGGAACCATTGTTCCATCCTAACCAAGAAGTTGCTCTTCCTACCCAGAGTTTAGATAACTCTGCCAACCAAAAAAAAAACAAACCCAAAACGTATCCAAGCACTCAGTACACAAGTATGGGGGGGCTACAAAATCTTACAAGCATATTTTATAAAGACTGTGATGTTTATAGTAAAAAGGTGTTAAAAGGTTTGAATAAATGATAGAATGCTGCTGAATTACTGTTCTGTCTGTGAATTTTGTTGGTTTTATGAATATATGCAAAAGTTCAATGTGATTGGCCTAGTAACTGAAGACATTTATTGCAGAGCAAAGATATATTTCCAGGCTCTTGTCAGCCAATCGTTTACACACCTATGATTAACTAAGTAAAACTGCTAGCTAAACAGTGCTTGGTGTCCTAAAAATGAATGACATCAGTCCCTGTAGATACCTGCATGACAGCTGTCACTACAATTTGGTCACATTGAGAACAAGAAAGGGTTTTTTTAAATAGCTGTTTTAAAAGAAAGGATTTTGATGCTGGCCTTGACCAAAACTAGTTCTAGTGTGAACTATGACTGTTGTATCAAATATATGTATAATTTAATGTAATAAAGTTTTTATTCCATCTCTAAGAGAAACATAGAACATTCAACATTATCCAAGCAATTTATATTGTTTTATTAAAATGTGTTCTTTTGAAAGAATACTTTTATGTTCACTTATTATGTGGGAGAACCTTTAGGGTGTTGCATGCTAGGTTGGAGTATATATGCAGATGAATCAAACACCTTGCATGACAATCTGGCAAATGCAGACACTAAAGAACCAAGCAGTCAACCAGCCAACCAAGCAACCATCAGAAAACAAATGTTTAATCTCCCCAAAACTGTGAAATTTAGGCTTTGACTTCTACCATAGTATCTAATAGCTTGTTGGGGACCCCTGCTGTTTAGGGTAGCAGTCTCCCCATGTCCGGATAGCCACAAGCTGGCTCAGCGCAAATGGGGAGACTCCCCTTCTCAGCGGGGTCCTCCCTGACCCTTCTCTTTAAGTGCTCGCCACAAATTCATTCCCTCTGGCACAGGAGCTACCAGGTTTTAATCAGGCGTTGTCTGATAGCCTGATAGAAGCCCACCGCCCTATGTAAATGAAGCATTCCAGGAGTACCTATCAGCTAAGGCTTCTTCTACTGTCTCCACACTATAAATAGTCCTAGTTTTACCCCAATAAAGCTGGAGCTGGAGCTGAGATCTGAGCTGAGTCACTTGTCTGAAGCTGTAACACTAAATCCTGTAATCCAGTCTGGGGGGTCGCTATCCTTCCGTCATCGACTCACGAAGACCCTGCTTTTGCCGTTTCTCGCACCTCCCCTCGTGACCTGATGGCCAACAGGTCTCGAACTTAGAGGGAGAGTGCATGGTGGAAATTGAAACGGAACCGACCGGGCAGCTGACAGCTGTCCTAGAGCTGCCAGCTCCGGTAGCAGAGACCCACGGCAATGCGGCAGAGAGCCAGGGGCCCAAACAGCAGATGCGGCCTGCAGGAACCGCCGCACTCCAGCGACGTGTGGGAGACCGGCGCCACGCCCAGCAGCTGGTGCCCCGAGATCCCCACACGCCCATAATAGCTGTGAAGAATTTGAAGAACTTGTAGAGTCAAATTCTTAGTAAACACCTGCAAGAGAGTTTTTCTTTTCCCCACTGAGTAGGCCATCGAGTATTTTATAAGAAAGTTAATATCACATCTATCTTACTTTGTCATCAAAACAGGCTAAAAATAAATGCAGAAAATGCCACCTGTGCTCCTATTAACCCTCAGAATAACTCTTAATAAAGCCATTAAAAAAGCCTGAACTAAAAATACAGAAGTTATTTGAAAAACCTTTTAGATTCTGGGAAGTGATCTCTGAGCTCAGAGCTCAGGCATTCTGCCTTTTCATCATGGTGTTAATTCATAGGTGTGACCTTGGCCTCTCATGCTTCAAACACCTCCACTTTGCATAAAGGAGATGAGACTCCTGGAGGGGAGCAGAAGGGATTGTCTTGCTGACAGAATCACTCTGTAATGCATGATGAGATGTTTGATGTTGGAGGCAGGTGGAGAAGAAAAGAAACCTGGTCAAGGTGTACTGCCCACTGGTCCCCATGTAAGAGCGTGGGAATTTCAGAAACAAAACAGAACAATAACAAGAACCTCATGTGTGCAATTTATTAAAAATGAGAAACTACACTGGGCATGGTGGTGCACACCTTTAATCCCAGCCCTCGGGAGGCAGAGGCAGGCAGATCTCTGTGAGATCAAGACCAGCCTGGTCCACATAGTGACTTCTAGGCAGGATGGGACTAGGGAGACCCTGTCAAAAAAAAAAAAAAACCTGGGAAACTATACAAGGAAAGACATCATGTCTCAAAGCTGAGTATATTTGGTCCAGCACCTGTGTTGCTTTGATGTGAACGTGCCTCTATTACGCAGTGTAACCTGGATGAAGTTTGTATTAGTCATCCCCTGAATCCCTAACAATGGACTCTAAGTCTCAGTGAAGTTGCTATCTTATTGTGAAAATATTCACTGAGAGCTTGGTGAAATGGCTCAGTCAATAAAGATCTTGTTACACAAGCATGAGACCCTGAGTTTGGATCCCTAGAATCCATGTGGAAAAGCTGACGCGGTAGTTAGCACTTGCTATCCCAGTTCTGGAGAAGCAGAGAGAGGAGGATCCATGACTCTTGCTGAACAGTTCATATAGCTGAATTCGTGAGCTCCAGGTTCAGGGAAAGACCCTCTCTTCAAAAATAAAGTGGAAACCCAATGAAGGAGACAAAGGACATCTACCTCTGACCTACATATGTGTATGCTCATACATACACAATCCCCTACATGTGTGCAAACACGTGGACATACATACACATACAAAATACTGATGTTTTTGCTTGTGTATTCTTTATTTCTTTTCCGGCTCACAGTAACCACAGGACAGACGCAGGAAGCACTACCTGCTGAAAGTTAGATATTTCAAGCATGCATTGTTTTTCATTCCTACAGAGAAAGGCATGAAAAAATAACGCTCCGTGCAGTGGAACCTGCTTTGTCCTCCACACACAATAAATATTTTTACTCTTCCAAACCTGATCTAAAAATATACTCCCATGGACACCTACAGGAAAGGCAACCACAGGGACAGATAGAGAATGAGGCAGTGACGGCAGCTTCCTGTCCTCAGGTTAGTCACACTGATGCTTGCTGCCTGTTACAGACATGTTCTAGCCTTGAAACAGTGAGGAGCCAGAATACGCAAGGGCATTGCTTCCCCACCATTGTGCTGTCATATATTGATTTATAGGCAAAGTTATACATTCGATATGACATTATGTAAATGTAGTCATAACCTTGGCATTAGATAGTCCATTATTTAGAAAGAAATTCTAGCAATTCTTCTGAGCATGTTGGATAAAATTAGGAAACTGGTTTACCCTTCTAGAAACCAGGAGGCTGTTAACATAGTGGGGCATGTGAATGACCCATTGCTGTGAACTCTGTTAACATGCCCCTTCTTCTCATCTCAAACAGCAGAAAGCCTAAGAGCCAAGGAGCTTGCAGATACATATGATAATACTAATATAACATGAACATTTTCATGTGCATTAATGACATTTATCTTTCATAGAATAAGTAACACTAAGCCCAAAGTGTCCAGAAATCTGTTAGTACTCCACCTTACACTTCCACATCACCCCTTGTTGTTCAGGACCCATAATGTTCTATAAGAAGCATTAACCTTACAAACAATAAACATTGGTCTCACCTGGAAGTTAGTACATCTGTATTGGTTGTTTCATTGACACTGTGATGAAATAGTTGAGGAGAAACAATTTAGAAGAGGAGAGAGTTATTTTGGTTCCGGTATGAGGAGATGGAATCTATCCTGGTAGGGAAGGACTGTGCTGGTAGGAACATGAAGCAGCTGCTCATTCACATCTCAGTAGACCAGGCAACAGACAGAAGACAGAAAGTTGGCCTGGGCTAGAACTAAAGCCTGTTCCCCAGAGTCTCACTTCCTCCAATTAAGTCCTATCTTGTCCAAAGATTCCACAACCTCCCCAAACAGCACCACCATCTGGGAAACATCTTTAAACACATAAGCCCATGGGACACATTTTCAAGCCAAACCACAATGACAGCTTTAGCTTTCAAAAAACTTGAAATGTGAGATGAAAAGTGGAGCAGGTAAGTCTGTGGCTGTCCTTTCTTGGTGGGTTCGTTGCATATTCTGAGTTTCTGTGCTTGTTTGCAATGGAGGGCTAAGGAATTTTCTTTTGGATATTCAGCACAAGAAGCGCTTAGCAATACTTGGTCTGGGCCTGTCACAGAGAGACTGTTTTGAAGGTGTTATTTCCTCTCTAAAGAAAGAATAGCTATTTCTACCTAATATGGTTATTTTTAAAAAATACCTTAGTTTCATTAGAAAAGCGATTAAAAAAAATCTTCTGATTAGAAAATTGGTAGATGGAGAAATGGCCAACAATGCAAAAGTAACTCCTTGTTGTTTCTTCCATAGTGTATACAATTTTGGCTGTTTTATTTAGTCTTTTTGGTATTTAATCTGATGGTGTTTCATTTTATATTGATAATAATTCTACACACAAAATTTACCATGCTCCTTTAACATGCTGTTTTCTATTGCTTCAGAATCACAATTTTAATAATATATTTTAAAAAATTGTGTGTCCATATCTGTGTGTGGGTGTGCACATGTGAGTGCAGTGCCTGTGGAAGTCAGAAGAAAGCATTGGATCCCCTGGAGCTGGAGTAATAGGTGGCTTGACCCACTCAATATGGGTGCTGGTTCTCTTAGCCTTGAGTCTTTTCTCCAGCTCCCAAAAACCAGAAATTTCTTTTTATCACCTTTGGGACTGTTTTTATTTATTTCATGGGCAACCTATCAGGGGCTGATCTTGAAGAAAATTGACTCTCCCTCCCTCAGAAGCTGTCAATTGCCTATAGCTCCTCATTTAGGGGATGAGCCTTTCCCCCATCTGCTGGAATGTTGACGACTGTGGTCTTGTACATGTCTTCTGCAGCCAGCCATGGCTTCTGAGAGTTCATGGGTACAACATCCCTGTCATATCCAAAAAGCACCTACAGTAGTCCTTGTGGTCCCCGGTTCTTCGCAGTCTTTCCATCCCATCTTCCATGGTTGTTCCTGGGCCTCGGGTATAGAGATTGTATTTGTAGATGTTGCATTTGGAGATGGTCACTTATTCCCTCCACTTTGAGGGAAGAACTGCAAAATTTTAAAACCCATAGAAAATGTTATATTAGAAAACTGTGTCCAAGTTTTCAATTGCTTTAGCTTTGTTTCAAAAGGTGTTTTAAAACCAATGTGCTTGCAACAATGATTTTCTTACACTTATCAAAATGAGTTTGATGATTTATACTATCTATAGGGCTCCATGTCTTATCCTTCCTGAAATATTTTTTAGTTTATCTTTCATCATGAAGTAGCTATTAAATTACCTTGTGTGCAAGGTAGACTCTTTCCGTATATATTTCACCTAGAAGAAATGGGCACAACACAAAAATAGCACAAAGCCCTGGATACACTAACAAATCTGTGGAAGTAGAAAAGATGGATTTTATCTGGAAGCAAATTACTCTTATTAACCAAGCAAAAATAGTTGCTGAGAACACCATGAATTTTACAGTAGATTCCCCGCCCCCACTGTTAAAAGAATCTAAGAAAATTTGAGCAAAGAAATTTCTGTCTTTACCTACCCTTCTTCCTCCTCTTCCTCTTCCTCTTCCACCAGTTTGCCCCTCTTGGTCTACTTCTCACTGCTCCTCCTCCACTTCTTCCTCCTGATCTTCTTCATCCTCTTTATCTTCCTCTACCTTCTAACCCTCTTCCCTCTCCTGCTCCTTTTCCTCTTCCCCCCTCTCTTCCCTTTTGCCTCCTCCTCCTCCTCCTCCTCCTTCTCCTCTCCTCCTCTTCCTCTTCCTCCTCCTTCTTCTCCTCCTCTTCCTCCTTCTCCTTCTCCTCCTCCTCCCGCTCCTCTTTCTCCTCCTCCTCCTTCTCCTCCCCCTCCTCCTCTTCCTTCTCCTTCTCCTCCTCTTCCTCCTCTTCCTTCTTCTCCTCCTCTTCCTCCTTTTCCTTCTCCTCCTCCTCCCGCTCCTCTTCCTCCTCCTCTTCCTTCTCCTCCTCCTTCTCCTCCACCTCCTCCTTCTCCTCCCCCTCCTCCTCTTCCTTCTCCTTCTCCTCCTCTTCCTCCTCTTCCTTCTTCTCCTCCTCTTCCTCCTTTTCCTTCTCCTCCTCCTCCTCCTCCTCCCCCTTCTCCTCCTCCCCCTCCTGCTCCTCCTCCTCCTCCTTCTCCGCCTCCTCCTCCTTCTCCTCCTCCTTCCCCTCCCCCTCTTCCTCCTCCTCCTCCTCCTTCTCCTCCTCCTCCTCCTCTTCTTTTCCCTCTTCTTGCCTCTCACCCTCTTCCACCTTCTCCTCCCCATTCACCTCTCCTCCTCCTCCTTTTTCTGTTTTCTTCATTGAATTTTTGCAAATTCTATATACTACATCTAGATCATATTTAGAGGCCCTCCACTATTTTCACCTGCCCCATAGCTCACATTGAGGGACATTTAAAGATACAAACTTGACTCCATAGGCCTTAACATATACAACAAAATGCATGAAATTATTTTTCTGTTTTGAGGCAATGTAGTTCTATATAGTCCAAACTCGCCCTTCTCCAACCTCTGCTTCCTGAATGCTGGAATTCCAGACATGCCAATCACATCCAACTTGCATTCCTGTCAAATGCTATGCATGAAAAGTTCTTCACTGGGGTCCATGGAATGCAGTGGCAGTCCGTGAATGGAAATTGGGAAAGTTCTGTCTGTTGTTTATACTCCTGTGCTATTTCTTGAGCAGTCCTGTATGAACTGGCTGCCAGGGAAGGAAAGGAAAAGAAGCATGCATTCCTCTTAAGGATAGAATTTATAGTGTTTGTTCTTTTCCATTTATAAAGATGTCCATTTTGTTTTTATGTTAGATCTGTTCTCTGGAAATCCTCAAATTCATGTATCAAACTTGCCTGCTATTACATCAATAGTAGGAAACGGAGCTCTGTAAAAGTGTTTGGGACATTAGGACTCATGAGTTTCTCACTTCTGAATGGATCAGTGTCTTACCAAGGGCCAGAGGGAACTTACTTAGGCCTGCTTCCCTTCCCACATGTGATACCTTAACTTTGGATCTTTCAGCCTCCAGAACTGTGAGAAATAACTTTCTATTCTTTGTAAGTTAGCCAGACTATAGTATTCTGTAGCAGCAGCACAAAGTGACAGCTGGCCTGTGTTTGGAAGAATAAGCTCTCACATGGAGATCAAGCTGTCCCCCTGCTTCCATCCAAAACAGCTTAACATCAACTGCACAGCAGAAGCAGAATCGGCCATGTGACAATATCAGTGTAGGAAGGAATGAACTAGAGATCTTTGGAGTAGGCTGGTAGAAAAGTGTGAACACACAAACAAACAAAACCAGCTCCTCCCCAATGGCAGAACCCGCGGCCCACATGTTACCTGACTTTCTCCTTTATCACACTCAAAAAAGTTGGCCCTATTGGACTGCCTCAGAGCTTCCAAGAACGAAGAGAATGTAGGCGATTACTTTGCCATTACATCCTCTTCTTCATAAATATAAAAGAACCCTTAAAATCTTTTCCACTCAAATTGGTTTCAAACCCCGAAATAGTGAAGACTCCCCTACATACTTCTTTCCCTCCATATTAACATATCCTTTTGTGCCTCTTCAATTTTATATGTGAAGTGTATGTGTTTCCATGATCACCACAGGATTGTTTGTAAAAGCCAGGGAAGCTGTAATGTTTGTAACAGATGCCCTTGGATCCAGGAATCATTCATTTTTAATTCTGGTGCCAAAAAATGTCCATGAATGTGTAGAAGGGAAATCACATAAGGCAGTGCCAGGCACATGGACTTGGAGGAAACACATGATATTCCCAGCCGTTGTGAGGAGTTAGAATTTGAAGCCTCATCCTGTTTCTGAAGAAGTAAGGCCAGGATATCAGCCAGGTTTTTGGGGACTGGCACTCAGTGCAATCCATCTGGTGTGCTGTTCTAAAAATAGCATAGAGTGGGTGACCTCAACAGAAAATGCTTATCTCTAGGATCCGGAGGTTAAAAGCTCAAAGCTATGGAACTGTGAGATTGGCTGGTACATTCTCCTTCCTCCCAGATGGGAGAAAGGAAGAAAGAGTTCTCCGAAGTCTCTTTGGAAAGGGCACCAATTCCATTGACAAGGACTTCCGGCTCATTTCCTTTCTCTTTTGTGTGCGTGTATATGTGATGTATGCCTGTGTATGATGTATGTGCACACTTGTGCCTGTGCACAGCGGAAGCCAGAGGAGGACTTTGGGTGTTTCACTCTCTCCTTGCTTTGTTCTCTCGAAACTGGGTCTCTCACTGAATCTGGAGCCAGTCTGGCAGCTGGAAAGCCCCAGTGATCTTGTTTCTATGCTCCAGAGTGCTGGGGTTACAGAAGTCAAGACTAGGCTTTTATGTGAGTGCTGAAGATTTGAACTCAGCTCCTCATTCAAGCACTCTACCCACTGAGCAATCTTTCCAGCCCCAAGGGATCTAGACTCATGACCTATCCACTTCATGAAGGCTCTAACTGAAAAAACTATCATATGAGGACCTTAGCACTCTAGTCTATGACTCTTGAGAGGGGAAACAAACATTTATTCCACAATAAAGACAATTGAATATGATCTCACAGGTGTTCTGATTCTTTCAATAAAAAAGACTCATCTTTTTTATTAGAAACATTAAGGGTGCTTTTAATACCACATGTCAGGAAAAGCATATGGTGGTGTCTTTCATGGTGATAAAAATGGAATGGAGTAGGTAGTTATGCTGCAGTTTCCAATGGAGGCTGGGAAGATTGCAGAGCATAAACCATCTTGATCACTTCAATACGGGTGTGTGGGGACGAGCGCGAAAAAGACGACACAGTTGGCTGGAAGGTCTACAATGCATTTACTACCCTGAAATTGTGGGAATGATTAATTTAAGAGAATCAGATTGCTAATGTTTGAGTCATGCTCATCCTCTAGGCAAAATGGATCTCTTCGGATACAAGGTTTGTGATGACTTCACATTTGGGTGGGCTGTGCTTTCATTTGTCTGAAACACTCCTCCAAAGTGATAACTCATTCACTCTTAATGATTTGCCTATAAATTTGTTTATGGGTGATTCAGCTGTGGGGTGTCAACTGAGATGCAGAGCCTTAATGAACACCGGCGAGCCAAGTCCTCCATTACAGCTCACAAATGAGCCACTTTGGCTAAGACAGTTTACGTGCTTAGCATAATGAGCCCTGCGTCAGAATAGACTGAGCATGCATCTCCTGTTTGGTTTAGAAAAGAGCTATATCAGAGTTGATGGCTGACCACATATTCACGGTGGTGCTGTGAAAGGTGCTTCCAGAAGAACTTGGCGAGAGGTTCACTTTGTCAGAGTTAAATGGAGAGCTCCTGTTCCCATCTTCCTGACTCCTGGGGAAATAAAGGAAGTACATGAATTCTTATGGTCTTCTTCCTATGCCTTCATTTGCCTGAAACATTCCTTCTCGGTCTTTCCTTCCTCCTCCCACCCCTCTTTCCAACCTTCTTCCTGTTCTCTCTTTCACTCTGTCTTTTTCTCTGGCTGATTCCTCTATGTTTTTTTGTTTTGTTTTGTTTTTTTTGCCTTCTCTCAACAAATATGTGTAGAGACCAGCAAAGAAACAAAAAACGATGATCCAGTAGTTAGAAAAGTGTCAGATGACCAAGCATTTAACTTTTGTGGGCTGAGTGATTTTTTTTTTTCAGTCTTTTTGAGACAGGGTCTCCCTGTAGCCCCAGCTGGCCTGGAACTTGCTATGTAGACCAGGCTGGCCTTGAACTCACAGAGATCCCCCTGCCTCTGCCTCCCAAGTGCTGGGATTAAAGGCATGCACCACCACGCCTGGCAGGGCTGAGTGATTTTTATCATCAGATAACTGTGTTGTTACACCATAAACTTAGCAATAGACAATAATTATATGCATGTCGCTATGTTACAAAACAACCTTTTGTTTACGGAGAGTAACATTTTTAATTTTGAAATATTGCACAGGTCAAGAAATATTTTTTCCAACAAGAAAAATATAAGCTCCCCACAGTGTGCTAGACACACACACACACACACACACACACACACACACACTCACACACACACACACACTTTAGCTCACAGAAATTACCAAAACATGCACCAGCACAAATCTACACTCAAAAGGCCAGTTTAGCTCTGATGTCAACCTGGTTCCATATGCTAAAATTTAGTTTTCAGTGTCTTCCTGAAAGAGACCAGCTGTGTCTGAAAGCTTGCTCTCTGGATTCCCATCCTTACATTCCTAGATTGCTCTTTCATTCCCCAACTTTGCTGGCCTCTTTGATCTTTAACGCTAAACTCAAATAATACATCTTTCATGAAATTTCTAACCAGCTTTTCCATTAGAGGCTGTGACTGCCAAAGTAACACAGACTGAGGGTCTTAAACATCAGAAATTTATTTTTCATAGCTCTGGAGGCTAGAAGTCTATGCTCAGTCGTTGGTGTGGTTAGTTCCCCCTGAGCTCACCATGCTTGGCTTGCAGAGAACTATCTTCTTCTTATGCTCCTGTGTGGCCTTTCCTGTCTGTGTAGCTAAACCTCTGTGTGTGCCTCCTTCTTTGCTGTTAGGACAACAACCTGACAGGTTACGATCCATGCCTTATGATTTCACTAGGCATTAAGTGATTCCTTAAAGGGCCTATCTCCAAACACTATCACATTGGGGGTCAAGGCTTCAACTTATGAATTGTAGTAGATAAGACACAATTCATCTCATGAATGTGGAAACCTAAGAGGAGCCCAAACACTGAGTAATTGAGATTATATATATATATATATATATATATTTCTGTGTGTTTCATACAATATATCTTATTCATATTTGGACCCCTTCCCCTATCTGCACCCACAATATAACCTCCCCCAATGGCTTTCATGCATTCTGTCTTATAGGTTAAGGTCTATGGAGTTAAGTTTGTGTCCCCAGTGTGAGTTCATCCAGCCTATCTAGTGTTACTCCCTTAAAGAAGACCAATTCTCCCAGCAATCAGCGGCCAATAGTTCCTGGCTAAGGTTGGACTTCTTGCGCAGGTTTTCCCCACTGCTATGCTGGGTTTTTGTCTGCTTTGAGTTTGCATGGGCCTTGTGCATGCTGTTGCCATTGTTGTAAGTTCATATGAGCATGTTCTCAGAGGCTTGGAAGATTGCTTCCTTGTGGTCATCTACCACCCCGACTCTACAGTCTTTCTGCACCCTTTTCCACAATGGTCCCAAGCCCTGTGTGGGTGAGGTTTAATGTAGGTTCCTACCCAAGGACACACACTCTGAAGTCCTTTATTCTCTGCCTTTTGGTCAGTTGTGGCCTTCTGTGTTAACCGTTCTTCGTTACATGAAGAAACTTCACTGGAGAGAATTGAGTGATACATTAATATTCTCTCTAACCCTTGTTCTGCTTTGTTCCCTGAGCCTTAGATGTGAAGGTGTCATTCTAGATGTTCCACTTATGGCTGGGTATTTTACAGATGCCTATTCTTGGCATGTGACCACTTGTGGGATTCTGTTACAAAAAGAAGCTTCTTTGATGAGTGGTAACAGATATACTTGTCAGATCAGGATAGTCCAGAGGGCTCAGGCAGGACAATCAGGAGGGGACCTAGGGCGAAGGTGGGATGAGGGCAGTATGGAGAGGGTCCGGCTCACTAGGCAGAGTAGGTGTGGGCCCTGGGGCAGGAGAATGTAGCTGGTCTGGGGACAGGGGGATCAAGATGCAATGGGCAGGCTCTGGCTTAGAAGACTAGTGTGGTGGTCTCAGGTGGGGAGATCATGAATGGGCCTAGGTCCAAGGCAGGGTTGTCTGGTGGTCTCAGGCATGATGATCAGGAAGGGAGACTAGGGCTAAGGTACGGGTGGGAACAGCATGGGGAGTGTCTAACTAAGATAAATCATATTTTATATCAAAATAAAAATCAAAGTAAAATCAGTAATTAAAAAGCCAAAATTTTAAATAAATCCAGGATGCCTTTTTCCCTTTTACTTCAACACTCAATATAGCTCAGTAGGACATGGGCTGTGTCTCTTTCTATCTCATTAGACTTTAAGTATATAACGTTCTTCTCTTTTTCTCTTTCTCTTTCTCTTTCTCTTCTCTTTCTCTTTCTGTGTCATGTGTCTGTGCATCTGTGTATGTGCGTGCACGTGCAGCATAGAGGATAATACTGAAAACCTTCCTCAGTCACTCTCTGCCTTACTCTCTGACACAGTGTCTCTCACTGAACCCGGAGTTCAATGATTCAGGTAGGATATCTAGTCAGAGGGCGCCAGGGAGCCTGTCTCCACCTCCCCAGAGGTAAGACTAAGACAGGCCCTTCTGGACCTGGCTGCTCTGCCTGGGTGCTGGCAATCAAACTCTGGAAATCATGCTTGTCTACAATTTGTGTAGCAGGTACTCTACCCACTGAGCCACCTCCCCAGCCCCTAACCTTGCTTTCTTGATTTTGAACTTTTGAACTTATGACTGTGTTCTTTTCCCTAATTTCTAGCACACCACCTACCACATGCTTTTAAAATATGAATCGTCTCCACACCTTTAATCCCAGGACTCAAGAGGCAGAGGCAGGCAGATCTCTGTGAGTTTGAGGCCCTCCTATTCTATATAGTGAGTTTTAGGCCGGATAGGGCTACAAGAAGACCCTGTCTCAAAAAGACCAAAATACAAATAGATTAAACATGTATCTTCTCATGGAGTGCCATGTGGTTACACAGCACTTACACAACCAGAGCCCTTCTTAGAATCAGATATGTTTAAACAATGGGAGGAGAATTGCCATTCTTATCCTGTTTAAGATGGTATAGTTTTGAGGGAAGTGTACTTCTCTAGGAAGCTTAGAAATCGAAGAATCTGGAAGCCCCTTACAAAGTACTGATGGGATGGGATCCAGAGTGAGGGGAGATGAAGAGCAGAATCTATTCCTCCACAGTCACAGCCAAGCTGGACACTGGGGATGCCTTCTTGGAGCTCACGTCTTTAGTTTACATTTGCAGGTGAGGAAAGAAAGGAGAGAACTTAAATGACTCAGCCCACAGCTATGGCGTGCATAGGAGAGGACTTGCATCTCTCTGAATCCCATAGAAGATACTTCCTCGGATTGCCTCCAGTAAGCACCACAGGCCAGACATTAGTCTTCTCTTAAGGAATCTACAATAGCATAAAGAATGTTGAAAATCATCAGTGGCTTCAGGAGTCTGGAGTAGACTAATCTCTGGATCAGCAGCTCCATTCTGACTTTTGGCTGTTAGGGCTGTTTGAAGGTCAGCTCTGTTCTGCTCCATAAAGATCCCCTGGGGCACCGTAGATCTCTGAGGATGGCCAACAGTCTCATTGTGGTCATACATGGGTGAAGCCAGCACGGGCTCTGTTAGGCCCAAGAGAAGCAAGTCTCCAGGACAGCAATTTGCTCACCCTTGGGAGGTCCTCAGACACCAGACATCCACATTGCACGAGGTGCTTGTGGTTGCTGTCTTCAAAATCTGGCCGCATTACTGTGACTGAAGCACTGCAATCATTCAGAAGTAAGGTCTGTTCTTGTTCCTTTGCTGTGCTGTAATTCTTTTAGGAAACTTTCCCTTACTTTTACCCTCCCCAGCTTCTCACTAATATCAGCAGTCAGAAGTCTGAGTAATTGTCTTTGCACCCTTTCCTACAGCAAGAGTGTTCCCTATATCGATAGGGAGGTGTTAGAATGTGGTAGCTGGTGTTATAGTATGTGTTAATATGCCCAGAATTTACCCCTTACATTCCGTTATTAGAACCACTAATTACCATTGCCTGGGTGGGTGAAATGACCAGAGGGAAGAGGATACAGAATCTGAGGGCGCCTGCTATACCGGCTTTGAGGTCTGTGTGCTTGCCTGGTAGACTTTCCTCTACAAAGCGTTGTTCCTGATTTTTCTGGACAGTGAGAGAATGAGACATTCCCCACATGACCTCTAGCATCCACATGAGACATTCCCCCATGTGATCACTAGCTTCCACAGCAGAACCTCAATGGTAACAATGACAGAGACAGTCAAGATCCATGGTCATGATGCAGGTAAGTATCAAGAGGTCGCTGAATGAAAGGATGAAACTCTGTCAAGGTAAATAAAAGCATAACTCAAACCCTAAAGGGGACAGAGAGTAATTTATACTAGGGTCAAATATGAGTAACTATGGTCCAGGAACTCAGATTTAGGCCACCTCAAATTCCATGTTTCAATGTGGTAACAAGTGGATGAAATTTTTATAGTAGCAGAAAAACGAAAGCCATAAATCAAGGTATTTTTCAAATATACTAATGGAAACATTAGGTAGGTGGGTTATAGAAAAGTGGGGAAATCTCTGCTATAGACATCAGGTGCTATCTGACAACCTTTCATTATTGTTAGTCCCCTGGTGTGTTGGAAACTGGCATTTGTTTGTACATAACAAAGAATTTTCCAAATGGTCACACAGATGATAGGTCGCTATAGCGATGGCCAAAAAATGACTATTAAGGAGTTAAAAATGCCCCAAGATAATTTTGGCTCTGTACTTGAAACAGGCCAAACTCTCTACATCATTAAGGTTCCAATTAGTTAATCAGTCCTGTGGAACTTTCTGTTCAAGAACTTTGGCTCACACCTCTAAGATGCTAACCTCTCTCCTGCCTACTGGACAGAGTCAGTTGAAATGTGGAACCAAAAGGTACAGAAGACAGAACATTCGAGAAAGGCTGCTCATCACTTCTGTTGCCACTAGCAACATGTTCTCCATTGATCTACAGGGGATAATGTCAGCCTCCTTTTAAGAATGCTCAGTATTTCAAAGAGGGCAATCAAGCTTAATTTGCTTGGTCTCCCCCTTGCATAGCCTTGTAAATAATTTATGCTAAAATTGTATATATCTGTAAAATATACACATTTCAGCCTCCTACAAATTTGAATTGATATATGTTTCAAAGCTTTTCTTTGGAATAGATATTTAATATCAGACATTATCAAGGAGAAAAGATTATAGAGCAAGCTATCAGGTGTTTTAGGAACTGGAGAGATGGCTTAGCAGTTAGGAGCATATCTCGACCTTGCAAAGGACCTGAGTTTGGTTCCTAGTACTCACATTAGGTGGCTTCCAACTACCTAAATTCCAGATCCAGGAGATCTGATACCATTTTCTGGACCTCCATAGGAAAGCACATGAATGTACACATACCCACACACAGACACATGTGTATACATAATTAAAACTAAAACAAATCCTTAAAATAGAAACTATATATTTTAACCAATTTTACCATGTCATAAAAGCACATGAGTAGCCCAGCACTCGGGAGGCAGAGGCAGGCAGATCTCTGTGAGTTCAAGGCCAGCCTGGTCTACATAGTGAGTTCCAGGACAGCTGGGGCTACAGGGAGATCCTGTCTCAAAAAGACCAAAAAAGAAGCACATGAGTTTCAAAGCAGAAGAGAGAACATATTTTTTTATTCAAATCACCCCATGCCGTCTCCTATGGAGCTGCTGCCATAGTCTAAGACAGAGCACTCAGTCACATATCCTGGGGGAAGCTGTTGGAGTTAGACCTGGAATAGAGGAGGAAGAGCAGGCTTTACAACAGAGCAGGAGCTCTCCTTGCTTTTCGATAATGAATTAGTAATGGTTCTAACATTTGCCAAGCATTTGCCAGGTGAGAGAGATTACTCGAAGTGTTTGAATGATGTTAACTTACTTAATCCCCATAAGTAGTTCAAGCAGTAGATGGACCACCACTTTCAATTCAACAAGGACAAATATGGGGAGACAGAAGTTAAGCCCTTCTACTCACAGAGCAATTCAGAGTAGCCAGGTTAACTCCCTGAACTCATTCACTTAGACAAAGGAGGCTCTAAATGCCAAGGTCTGGGTGAATCATTCCTAAAGCCCATATGTTAAAAGGCTTGGTCCTCTTGGGAGTATTGGGTGATGCTGAAATCTTGAGGAGGTGGGGCTGGAGGGTCTTTTCCTCTTTATCTTCAGCTTTCTGGCCAAGCAGAAAGTAGTTTTACTCTACCACATGCCCCTTCCATGAAGTCCTGCTACAGCCCATGTGCAAGCAACAGGTACAGGACATTGTGGCTTGGATCTCCCCAAACCATGAGCCTAATAAAGCCCTTTTCTTTATGGGTTAATTCTATCAGCTATTTTATGGTAGTGGTGAAAGCCTAACACAGAAGGAAAAAGAAAACACACAAGAAACATGAAGATGAGGAAGATTCACAGATTTAAGAGTCGGGGGGAATCACATTTGTATGCTACAAATTTGACGTTTGGTGTGTATGTGTGTAGTGTGTACGTGTGTGTATACATGTTTATATGCATGTGAGCACACGTGTGCAAATGCTTGTCCACATGTGTGTGCAGAGGCCCAATGTTGACATCCAGTGTCTTCCTCAGTTGCTTTCCACTATTCTGTTGAGGCAGAGTCTCTTACTAAACCCGAAGCTTAACAGTTAGATTTTTTTTATCTATAGTTTGCTGACAGAGCCCATTGGATTCTCATCTGTGATTTGTAATAATTATCATCTTAGTCCTTATGATCTATATATTTGTTTTCTTGTTTACTTAATTTTAATAAACATTTAATTAATTCTTTAAGAACTTCTTGCACTATATTTTGATGATATTCATCTCCAGCTCCTCCTTTTAACTCTTCCCAGATCTACTCCCACCTCCCTATCCCACCCAACTTCATGCCCTCATTTTGTGATCTCATAGCTCATTGATGCCAATGTGTGCTGTCCTTGTACTTCTGAATATGGAGCCATCCAGTGGAACACAATCAACCTATCAGGAAGCACACCCTTAAAGAAAACTCACTCTCTCCCAGCCAGAAGCCATCAGCTATCCATACCTCTGCAATTAGGGGTAGGCAAAATCATAAACCCGTTCTTGCTTCACACTGGAATATTGACTCACCTGATACTCGGCAGTTGTTGTTTAGGCAACCACAGCTGTTCCACAGCTGCTGCAAGCTCATGGGTGCAGTAGTCTGTCAAGTCCAGAAGAAACTGCTGACCTCTATTTTGATGAGATTCTAAGATTTGAATTATATATCTGTAGCTTAATTTTTGTTTTCTTTTCTCCTTCCTTCTCTCTCATGCTCTTTTTTATTTTTATTTTTTTGACAGACTCATATGGCCCAGCCTGGCATCAAAATTAGTATGTAACTGAATATGATCTTGAACTTCTGATCCTCTTGCCTCTACCTACTGAGTGCTGACATTAAAGATGTCTATTCTTTCACCCCAGTTATTATATGGTGCTGGGATCAAACTCAGGGCTTCATGTGTGAGAGGCAAGCACTCTACCAACTGAGCTATATACTCAACTCCTATGGCTTAATTTTTCTGTTTCTTTAGTTTGAAATTGAAACACAAAACATTTTATTTCTTATACTGTAACTCTCATTTTACTTTCCTCTTATTTACTCTCTTTGGTTTCTTACCTTAGCACATATTTTATATTGTTCTTTGCAGCATTACCGTGCCACATTATAATTCCTGAATAAAGCAGACTGACTCTTTAGTTTTTAAGAGTGTGCCTGAACTCAGAGGACACCCACTCCCGTAGATGTCTCTTAGAACTGTGCTCTGGAATTGGGCTGCTGGAACTGTGTCTGAACTGTGTCCTCCAGTCAGACCTCACCCATAATTTATTCAAAATGGTGTCTCCTGCTTCAATTGGGAAAGTACAAGCTCAAATCCACCCTTATCTTATCAGACAATCTTGTCTTTTTAGCCCGAGTTCTAGAATATCTCATTTACACAATGTCAAGCGTCCTTACTCAGTCTTTACGTTTTCAATGTAAATGCATGTGGTGCATTTCAGTGCTTTGATATGTTAGTTCTCAACCTACATTCATTTGTTACCATTTTGGGTAGAGTAGCAAATTGAGGTTTCCAAGGAATGGGATCGGGTGCTCAAATCACAAAAGCATATGTTTCAGTGAGGTTTCCAAGGTTAGATAAAAGTCATTAGTACAGATTATGTCCATTTTATGCCATTTCTACAGTTCTTGTCTTTCCTTTGCCCAAACCTGTTTTTACCTTCTTACTTTTTTGTCATTTCTAACGTCTGTATTCATTATTTTGCCTCTCTACTTATTTACCTACTAACTTTTCCCTTCCTAAAATCTTTTCCCATGTACCTCTTAAACCCTTCTCAATTCGAAGGTTGTAATATTAAAAGATACTATTCTGCTGTCCAGATGAGTGCTCCCAATTCCTTGTTCTAGTATCTTCTTTGGTGCAACCCTTATTGCTTTATTTTTCTATTAAAATGCTAGTATGGCTTTCTGGGCATATTGTCTTCCACCACAAAGCAGGCGTGTTGGTCATGGTTCCTAGCCTTTGCATGTGGGCTCTGGCTGATTTATTATCTAATCTATAACCTGGTGGCTTATCATTACACACAATTTGTAGCTCAGCCCTCAGGGTCTGGTAGGATTCTTCCAATAAAGTTGTGGGCACAGTAGGAACTGTCTGATCTGCTGTCTTTGGTACACATCTCAACATCTACTGTCTTGAATACATGAATGTTCAGAAACAAGCATGCATTGTCCCCAGGAGTCTTCTGCTCTTCACCTGATCCAACGAATTTTTTTTTCTTAGAGATATTGTCTGTGAGGCTTTAATACACGATTCCCTCTTTTCTATTACTTGTTAGTCTCAAGGAATTCTTGTCTCTGGATACATGCACATAAAGAGATAGAGGGACAGAAACATCTACTACTCAGTCTTAGAAATAATAACAACGCCCAAGTTCTCTATCTGAGAGATTAAGAGTTATAAAGCTTTTAGAAAGAAGCAGGGAAAGAGGTGCTTTAGAGGTAGATGTGAAGGCACACATTCTAGGAGTCCCTCAAGAAGGAAGCATGCACTGCCCCAGCTGTTGTGAACACTGCCTGCTGAAAACTCAAAGTCCCTCACTGTGAACCATCGCCCACTGAAGGGAGCTGACTCATGGAAGACATTTCCCAGAGACATTCAGGATCCAGTGACCAATGTGGGCATTCTGAGGCCTAGTTTCCAGCTGGGGATCTCTCTGAATAGCCATCCAAGCTATGAGGCTGACAGTTAAATCACAAATAAAATTCATCTCCTTGTGTAACCCTGCAGGTGTTGCTCCTAAAAATTCTTCCACATAAAACTCCTACATGCAAATTTCCATCCCGGAAGCCTGGCTTACCAGAAGTCTTGCTGCTTGCTTCCAGATGACTGAGGTTCTATTTCGGGTGTCCAATATGCACTGGCACCACTATTTTTCATGTCAGCTTCGTTCTGTTACTGGCTTTAATAAAACACCTTGATGTTTAGGGATAATGGTCTTCTGATTTAGTTTTGCGCTATTGTGAGTTTTTCTGCACTTCTGTGCCTTCACGATATATACATAGAATGCTGGGCAAGGTGAATTCTGATGCTTCTCATCACTTGGCGTTTTAAACCCATCAGTCTTAAAATGGTACCAAACACATCATGATTCATAGCAATTTAACACAGGCACCTGTTAGAAAGTCCTAGCCAGACATCAGAGTTAGTCATTTCTCCAACCCTTTAAGCTATCTAAACTGTCCATTAAATTTTAGAATGTATGCTTGGACCAAACTCCAGCTAGTTTATTTCCCAGAGACTGCTCTTTATTTTAATGAAGACAGGAATCTGATTACCTCAACCTTGGACTCCACATTCAGGGAGCTCTGGAGCTCTCTGATGGGAGTGTGGAGCCTAGGAGACGTTTTTCTATTCCTCTAGAACATCACGTGAGAGCAGAAAGCATCAAGCAGAAAGACTGAAATGAGGAGGAAGAAGTTGTAGTAGGTAATCTGATGATTTGGAGGGTAGAGGACATAAAGCAAATATAAAAAGATCTTGGTTCAAGTTTAAACAGCATCATCTAGCTATAGATAATTTGGGGGTAATTTCTCAACACTTCAGTCTTGCATTTCCATAGGAGAATCACACGACCAATGCCACTGGGTTATTGTGAAAATTACATGATATAAGCTAAGTAAAACTCTCAGAGTCAGAACCTCCATGTTATCCTATTTATATCCAATAAACGTATAACATTTTAGAAACAAGATAAAGCTTGAGGTCTGAGTTGTGGGTGTATTTTGCACAAATTCTTTCAATTCTTCCTGTTCTCATTTTCCTTATGCTCAGACAAGGGTGATGGGGATTGAGTGAGTTTATGATCTCCAAAGACCTTTCTAATTTTCACGTTTCTATACATGCTTGTAAAATGTGTTACATATATTTTTTTAGACAAGACTGATAAAACTAAGCAGACAGGTGATTTACCTGAAGAAACAAAAATGAAAAAAAAGTACTAAAGTTGAACATTATTTTTTGTGTGTTTCAAGTCCTTAGTTCTCTAAGATTCATCTTGCTAATGTATATATGAAATATTTCACTTTTATTGAACAACTGCTTATACAATATAACTTCTCATGGTTTCTTTTCAGAATCATATTTGTAGTGAAAAGAATTGTCTAATTCATTTAATGTTTAATAAGTCTAGATTTCATTCTAAGTGCGATGTAAATTTTCTCATTAAGCAATGACATAAATGTGTAGAATTAAGTTGCTTTTCACTTCATAAGTTCATGCTGATGCTACACCGTAGACAGACTCTGTGACCAGCATCACAGATATAGCAAACTCAACGTGAACGTCAGGATTCAAACCCACATCTTCTGACTCCAACACCCATGAGTTCAAACAACTGAACTATCTCATTCTTTCCACAGCTTTAGGGGATACTCTAAGTCACCCCTCCTTTCTGTGTACACGTTGAGGCTCAGTATAGAGGAATGGCTGGGAATGATCCTACCGATTTGGGAAGTCAGAGTGAGGGTCTACTCTAGTATGTAGACATTTTGCATTGCCTCTTTAATAATGTTTTATGTAGAAGTAGCTTGGATTTCCCTAGTGTCCCCAGGTACAGCATAAGCTACAGAGAAGTGGGTAGGTGTTATATCCACTATGGCAGGATGTTGGAAGTGTAACAGGAACCATAAACAACTCTGCTGTACTCATGGTAGGAATATTTCCTGAGCACATACTTGGAGTACTTTCTTACAGCCAGAAATAAGTTCTGTCTTCATGGAGTTTCATTCTAAAAATGAAAGCATAGTTCTACACATTTTGAAGAGTTCTACAGTCAGTTCCTTAATCATGAAGACCTATCATACCTGGGAGGCAGTTTAAATATTCATCAATACTGTGATCCTAAAAAGGAATCATTCTATCAGATATGAATGAATAAAAATAAAAATAAATAATAATACATATAATGAATAAATAAAGAGAATTAAGTAAATAAAAATGAAAACCTTTTTATACACACAGAAGGCATGCTAGAACTAAAATAATGTACCTAATACTAATGTGAAAAGCACAGTAACAAAAGCAATGATATGTCAGAATCACATGTGTGATGCCTTTCAAAGTACATTTGCAGTTCAGGGTTTTTTATTGGTCTCTTTTTCTTCTTGAAGTTTTAATGAAGAGGAAAGATAAAAATAAGGTTCTCATCTAAAGATGAAAATGCCAAGATTCAGAGAAATGAGATTACTTTCTAAGGAGAGGCTTGTGGCTATTTTATAACAACCATTAATGTAGACCATGCCACCTAATTATCCACGTCAGTTGCCCCTTCTACTATACCAAGATGACTCTCAAAATGAAGTGTTTTGACCATTTATAAAACACTGAATGTTTATATGTGTCAAATGTTGAACTAGGTAATTAACATAGGTTACCTCTCATTCTTTGGAACTCTCATTGTATATTACTTTTCATTTTGTAAATTATTATTTTTCAATATTTTTATAGATTTTGGGGTGAATTTCATACAATGGGGAGAGGAAGAGGAGGGAATTCGAGGTATGATTCAGAGCATATCTTAACCCCTACTTTATTATACCCTGCCCGATTTTGTGTCCTGTATTTTTTTAAGGCCTATCGAATATAAATTCTGTCCCTAAATTTTCAGTGTGGGTCCATCCCCGTAGAGTGGTCAACCTACCTAGCACCACACCCTTAAAGAAGCTATCAGTTGACAATAGCTCCTCAGTTAGGGTTGGGGCTTCTTGCTTACTTCTATGTTGAGATTTTTGTCTAGCTTGAGATTCCACAGGTCTTGCATGATTGCTGTCAGTTCTTATGAGTGATTGCACTGCTGTCTGAAAAAATTTCCTTATAATCATCCACCACCTCTGGCTGTCACAATCATTCCACTACCTCTTCCACAGTGATCCTCGAACCTTGGGAAGACAGACTGTGCTAAAGGTGTCATATTTAGGGCCATATACTCTTCAGTCTAATAGAGTCTGCATGATGGCCAGTTGTGGATCTCCTTGTTAATCGCCAGCTGTTGTAGGAAGAAGCTTCTCTGGTTGAAGTTAAGAGATGCACTAATCTATAAATTCTTTGGAGTTGGTTTAACACTTTGTCCATTTAACAGCAAAATAGTAGCAGGCCTTCCCCTATCACCTGTGACCTATCTAGCCACATTATTCTTAATCCTAATAACAGTATCAGATACGGGCTTCATCTTGTGAAGCAGACCTTAAATCCAAGCAGAGTGCTTAGTTACACCTATAACATTCATGCTACTGTTAACACCAGTGAGCATATCTTGCCAGTCCCATCATTATTTTGTTCACAAGATTCACAGCTGGATAAGGTTGATGGTTAGTTTTCTTTCCCAGTAGCGTACACAACACCTTCCAGCATTATGAAAGCTAGCTAGTAGAGAGGGAACTTCAAGGTTAGTGCCAGCTTGATTCTCCATGTTTATTCTATGACACAGGCATGTAGTATCTTCAGTAATAGGGACTTACCATCAAGTTCAGGAAAGTAACCAAGAGCAATGGCAATTGTTAATATTGTTTGAGGGTCTATGGGATCCACTCTGGTCAACCACTTCAGAAGAGGATGTTCATTCCTGTTATTGTGGTTTTAAATTGCTAGCCTGTTGTGGCCAGGAAGGATGAGAAAATGCTCACTATCCTAAGGCTTGGGGATGACCAGGCAATACCTCTATGACCTCACAACTCTGGAATCACTACTCTGCCTCATTGTTCTTCTAATAAAGAATGTGGAACTTGTACCCTTCAGGGAGACAAGTTCATCACTCACTGTAGCAGACACTGTAGAGTGGATTCCAACACCCTGCCATGCAGAAGTGTTATAAACCTGCATCATAAAAACTGGTTATTAGCATGTATGGTTTTGAAAAAGAGCCAAATGAATTCAATGGAGTGACTTTCAAATGTTAATTTAAACCCAATAACTTAAGATACACACCATGCAATTTTTAGGTACTGTCCATTTTCTTTATTGTTTCTCTCAGATATTTTGCATTTATATTCATGAGGGTTATCGACGCATAGCATTCTCATAATATGTATGCGTCATTTTGCTATCAGGGTTATTATACCATTGCAGAATTTTATAAACCCTTCCTTATTTGTCTATTATCTCAGCACTTATATGCAAGTTTATTATTATTTCTTTCTTAACAGATAGGTAAAATCTACTGTTAGCAATAGGTGGTGTATTCATTATTTTCTGTTGCTGTGATAAAACACCAACCAAAGCAACTTATAGAAGGAAGGATTTATTTAGCTTAAGCTTCCAGAGGGATTAGAGTCTGTCATGGCAGGGAGGTATGGTGACAAGAGCAGACAGCTCTCTGCTCACATCTTCAAGCAGTCATAGGAAGCAGAGAACCACTGGAGATCTGGCAAGGCTTAAAAACTCTCAAAGCCCACCTCCAGTGATTTTCTTCTTCCAGCAAGGCTACTCCTCCTGAAGACTGCCAAATCAACACCACTAACTGGGGAACAAAATGCTCAAATACTAGGAGCCTATGAAGATATTCTCATTCAAACCACCACAGTGGCTGCATATTTTCCTTTCTGGAAGGTGTTTTTAGATTTATTCTCAATTTTTAATTATGTGTGTGTGGGGGGGAGGCGGTATGTGCATGTGAGTACATTAACTGTGGAAGCCAGAAGAGGGCATTGTATCCCCTGGAGCTGGAGTTACAGGTGACAGTGAGTCACTTGATGTAGATACTGTGAACTGAACAGTTCTCTGGAACTTCCAGTTCTCTGGACGATCAGGAAATATTCTTAAACTGCTGATCTATCTCTCCAGCCTCTGTAGGAGGTTTTATATTCAATTTGTAGATAGATAATAATGGCTATTTTTTTTGTCAGTTGCATATATCTAGATTCAACCAGAGACACATATGGATGAGGAAATATGTATTTAGAGAATTAGTGGAAGAACTGATGCAGTGCTGGTTAAAAGAGATTAAGACCCAATGACCAGGGCATAACCCGAATCTGTTGCCCAGAACAGGGCTCTCTTCCTCCGGTAAGTCAAGTTGATGGGTAAAACTTTGCAAGCTTTGAACCAACACATAATCCACAGATAAAGATAACACTAAAGCATCCACCTATGATGATGGTAAGTGTCCTACTAATAAAATAAAAGTATATATTCTCCCCTCTGCAAACTTCTGGGTGTGTTCACACTATCCTTTGAAAATCTGTGGTGTAAATTCTAGGTTATAAATTTAGCTATTTTTAGGATTTTTGTGAAATGATAAGGGAATAACAAAGAAAGAAAAACATTTACTGTAAGTGTAGCTCAGTGGTCGAGCGGAACACTGAGTTCCATTCCTAGCGCCACAGAAAACAAAGATAATAAAAATACAGAGCGTATGACACATATGTATTATGTACAAAGAGTGAAGACAAAATGCTCATAACTACTGGAGCACTCATCTCTGCAGCTGATCATGTGGTTCTAGCTGTGTGGATGGCTAGTCTATCCACCATTGATTATATTCTCTGTTGCCAGAACACTTCTGAACTGCACTTGGGCACTACTGGTACAGTGATCCATGCCCTCATTTCTGAAGACTCCAGGTTGAGAACAGTCTCATCTGAATTGTGCTGTTCTAATTTTTTCTTGGCTTTCATCACAGTATGTGGTAACACTAAGGGCCACCTGACTGATTTTCTGTATTCCAGACATGTTCTTTCTTACCTCTGAGTGACTGTTCATCAGTCTTCCCTGATAATCACAACTCATCACTCTAGCTAGTTCATCAACTTGCTCCTTCTGCTATTAATTCATGAAGGTCAGAATGACAGGCCCCAAACACACAAAAAAGCTCCGTCTTTCTGGTTTGACGGTTTGAGACCAGGCCACCATCCTGTCTTTAAATGCATGTTTAGTATATAGGTGCCTGTTCATTTTTTCCATACTTTTGTGCCTGCATTTTTATTTCTACAATTTTTCAATTGAAAAGATTAGGGAGTATAATTGGGAGGGTCCATATGATCAAAGCTTCCTATATTCATGTACGGAAATTCACAGAGAAGCCCTTTAGCATGTACAATTAATATAGGTTAACATGCAATAAAGGCATGGCTGTTTGGGGCTAACCAACAACATTGTGATTGGATTTCAAACCCTCTTCCTCAGACAGAATACATGCCTGGAAGTATAAACTCTTCAAAGGCTAATAGCTGGGGAAGTCACAGATCTGAAGGTAGAGTTTACTATTGATGTTTTGCTGAATGGGCATGTATTCAAACTGATTTCTAAAATTCTTTTTGACTTATTTATTTTTATTTTATGTGTATGAGTGTGCACCTTCCTGTGCAATTCCTATGAAAGACAGAAGAGGGGGAATCAGATCCCCTCAACTGGGGTTACTGATGGTTCTTAGCCATCATGTAAGTGCTGGGAACCAAACAGGGGTTGTATGCAAGAGCAGCCAGTGCTCTTAACTACTAGGCCATCTCTCTAGTCCCTCAAACTTCTTTCAAAATATGCATGCTTATTTCCGTAGGTCAGTGCTATTCTTCACTTGGGTCAAAGCCTCTTTTTGCATGAGCAATGGTCAATTCAGGGCCACATAACTGGCCAAACAGCTGAGAGTTAAGTAGCTGTTGAATGCTTGGCCCTGAACAGGACAGATCATCCCCTCAAGGCTCCAGAAAGCCCACAATAAAAGGAAAGATCCTAAGAGCCAAAGGAGGGAGAGGAGCGGCATGGAAATCTGTCTTTGGCCTGTGGATGGCTGTTGTGGTCATGAACACATAGCAGCTGTGGTACTTGCGCAAGGCCTGCACATGCATGTGGGCACACACAAAATATGTACTACATGTAGTAGAGGGCCTACTTGGGAAGAAAATGGGGGTCGGCAGGAGTGTGAAAGTGTTAAGAGAAGATAATAAAGGGAATATGACCACAACACAGGGTGTATGTGTATGAAACTGTCAGTAAAATAGAATGTAATGGAAATGCCAATGGTTCTTTCTGCTTTCTTCATTTTTGTTATAATAAAATTTAAGAAAAATGCAATATTAAATATTCTGTCCTCAGTGAACGGATTTAAGTGTTTTGCTTATGTTTCTGTGAGGATCGAAAGGGCCAGGAGAGTGAAGTTCTGCCAGAAGAGGTCAAGTTAGCGTTCTCTTTGTAATGAAAAAATACATTGCCATGACCTTGGCACTCTAGTCCCCTTGATCTCTGCTCAGGAAAGAGAATTTCCACTCTTGCCAACTGTGATGTTCTCACTGTTCTCCTAACTGAGAACAGTTCTCCTACCAGCTTCCTCTAGTGCACTGTCCCCAGTTGGAACATCTACAGTGTGGGAGCATCAGTCATGGGCTGGTCTTCTGGGTTGTTTCTCTGTTGCTGTGATAAAATACTGACCAAAACCAACTTGGGGAAGAAAGTGCTGGTTTTACCTTACAAGTTAGAGTCCATCCTTGAGGGAAGCCAAGGTAGGAACTCAAAGTTGGGGCCAGGAGCTGAGCACAGACCATGGAGGGATTCTGCTTACTGGCTTGCTCCCCTGGCTTGCACTCAGTGTGCTTTCTTATACAACCCAAGACCACCTGACCAGGGGTACTATCACACACAGTGGGCTAGGTCCTCCCACATCACTCAATAATTGAGAAAGTACCTCACAGATGTGGTCAGAGGCCAATCCAATGGAGGAAATTCCTCAGTTAAGGTTCCATTCTCCCAGGTGTCTCTACTTTGTGCCAAGTTGATTAAAAAAAATAATAATAACGAGCACAACCAGTCCATTTGTTTTGATTTCAACTCAGAGTTCTCTTTCTTACAGAATTGTGGCAAGTTCAGAATAATTCCTGCCTGTTCACAGGAGTATTGACTGGGCACATTAGATTCTTCTGAAGTTGTTTACATCTGCTTATTGAGAAAAATTTCTATGCTGAAAGCTTGCTCCATGTCTGCCCATGTTGTAGTCTATAAACAAGGCTATTTCCTTCCTCACTTTCCTCCCTTCTTCTCTTCATCTCTTCTTTCTGTCCCCTACACTCTCTCCCTCCTTCTACTTCCTTCCCTCCATCCCTTGCCTTCCTTCTTCCTTTCTTTTCTCTACCTCCCTAACTTAACTTTCTCCCTTTCTTTCCTGCCTCTCTCCCTTCCCACCCTCCCCTCTTCCTCCTTCCCTGCCTTTCTCACTTCCTTCCTTCCCTTCTTTTCTGCTCATTTTTCAAGCCACAGAAGACCAAATGATGTCTTTCACAGGAGGAACTGAATTTGAAGAAGTCTCGTCTCAAATAGACAAGGAAGATGAATCTCTTCACTAAACTATTATACTGCATTTGCATTCATTTCAAAGAACATTTATGCATTGTTTTATGGTTTGAATAATGTTTGCACATATATTTTTCATTTAAATTCACAGTGTTTTGAGGTAGATACCATATCTCTTTGACAAATGAGAAAATCAGTGTTCCATAGTTTATAGTGTGTAAATTTATTTTGTTATCAGTGGTGTGAGGAGAACCAGCCCCAGGGTTGCCATGCAGGTCCTGTGTTCCATCCTTTACTGCTCAGTCTGTGTCATATAAGGGGTCCTGGGACTGGGGTGGGAGCAATGTCTGCATAATCACCTCAGTGGTTCCCAAGGTCAAGTTTCTTGTTAAGTAGTAATTTTTAAGAAGATTAAACTTCATTCTTAGTTTCTTTAAACCAAGAAGACTTCTCTAAAGCATAGCAACTAATTACTTGCCTACTATCATTACAAAATATAAGTCCATGTATGTGTTATGCCATTTTAACAGAATATGAATACCTACAATGGGGAAGAAAGGCCTTGCTCTTCATGTCTTTCCTCTCTAAGGTAGCCTTGGTAAACCTTCTAGAGGTCTTATCTATGTAATATCTATCTACTAGAATATTCCAAACACATATAGGGGAATGCATGCATATCTGTGTATGAGTATGGTTAAGGCATCTATTAAAATTTATATCTAAGAGATCTGTTTATCATTGTCTCTTTAACAAGTATTAT
>NW_008351177.1:1636083-1657890 GCF_000622305.1 Nannospalax galili | reverse complement strand
TTCCATGTATAGGTATGTGAATGACTCAACAATCTTATATAGTATGTCCAATAGACTCAGAGGAGGGGAAAAACACCTTTTTTTTTTTAACACAGAGGGGCATTTTATGGACATCCAACAGAATTGAAATAGAAAACAGATCATACCACCTTGCCAGATTCTTGTCAAAAACAATTTGTCAAAATTTTCCATTTTTCTGACTTCTGTAAGCACAGCAGGCACACAGTTAGCACTTGAATTTAAACAGCAGCCTCCTGAGACAGAGCACTGCTTAGGAGGGATGGAATGAAGAGAAGTCAAAAACAGAAGGGATCTGAGTTCTGGAGAGGTTGGTACTTGCCAACATCAGTTTCCCGGCATAGACATGGGCACAAAGCTTTCTGTCGTGCCTCAGCTAGACTAGGGCCATCTGTTTGGGTTTGAGAATTCTGCTTTGTAGCATCTTTGCAGTATCTGTGTGTGTGTGTGTGTGTGTGTGTGTGTGTGTGAGAGAGAGAGAGAGAGAGAGAGAGTGTTCACAGAATTCACTGTATCTGAGTGCTGGACGATTCACTTGAGTAATGCACCATGCTTTCATTGTCATTGTATGACCTTCACACAGTCTCTTTACGCCTGGAAATGCTTTCTTGTATAGATTCTTTGCAGAAAATTCTTCACAGTTGTGCAGTGCATTCTCATTCATTTTAGGCACATTCAGCTTATGAAAACTGTGTTTGGTGCTTACATAACTCAAGTGAATGGTGATGTTTTATTTGCTAAGTCAAAAAATAGGGGAGGTCTCAAATGTGTTTTGGAGAAAATGTTGCCCTGCTTTTCTGTGATGGTCAAGAGGTATGAAGTTTCCTGTAAATCATTACCAAACCTCAAGAGTGAGTCATGATTTGGGGCTAAATCTACATAGACCAGAGAATTTTTAGCCATGCTAAGAAAATTCTCTCAGATTATTTTAGGTCCTTAAGTTTGAAAGCAGCATGGAGTTGGAAGATAAGGGAAAGTTTTGGATTTTCAAATAAGCTAGAGCTAGACCTAGCTTCTATGCATCCACCCATCTACCTTCCTACATTTTTTCCAGTAATCTGTTCTTCCATATTAAGTCATTTAGAAAAATCAGATTCTGTCATTTATTTCCTCTCACGTAATCTAAGTGATGTTCTAAAGCAATTCACTTCTTTAAAATCTACAAGTGCAGGGCTAGTGAGATTGCTCAGCTGTGAGGAGCACTTGTGTAAGCATGAGGACCAGAGCTCAGATCCCAGCATCCACATAACAATCCAGGCATTCTGTTCATATCTGTGATTCCAACTATAAGGGGAACAGTGACAAGAGGATCACTGGGCCCTGCTGGCTTCCAGCCTAGCAGAGTAAACAAAAGCCCCAGGCTCAGAGAAAGACTGCCTCAAAGAAATAGGTGGAAGTAATAGAATAGGACACACTGTGCCCTTGCCTGATCTTTGTACACATGTATAAGCATGCACACCAGCACACAGGTGTGCATAATGATACATGTGCACGTGCACACACACACATACACACACACACACACACACACGGATGATAGATGGAAAGCAATCTTTAAAAACCACAAGTATGAAGACCTATCATAGTGTTTCAATGCATACTAAATGAGTATTTATTTATATTTATTTATCTTTGAGAGAGAGTCTCACTTTGCAGCCAAGACTGGTCATCAACTTTCAATCTTCCTACCACAGCTTCTCAAGTTCTACAAGCTTCTAAAGTTTGTTTTTAAGTCAAAATAATAAGGTTTTTGTATTTGAAATCACTGGTAATGTATAGAATTATTTTTATACAAATAAAAAATGTATCATAGCATGTTTTAATGAAGACCAAATTTAAAGTATCTATCAAAACTAAAATGTTTCAAAGGGATTTAGTTTATTATGTGCATATGTATACCTCAAATAATACTGAAATTGGATATAAACCTAATAAAACCATTAGTTAGATGGACTGAAATCTTATTACATGGCCATGGAGATGTGTTTAAGATTGTTGCTGTAGAAGGCATGGTGGCTCATATCTATAATCCCAGTAAGTATGAGTGTGAAAAAGAAGGACTGGAATTTGAGGCCAGCCTAGGCTAAGTGATCATTTCTAAGATAGCCCTGGGTTTAAAAAGTGAGACTATCTGAAAATACATAAATAAACAAAATAAAATCATAGTGATTATATTTTCCAGACATGTGAAGTATTACTTACCAGTATATAAACAGATGATACAAAATTTTAGGTGAAGTTCATAGATGAAGAAATTGGGAGTTAGAGAGACGGTTCAGCAGGTAAGAAAACTTACTGCTCCTGCAGAGGATCCAGGTTCGGTTCCAAGCACCAACATGGTGGCTAACAACTGCCTATAACTTCAGTTCCAGGGGATCCAGTGCCCTCTTCTGACCTCTGAGGGCATTGTACAGAATGAGTGCACTTATATACACACAGACAAAACATTCATATGCATGCAATAAAAATAAATAAATAAAGAGAAATTGATAAATACAACGGGAAACTTTAGTGTCTTTTTCTTGTAAATAAAACTGGTATTTAATTATTACTTGTATTTTTTTAATCTTTTCCTAATAATTAATTCATATTGTATATTTACTATTGAATTTGGGCTAAAACAAAACACTGATAATGACAGTACCAACAAATCTATCTTGTATCAATTAGCTTGAAAAGTTCTAGATTGTTCTTGATTAATCCTGAGTTTGAACAAAAAGTGTGTTTTCATAATTCTCCATCAGGAGTTCACACAGCACACACTCACGCACTGAGAACTTATTTTTTCAAGGCCAAAGGTAAGAATGCCTCCTCCAGCAGCATCTTAAATTTAATGACATTTCACACAGTTAACTTTAACAAAGATTAGTTTTTCTTTTTGAGATTTCATAGAGACCACTTATTTTAAAACCACTTTTTTTCTTATAAGTATTCTTGACCTTGGATTGACATTGAATCACCGCCTATAAGCCATGATGATAATAATAGGCTTGAGTTGAAAACACTGTCCACTTTGCTCACAGAGTAAGGCTGTCCTTGCTGACAGCGACGATGCTTTCTGGATGATGTAGCCCATAAGGGCTGCCAGCTTCTGCTGTGGAAAGATTGCATTTGCAGTTTGCCTCCCTTGTGGGAATGGGTCCCCAGTGGCTGCTGGACTTTTCTATAAGGGAAAGGGTTGAAGGCTGCTCACACTCTGGCTTGCTACATTTGAAGTGTGTAGATCTTGAGTCCCAGGGGAGCCCTTGGGAAATTTTTTAGCAAGAGTTTCCTGCCTTCTGATACCAGGAACATCACCTTAAAGTCCTTATTAATATCTCACAAGGGTGTCTCGCAAACAAGACTCTTAACCATCTATAATTAACGGCCTTGCTTCAGGATGAATTTGCTATGTTTCAGGCAGAAAGGTTAGGGTGTGTCTAACAATAATTGGTTAGAGTGTTGCTTACAGTAAGGCAGCTGAAGGTGGTGCTTTACCTGACATGAGGAGCTACCTTTTGAAGTGCTAGTTAAACCCTTCCAGTACTCGCTTCCCCCTGTCCTATAAAGATCTTTTAAGGGGAAGATCCCTCTGAAATTCATGAGGGGTCTGCTTTGATGGGGTATATGAAAACATTTAAAAAAGAAGGGCAGCAAAGAGCAGCAAGGAGGGAATGGGACCAAGAGAGGGTTCTTCTTCGTACCTGAGTGAGGATTAATGTAGACTGAAGTATGACGTCTGCCATTTATGTGTTGAAACCCTGAGTCCTTCACAACATGGCTGTATTGGGGAAGAGGTCCTTCAAAAGGTAATAAAATGAGGACCTTATGATGTGCCCCAGTCTAGTTTGACTGGTACCTGTGTGTGTGTGTGTGTGTGTGTGTGTGTGTGTGTGTATGTGTAGAAATGGGGATTGAACATATAGCCTATCATTTAGGAAAACTCTCCATCCTTGGATTGATCTATTGACCACTCAACCCCATTTCCTACTTTTTAAGACAGAGTTCCACAGCTGTCCTTGAACTCCTTCTGTTGCTCAGTCAGACTTGAACTTGTGATTCCTTCTGCTTAAGCTTCTGAAATATCTGGGATTTCAGGCCTATGCCACTGGGCCTAGTTAATAAATGTCTGTGTGACTGGGGATGACTAACCTTAGACATCACCTCATTGTCTACATCTGTATCACATGGCATCCTTACTTCTTAAATATGCAGAGTGAAATTTGTTTATTTTCCAAAGGAATAGGCTGGCTTAGGGACGTGATCACTAAGAGAAAAGACCACATAGAAATACAGCAAGAGGTGACCACTTGCAAGACAAGAAGGATGGCCTCAGAAAAAGCCAAACCAGCACATGCCTGGGACTTGAACATTAGCCTACAGAACTGTGAAAAATATATCTTTGTGGATGCAGTCACCATGTCCACAGTATTTTGCATGGGGGTTCTAGCAAGGAAATAGACCGGACACACTGAATGCAGATGAAGACTTCTTTTGCCTTTTTCTCCTGCTATTTAGTCAGAGGTATGAAGAAAATGTAGGCTCCTGGGAGTAAAGCTGTAAGTGCATGGGCACATGTGCAATGTGAGGATTGATTCCCATAAGGGCCTACCTTGCACCTCACAGGGGCCCCATGGAGGAGCTCCAAAGGCCAGGGAAATGATCTATGGGGACTCTTCTTTGTGGCTGACACTGAACAGAGTAGAGTTTGAAATACTGGTGACAAAACACAGTTTATGTCAGAAGCTGCAAGCTGAATGGAACATGAAGATAGTTCAGTAGGTCTCCCAACTTTAAGTACCTGCTTCTCAATGGCCGAATGGCCTCCCGTTTTCATATTTGGGTGAAAGTTTCATCCTGGCTTCAACATTTGGTCAATCAAACATGTATCATATTATTATGACTGCACAAAAAATGTCAGAGCTAAGTATGATTGCACATGCCTGTCCTCCTAGCTCTCAAGGGCCAGAGGCTGTAGGAGTGTCATAGACTAAAAATCAGTTTGAACTACGTACAGAGTTCCCAGCCAACCAGGACTACAAAGCAAAACTCTGTCTTAAAAACCAACCAACCAACCAAACACTAAAGTGTCTGAGAAAGGCAAGGAGTGGGGAGTACAAGCGATCTCTTGAGTGAACACAATAGATTTTCTACAACAAAGACTGCCAAATGAAAAGTTCCTCACAGAATTAGTAAATAATATAGATAAAAAAACTTACAATGAGCTAAGAGAAGGAAGCTCCCACTCAGGGAGAGAGAAAGGAAGCAAGATTCAGCAGTATGTTCTTTTTATATTATTTTCTTTTTTTAAATTTTTAATTTCATTTTCATAAACTTCATAAACTATATTTTGATCATATTTAAACCCACTCCCTTATCTGCACATCCTTAATACCCCCACTCAATTTCATGTACTCTCTTCTATAGATAGATAGATGGTTGATGATAGATGATAGATAGATGATAGAAATGATAGATGATAGATAGATAAATAGATGATAGATAGATGATAGATGATAGATAGATAGATAGATAGATAGATAGATAGATAGATAGATGATAGATAGATGAGGCCTAGCATGTCAAATTTGTGTCCTCAAATGCCATTCAGTGGGGTCGATCCATTGGGACTTGGTTAACCTATCCAGTATCACACCTTTAAAGAGAACTTACTCTCTCCCAACAGCTATTCGTTGCCGATAATTCCTCAGCTAAGGTTGGGGTTTTCTCCCCACTTCCCTACTTTTGTGCTGGGGTTTATTTGGCTTGAGCTTACCTGAATCAAGCATATGTTATCACTACTACTGAGTTCACATGAGAAACTGCCGTAACTGATGCACAACACAATGATTTCAAAACAACAGTGTGTTCTTATAAAACAGAAAGAGGACGTGCACATGAAGTGGACTGTGGTGGGCAAGCAGGTTGCCATGTGAGCATGTGAGGATCGGAGCCATGGAGTTCAGTCACTCTAAGGACATTCTCAAAGATGCTTTTGGAGAGGGGTTAGCATCTCTTTTTCTTTTTTACATTTGATAGATACTTGTAATATGCTTGTGTCTGTGATGATGCTGGTGATGGCTGACTGAAACTGCAGGAGTTCTGCCAGGAGCCATCCCTCGAAGTAGAGGGGGCAATGGAGAGCGGGTTGTCTGTCACGTTCACTTCACCGTCCCTCGCACATCTGCTTTGGATAAGTGCTGTGCACAGTTCTGTTTAAGACTCACTCAAAACGAGAACCGACTTCTCCAGGAAATGCCAGCCTCTCTGGGGGGGTAAAGTTATAGAAACAGCTATCGTTGGGACTTGAGAGAAGCCCTCAGAGTGATTTTCATTTTTAGTGGGGCAAACTACGTAACTCATCTAGATTTTTTTTTTTTTTTCCAGACAGGGCTTTGCTTTAGCCATAGACTGCTCTCAAACTCACTTTGAAGGCCAGGCTGTTTTCTCTCTCAGTCCTTCTGCCTCAGCCTCCTGAGTCTTGGAGTTAAAGGCATGCACCACCACACCTGGTTATTTATTGCTTTTCTAGATATGACTTTTGTTGTATATATTTGAGTTTTGCGAAGAAGGCATGGAAATACACGGCAAGGATATCAACATTAATGATTGTTAGGAAACTTCGAATTAAAACCACTATGAGACACCACCTCATTCCCACTTAGGATAGCTATCATTAAAGAGATATTGATGATATCTTCCATATTGTGTTGATGGTTTATATATGGTGAGAGGTAGGAGGTCTAGTTTCATTCTTCTGCATATAGAAATCTAGTTTTCCAGAACCAGTTATGGAGGAGAACACTTTTCTTCCTCTAGTGTATGCTCACATGGTATCTTTGCTAAAGATCATCCTGTCATAGATATGTGGATTTATTTCCTGTTTCACTATTGTGGATAATCTTGATGGTAGTGCCATGATGCTTGGTTACTGTAGCTTTGCAGTGCAGGATCAAAGTTATGAGCTTCTTAGAAGAAAAATAAGAGACATACTTTAAGATACCAGTTGGCAATGATATTTTATTTCTTGTCTTTTTTGAGACAGGGTCTCCCTGTAGCTCCACCTGGCCTGGAACTTGCTATGTAGACCAGGCTGGTCTTGACTCACCTGCCTCTGCCTCCTGAGTGCTGGGATTAAAATGTGTTCCACCATGTCTGATATAGTTGGCAATGATTTTTAAACAATTAAATTTTTTTAAATTTTAGGTATATGAATGTTCTACCTGCATGCATGCAAGTGCTCCATGTGTGTGCAATGCCCATGGAAGCCAGCAGAGAGCATCAGATCTCCTGGATGGTTATGAGCTGCTAAGTGAGTGCTGGGAATTAAGCCCTGGTCCTTTGCAAGAACAGCCAGTATTCATAACCACTGAGCCATCTCTGCAGCCCTGGCAATGATTTTTAAAATAATTGAAATAATTGAAAAAAAAGTAAGTATAGACAGCATTCTTTTGAAACGAAGGTTTTGCACAACAAAGGAAGCAATCAATAAAGTGTAGATGCAACCTTCAGAATGGAATGAAATATTTGTGAAATCAAGGAGCTAAAAATTCTCAATGGTAAACAAAACAAAACAAAACAAAAAACAAACAAAAAAAACAGATTAAAAATGTAAAAATTACTTTAAAAAACATTCTTTTGTTTTGGATCCTTAGCTTTGGTTAATTCACCATCTTTCAAAAAAAAAATATTTCTTGAAAAAAGATTACAAGAAATGCCCGACATCATGAATCTTTGGGAGATTCAAATCCAAGGCACAATGATGTAACATCTCATCCCAAGCAGAATGTTTATAATGGAAGGGACAGAACATAACCAATGCTGGAGAAGATGCAGAGGGATGGTGTTTATCAAACAACTTAAAAAGGGGAATTGGATGATTCCTCAAACAAACAAACAAACAAACAAACAAACGATAAATGTTTCTGTGAGGGAAATGACCTGGATTTAATCATTTCATGTTGTATACATGCATTGAATTATCACATATACACATGGATAGCTATTATATAACAGTAAAATCTTCTCCCTCCACCACAGAGAGATAAGAGAAAAGAGATGTTGATGAGAGTATGAGCAAGAGGAGCCCTAAGACATGGCTGGTAGGAAAGCTGGCTGGTGCTGCCATTATTGAAACAGCACAGCATTCACTAAGGAAATGATAAATACACCATAAGAGCCAGCAGTCCTCCTCTTCTCAGAGGAGACGAAACTGCTGCTTCAGAAGAGTGCCTGCAATCCAGGGTTCTTTGATTATTCTTGATCAATCACTATTTGTACATGTTACTTTTAAGTTGTCCTGATCACATTCTAGGACACAAAATCTTAAGGGAGAAAAGACTTACTTTGGCCCATGGATTTTGAAGGTTATTTCCATCATAAACAGGAAGGCATGGCAGAGAAACTCAGTCCATGGAGGTGGGAGCATGTGGCAGAAGCTCCATACATCATGATGAACCAGGATACAGAGAATGGCTGGAAACAGGGGCCAGGCTGTAACCTGCAAAAACTTACCCCTAGTGACCTACTTCCAGCAGCCAAGCTGTATCTCCTAAAGCCTCCACAGCCTCCAAAAATAACACCACTACCTGAGGAACTGCCATTCAAAAATGAGCATGCAAGGGGCATTTCAGATTCAAACAACACCACTTGTATGCAACAAGTATGCAACGGACTGAGAGGAGCAAAGGATGAAACTGTCAGACAGAATGAAAGAATAACAAGCTTGTCCACACAACAGAGTGATGAGGGTCACTGAGTTTTTGTGACAGGCTGGTCATTTAATGTCTTAGAAAACTCATCTAATATCTGAGAAAAGCCAACATAGCAGACAAAACTATACAGAAGGCTCTGAATTCTAAGCTTTGATCAAAAGGCAAGACCCTTCCGCTGGAGCAAGCAGAGTAAACAGGAGCTTATTTAGGTTTATTGCTTCTAATTATTTTTATTTACTCTTAGTGATATGAAAGTTTAGTAGAATAATTGAATATCATTCACAATAATATGTAATGACTGTTTTAAGAAAGTCATATGTAACACAGGGAGCCATCATATTTTGTCTTTCAGAAATATTATTTTTATTTTATGTGTATGAATGCACTGCCTGCATGTCTGTGTGTGCATCTGTGTTGTGCAGTGCCTGAGGAGGTCAGAAGAGGGCTTTGGATCCCCTGGAACTGGAGCTATAGATGGTTGTTAGCCGCCATGTAGGTGCTGGGTGCTGAACCTGGGTCCTCTGTAAGAACACTCAGTGCTCTTAACCACTGAGATGGCTCTCCAGGCCCTGGTATTTCATCTTAAACAAGGGAACATCCATGGTGATGGAGACACAGCGGTGGGAAGATGACATTTCAGAGTTCTAGAAGAAGACTGTGATCAAGGACAAATATGATGAGTGACTTGTTCATGAAAAATATACAGAGAGGACTACAGGAAACAGTTTTTAAAGAGGGGCTGGGAAGAAGGCTCAGTTAATAAGTGCTCTTTGTGCAAGGATGAGGGCCTGAGGTCACATCGTAAGTACCCATGTAAAAAGCATGGCACAATGGCACTCATCTGCAATCCCTACACTGGGGAGGCAGACAGTGGATTCCTGGAGCTCACTGTGCTGCCAGCCCTGCTGAACCAGTGGGTTTCGAGTTCAGTGACTGACCCTGTTTCAAAAGACAAGGTGGGAAGTGATGAAGGAGGACATTCTCCAACACTGACCTCTGGCCTCCACAAGAATTCTCCCATACATACACACACCTACCTTCAGGTGCATGAACATGTACATGCATCTCTCTCTCTCTCTCACACACACAAAGATAAAAAACAAACATTAAAAATGACATTAATGTAGCACATAGCACATAATGTAGCACGTAGATTGCTCAGGTAGTGTGTTTTATGTACAGAACCCAAATGTCCTATTTTATCTTTAGAGAAATAGGTAATTAGAAAATCAAAATTTGGGCAATTATTATATCATCATTTCATAGAACAGGCAACTAAGAATAGTGCCATTAAAATAGTTTACTCTAAAGGAATGACTTGCCATGCTGAGGAATTTCAACAGTGGGTAGTAGTATTCAGGAATCCCCTGCAGGTTTCAAATAGAGTAATGATACCATCAGAATGTACTCAGCAAAAGTTAGTAAGACAGAAAAAAATGGTGGATTTGAACAAGCTTCATCGGACTTGGAGAATAAGTCAGAGGTTTTATTCAGTAGGCCAACATAGGAAACAGAGGTCAACATGGGTTCTGCCCAACTCTTGTCAATTGAGAATGATAGCAGGGCCACAACAATAACTGCAAAGGCAATGACTATCAGATTGGCCATAAAGTCATGGAATACAAGAAAAAAATCTCTGGATATCTGAGCTGATGGTAACACCATGAGTATATAGAGGATATGGTTATGTTATCTTGCTTTTAGAAATTTTATCATGACTGAGATAATGAAGTCATACACACAAACACACATACACACACACACTCATTTTTGCTATAACAAAATACTTGGTAAAGTCAGCATAAAGGAGGAAATGTTATTTTGGCTCACAATTTCAGAGGTTTTTGCCAATGGTCAGATAGACTCACTTTGTAAGGGCCTGTGGGGAGGCAGAACATCCTGGCAGAAAGGGATGGGGAGCTAAGGGCATAGAGGCCAGTGTGCCTAAAACAGCAATTGGTCCCGTTGACATGCTCATCAGTGCTCTAAAATTCCAGTTGTATCTTAGATATGGTTAGATTTTCTTAAAAAGACTGAATCAAGTATGTGTTATTTATAAGTAATTGGTTTAATTATGTGCTTAAATAGGTTAAAAGTGAAAGCTTCTAAAAGATATCTAATGTAAATAACTAAAAATATCAACAGCAATTATATAAATCAAAGTAAAAAAGATAGAAAGGGGTGACAGTGATCAAAAAATGTTAGTGAATTATAAAAACATCACAGTAACTGATCATTCTGTTGTTCAGGGTGAAAATGGATGTGAACAGAGCCTCAGGTGTATGGGACTGTACCAAAGGCCTGATATTTACACGTTCAGAGCTCAACAAAGAGAAGAAAAGAGATGGAAGCAGACTGTACTAAAAATAGTTCTTGATGTTGATTAAATGTGTTATCGTGGTAATTTCATAATATTTACATATGTCAAAACATCACATTATAAACCTTGAATATAGACAAGTTTATTTAAGCTAAAAAGATGACAATATGGCTGAAAGTTCCCCAAATTTGGAAAAATGCTAAAACCTATGAATGCAATAAGATGAATATACTTTATACAGGATATGTAAATGTGTATTTGTGTAGACATGAGTATCTGTGTGTATGACTTAATAATCTCAGTCACGATAAAACTTCTGAAAGCAAGATAACATAATAATTTCAAAAGCAGTAAGAAAGAAATGACATTTTAACTATGGAACAAACACAATTTTTGAAAGAAGTTATTTTCTTACCAGACACCACAGAGATCAAGAAAGTAACACAACATTTTGCAAGTGCCGATAGGAAAAAAAAAAAAAAAAAAAAAAAAACTTATCAACCGAAAAATTTCAGAGCAGTTCCAAGTGCTAAAGGCTAAAGAGGAAACTATAAGGTGAAGGAAATAAAAATCTGGAGCTATGTTATCACAGACCTATTCTAAAGGTATGGATAAATTAAACTCTGTAAAACAGTAAGCAAATGATAGAAAGATTGGGGGGACATCAACAGAGACATGAAGAACGGTGGAAAGTATCAAAATGTTGAGACTACAATACATTTCCTTATTTCTCTTGAGTTTTCTGACTTGGTTGGTAGTAGATGCTCCACTGTTCAGGGATGTGGACCCTGAGAAGCTGTCCATGCTTCAATTGATTGTCTGGCACTAGTGCACACTTAAGTGGGCTCAGGGTATTTTAAAACAGAGCACATGAAGTTGAGAAGGAATAATAGGGGGAAAGTTGGAGGGGAAGGGAAAGGAGATGGATTTCATCAAAATATATTATGCATGCATTACACACACACTCACACACACACACACACACACACACACAGGACCCACACTAGCTCAAACAAGATAAAATCTCAGTATAGAAGTGAAGAAATGGGTAAGAAGACCCAGCCTTAGATGAAGAACTATTGGTAGCTGATGGCTACTAGGAGAGGGGGAATTGGTTTTCTTTAAGGCAGTGGCCCTGGATAGGTTGACCAAACTCCAGGGGATGCACTCACACCAAGGGATATTCGGGAACACAAACTTGACTTGATAGACCTTAGCAAATATGATGGAATGTGTGAAATCCAGTGAGGGGGTTATGGAGGGTGTAGATAGGAGAGGGGGTCTACATATGATCAAGATATACTTCTAAAATTCATAAAATTCAAAATTTTTTCATAAAAAATAGGGTGAACATAAAGTTTCAATTAGATACAGTACCCATTGAAATGGGGATGAGAACAGAGGGGAGGACAAGAACAGGAGAGAGAAGAGAACAGGAGAGAGAGAGAGAGAGAGAGAGAGAGAGAGAGAGAGAGAGAGAGACCCTAAGGCAACAGGGCATCACTGATTACCACATGGAAGACCTAGGATCATCACTTACGGTCATGTTCTGACATGAACATATGTGTACATTTCTTCCATGTTTAAATCTATGTTACTCTGATCCCACCATCTCATTTCTAGATATTTTTTTTATTAACTTTTTTATAACTGGAAAAACTGGCAGCCACTCTGGGTATCTATTTTTTTCAATGTATAATTTTTATTGAATTTTTGTAGATTTCATGCAGGATGCTTTAATCATATTTAGTCCTCCTTTATCTGTATTCCTATCTTTTAAGATCTTGTCAAGAAACTCCAATGGATTCTCATATGAACATTTGAAAATTGCCCTGTTCTGACTTTTTTCTAGTTTCCTGTCTAGAACATAATGTTAATTACTCTTGCCTCTACTTCTCCTTCATATCTCCTATTCATGATTCAAGGACTTTCTTCTCCCCCTAGAGATAACAGTTATACAATTTGGGAGTCTTTTAGATAGACCCACTGAAGGGGTACTCCAGTTGCCGCACGCTGCGTCATTCAGCATGGAAGAAGCCAGAGTGGTCTGTGTCCCTATTCCTGATTGGCAATTTGAGTAACCCTTTCAGAGGATGGTGTGATAAGAATAAGAGGTAGGAACTGGCTAGGCAGTTAGGGTAAAAAGACCCCAAAGAAATGTAGCCAGTTTCTGGTCTAAAAGTCAAAATGTTCTTGGGCCTGTTAGCAACATACTCTGTTCCAAAGGCCAAAGCCAAAGTATTTGGGATCTAATCCCTAATCCTTAAAAGATTTTAGGGTTACCTATTCAGAGGGGGGAATGTTGGAGGGGAGGGAGTGTGCATGGATTTGATCAAAACAACTTATATGCATGTATGAAATTCTCAATAAAGTTTTTGTAAAAGTTAAAAATAAAGATATATTACTTCATTATTCAAACTGAAGCACAACTTTACTCTGGGGTATTATCACCAAAAGAAAGAAACCCTTATTTAATAACACAGAAGAGCTGTAGATGCTCTTGGTTAAAGGAAAGATGACAGGCCTAAAATGTCGCACATTCCGAAGCATTCTGTTTTGAGGAAACCACTTGGTTATTTGAAGCGAACTACAGGATATCAGAGGGACAGAGAGAGATCCTAGATTAGCCACTGGATATCCCAGAAACTCCAGAATCATCACAGAAAACCCATAAAAATAACACTGAAGATGTTTAATGTGTCTCCACTGTCTACCCTCAATGGGAGACTTTCACAAATTTGATTGGATTTACAGAAGCTAAGGAGCTCTCTCCTTATTTGTTGTTTTTGTTTTTCATTTTTTCCTCAGGAGACATTAGATGAGTTGGTTTGGATTTAACATGAGGAGACTGACTCTAATCTCAGTTTCATCAGGTGTTTGAGTTGAATGCTTTTCTAGTCAATTAGTTTCTGCATAAGATGATGATCCTACTCATGATGATGAAGATGATGATGGTGACGATGATTTGATGATGAGGATGCCACTGCTGCTGATGCCACCATGAGGATGATATTTGTGCTACCTCTCAAATAGAGATATCAAACTTATTTTCTAAAAGTATAGGAAACTCTAAATAGGTGGTGGGCCAGCACTAGATTGAGAACTGTCTGAGACTGATTGCTGCTGAGCGAGAGAGAGTGTGACTTACATACGACCACTGGATGGGCTGACTAGACTCCAGTGGACGCATGTACACTGAAGGACACTTGGGTCCAAACACTTGAATGAATAGGACTCAGCATGTACGGCAGAGTGCATGGGGTTCGGTGGGGAGGATGAGAGGAAGCATGGATTGGGGAGGGGTCTGGATTTGAATGGGAAATGTATGAAATGTTAAAAGCTCAATAAAAATGAAAAATGAAAACGTGACACCCATCAGAGTACTGCAGAACAAATGTGTGACAGAACACAACACTCACTGTATAATCACCCTTTGTAGCCACAGACCCAGCCACACATGGAGCATTACCAACCCTGCAGCAGACAATTCCACTAGTGCCTTCTGTAAGTCCCTACCCTTGCCCTTCCTCAATGTTCTATCTTACTTTATTTCTAACACCATAGTATCTGTGTGCTTTAGAAATTTTACTGTGGGACTACATAGACATGCATCCACATAGGAAATTTACTTGTTTGTATATGACTTGTTTCATATATTATAACTGTTTGTGCTTCATTTGATCTCACTGTTTACCATTTCAATGCATACATATACTAGAATTTATTAATTCGTTATAGCATTGGTGGGTGCTACGTAGCTTCCAGATTTTAGCTATTATAGTCATTCCATTTCATTTAATTTTATCATGTCTCTGTGAATACAAAGTTTATAATCTTTGGGTTGCGTCAGAATTATTTATGTTTAGTGAACATTAAACAATAAACAATGGATATAGTTATTGTTTGGACAGCCCACTCTCACATTCAGTAATGTAAAGATATTAATTTCTAGCCTCTGGGAAAATATTCAAGTTGAATAAAGAAAAATAGATCCAGAATATCTGCAGTCTTCTTATCCTTTTAGAGATAGCACTAGGGAACTCCAGAAAGATGGCTCAGATGGATAAGAGCCCTTATGCTCTATCAAAGGACAGTAGTTCAAATCCGAGCATCCACATCATGTGGCTCACAAATTCCTGGAACCACAGCTCTGAGGGATCAGATGCACACTGTTGGCCTCTGTGGTTACCCACATACATACACATGCATGTACACACACTAACATACACAGACTACATCAAGAAACATTTCGAGGCTTTTAAAACATTTCTCCTTATTTACAAGTAAAAATGTTTTACTTCAGTTTAGAATATAAATGTTTCATAAAAATATGCTCTATAGACAAAACGTGTGTCTTTAAACAAGTCAAATTAAAAAAACAATTATATTCATCTTGGCCTTTGCTCTCTTTAAATGTGTTGCTAACATGTGCTGTATTTTATGTAGACATAAACTGGTCATTAGCAGACTTTTCCCTCATCAAGAAAATTACAAGCTGAACACATTTAGTATTAATTTATCAATGACAATTATTTATATCCTGCCACATTACATTATTACAAATAATAGTAACAGTAAGAACAAAGAAAAACCTACTGAAAAAGAAACCTCAGTTCTTATCTCTGAATTGTGTGTAATACAAAATGACTCTACAGCTTACAGATTGAAAAGCAGCTTCCATAAGTGCTAATTGAGCAAATCAATGGCCTGTTGCCTAAGATCAAATGTTATAGATTTCCAGTTAGCCATGTGGCAGAATCAATTTCTTCTGCTGTATCTGGAAAAACTGGAAGATATAATTGCTTCATTATGAAATCCTACAATAAAGGAAAGCTGCCGGAAAGAACAACTCTTTCTCTGGGCTTGCATGAATCAAAAGGGTGATGTTATATGTACCCAGTGGTGGATGCCTATACTCTGCCCACTTGGGAGACCAAGGCCAGGAAGATTAGAAGTTTGAAGCTCACCTGGGCTATAAGTTTGATACCAGCTTGGGCTACATAGTGATACCCCGTTTCAAATAAACAGAGACGCAAACAGCAAATATTCTGTGTAGTTCAGTTTCTGAGTTGAAATTAGCCATACGACAAACTCAAGTAAAGCAATTCCTTCTTAAAGATTTATTTATTTTGGGTCTGAAGAGATAGCTCAGTGGTTAAGAGCACTGGCTGTTCTTGAAGAAGACCTGGGTTCAGTTCCCAGCACCCACATGGTGGCTAACAACCAACTGTAACTTCAATTCCAGGGAAATCTGACACCTTCTGACCTCCCTAGGCATTACATGACATGGGTGCACATACACATAAAACAAGAATAATAAATAAAATAAAATATTTTTTAAAAACATTTATTTATTTTATGTGTATCCGAGTGCATGTGTGTACACCACATGCATGCAGGTGCCCCAGAGACCAGAAGAAGGCATCGGATGGTCTGAAACTGGAGTTCCAGATAGTTGTAAGCTATGGGGTTGGGAACTGAACCCTGGTCCTCTGCAAGAACAGCAACTGCCCTTAATTACTGAGCCATCATGCCAGCCCCAATTCCTTCTTTTAGAAATTCTAACTAGAATTCTCAAAACAGTGTTTACTAATGAAGTCTAATGAAAAGAATTCAAGGAAAAATAAGCTCATGAAACTGTCCATCCTCTTTAACATATGTGCTCATAGCTTTACATTTGCTGAGTTAGTGTGCAAAGACATTAAATGGTGCCAAATATGGCAGTTGAAAGGCACGTAAAATGGTTCTGTTCTCCTGTCTTTTTGTACTCTATCATGTCCTCACTCAAAGGACAGTCATACCTTTCTCTTCTGTGTTTCTGATTCTTATTCAAGAGTCAGTCTTTTTTTTTTTTTTTTTTTTTTTTTTGTCTTTTTGTCATGGGCCCCGCTCTGGAAGGGGAGCTAATAATTCAAGTTGGTTGGGAAGATGGAAGTGAACCAGTTCCCAGTTGGTTGAGAGAATGTAACATTAAGGGGAAGAGGAGTTGATAACAGCTGCTTTCAGAGTGGCTGATAGCAAGAACTAGAGAAGGTAGATCATGCTGCAAGCTGCCCAGAAGAGCCACAGTATGGTGAAAACCTGAAGTCTGGCCTGGTGAGGTGACTCAGGGGGTAAAGGTGCTTACTGCGCAGCCTTGATGACCTGATGTGATCTCAGGGACTCTTATGTCAGAAGGAGAAAACCAGTTCCTGCAAGTTGTCATCTGACCTTCACATGCCCCATACAGACATAAACATATAAAAAAATGTAATAATAAATATTTAAAAATAATTCATGTCTAGATCTTGACAGAGGGGTGAAGAGCTAAAGTAGACCAGCGAGCAGAGCATATGAAAGCCAAGGCAAACTCCTGGACCTTTGTCGGGTCATGGAAGCATCTAGAATTGGGTAAAATCACCTGGAACCAGAATGATACCCACACATTGCCGAATTGCAGGCCCTGCCATGGTGACCAGGAGAGGACCAAGATGGCGTTCATTCATTCTGGTGTTCCGATGCGTCAGAGGGGAATAACTCCAGTGGCTTCTCTCTCGGTTTCAGGCATTCTGTCACATCAGCAGATACTATTTTAACACATTTCCTCCGTTCCCTTCTCCCTCCCCGCCCCTCTTCTTTCTTTCTTCCTCACCTTCTCCCCGCCCATCTTCTCTCCTCTCATCTCCTCTTTTTCCCTCTCCTTTTCTTTCTACTTGAATTTAAGGCCCTCAAGTGCTAGGCAAACACTCAGCCACTGAGCTGTTTCCAAGACACTTCACCTTTTTACTTTGAGACAAGGTCTCACTCAGGGCCTGGGGTAGGTCTTGAACTTTGATCCTTTGGCCTCAGTTGATCTTGAGCAGTGTGATTGCAGGCGGCCTAAGTCTCCGGGTCTGCCTTGTTCCACTGTGTTTTTATTTCCACCCTGAGGCTTCGTGTTTTCTTTTATAAGTGTTTGTCTATGCGTGAGTCTTTGAAAAACGTAGTGTTTTAAATATGTGCATATTTCTTTCTTTAATTTCATGTACCTATCATTGCACTGCAAATAGTCTTACTTCCAACCTTCCTATTCAAAAATATACTTTTTAAAATATTTTATTTTATTTTTATTTTACATGTATGTTTGTATTGCCTGCATGTAGGTATGTGCACCCGAGTTGTGCAACACTCAGGGAGGTCAGAAGAGGCTGTTGGAGCCCCTGGAACTGGAGTTACGGACAGTTGTTAGCTGCCATGTTAGTGCTAGGATTCTAACCCGGGTCTTCTGCAAGAGCAGCCGGTGTTCTTAACCGCTGAGCCATCTCTCTAGCCCCGTCAAAAAAACACTTTTAAAATCCATTCTTAGCATGGTGTGTGCCTACAATTTGTTTTGACTGCGGCAGAGTATTCTATAGCTGCTTACTCCATAACTTGTAATTCCATTTCCTAGCCAGCCTACAACTCCAAACTACTATAAATAGTATTTGAGGAAAAATCTTTATACCTTCCTCAGGAAGAACACACATTTGATTATGTTTGGGATGAGATCTTAGGCTACAGTTCATATGATGTCTTCATGTAACCGAATGTCTGTAACAGCAACAGACAGGCATCCAAAGAGTACTCTGTTTCCCACTTCCCTAACAGTGTTGCAATAATTGCAGAATTTATTTTCAGTATTCATCAATGAGATACATTTTATTTGGTTGGTTTTGCTTATTTATTTGTTTGTTTATTCATACTAATAGTGTGGAGGTTCATGTTCCAATATGTTTCCTCACATATCAGGTTCCTACACCTGCCTCTGTATTGCCTATTATCATTTCTATGTGTGATGGAGGAGGGGGTACAGGTGTGAGCAAGGTTGTGTTTGACATTTCTCCTAATTATCTTCAGTATTTCTTTGAATATTCTTTCTACTAATCAATAATCCTGCATGATTTTGTGTTTTATTTAAGAGCTTACTCCACTCAGAGTCATAAAGGAGATTCTTTTATAACCCTACTAACTTCATAGTTTTTAGTTCCCCTTTATCACTGTGTGAGGCAAGGCCAGGACTCTATTTCCATTGGTATCATAATTCAGTTTTCCCTTTTCCATTGTCTGTTGCTAACTGTATCCACAGGACACATTTAAAATATTCTGGCTTATGCAATCTTTATGACATGGAAATAATGGTCTTCATCCTCTCGCTTTCAGTTTTAAAAATTGCCTTATATGTGGATTAAAGAGGTACACAGATTCTTCAAAAAAGAAACCTGCAAGTCATGAATGTTAATGGACTTTGGAGAGTTGGAGAGATGGCTCACAGGTTAAGAGTGCTTGCTGATGTTGCAGAGGACTGGATTTCAGTTCCAGCACCCACATCATGGCTCACAACCAACTATACCTCTCCAGCTTCAGGGTATCCCACACCTTCTGGCCTCTACAGGCAGCCCTTGAATGTATGCTACACACACACACACACATTTATAAATAAAATTTGTCATAAATCATGAAATGATAAAAATTAAAATGCACTAAATTAACAAATTTACACACAAAAATGCCTTCAGTGAGAATGAACATTTTTATAGTATCCAGTCATTTGTTCTGTGACTTTTCTCTATATTTAAGTTTTTCTCCAGCCAATCCAAGTAATTCAAATATATATTTCAAACTGTTCTGCAGAATCTAGTGAGTCTGATATTAACTTTTATTTAATTCATAGCCTGACTCCATAGTAAAGTCTACCTTATTTTCAACTACATCGTGAATTTACTTTTGTTGGTGTATAGAAATGTTAAAATTTTATAATTTATCTTCAAACACTTATTTTTATATGATAAATGATTTATATGATCCTATTGAATTTCTATCTAATGGATCATTCTTTTACAAAAGAGAATTTTATCTTTGTTTTTTTTTCATTTCTTCATTTTCTTTTTCTTTCATCTCACCTTGGTTGACACCTGAAATGCTATATTTAGCAGTAGTCCTTAAAATAAATTTGTGGTTCTCCCCTGTGGCCTGTGAATAGTCTAGGCACAGGTTTTTTTTTTCCTGATAACAGTGTCAGGTATGGACTCCCTGTTATGAAATAGGCCTTAAATTAAATTATAAGGTGATTGGTTATTCTCATAATATCATACCAGTATTGCACTATAGAGCATATTAAACTGAGTTGCAATGGCTTATTGCTATACCCATAGGTTATATCCCTCAACTTTAACTAAAGAAGGTTCTTCTTGCAGCAGATAGCGATGAACATAGAGACCCAAAAATAAACAACATGCAGAAAACAAGAAGCCTCAGAGTGCTAGGACCTAGATAGGACACCTATAGTCTACCTTCTCCAAAGGCTCAAGGATCATTGCAGAAGAGGGGTAAAACGACTGCAAGAACCAGAGGAGGGAGATGAATAACAAGGAAACTGAGCACCACAGACTATGAACACAGTGCTTATGACAGCATGTGTAAGACCCATACAAACCCAAGTCAGACAGGGGCCCAACATGGAGCTAGGGCTGGCAGGGACCCCAGTCGTAAATGAGAATCAATTGATAACTGGCAGATGCTGGGAGAGGGGTAGTCAATTTTTCTTCCTGGCGTGATGCCTGGTAGGTTGGCCAGACTCCAGGGCATGGACTTATACCCAGGAGCAATTGGGAGGCAGAGATTAGACTCAATAGGCCTTTAAAAAAATTAAGTATTAAAGCTGGGTGTGGTGGCACATGCCCATAGTCCCAGCACTTGGGAGGCAGAAGCAGGCGGATCTCTATGAGTTCAAGGCCAGCCTGGTCTGCATAGTGAGTTCCAGGACAGCTGGGGCTACAGGGAGACCCTATCTCAAAAAGACCAAAAAAAAAATTAATTTATATATATGAATTGTTGGTTTTCCAAGCCACAGTTTACATGGACTTAGAGATTTGTTTCAGGTTTTCATTTACAACTTGCTAAAAGTTTTGCACATTGGCTTTTTCTTGTCCTTAAAATGTCTGTATAAGTTTTATCTTAGAAAATGCTAAACCATGTGAGTATTTTATTGAGTCTACTGAGGTAGTCATATATCCATTAGCACTACTCTGCTCTGTGCAGTGAAATACTCAAATTGTTTTGTGCTGCTAAATTTGTTCTTCCAAGGATAAACTGTTCAATCCTGAAATATTACTGCCTCATGAAGTTTTGAATCAGGCTTTATATTTTACTCAGAATATTTGGCTTCATTATCATAAATGAAAATGTCCTCGGTTGTGTTTTACCTGTTTCGGTTTACATTTAGACTCACAAAATCAGGAGGGGTGATTTTGTTCTCTATCTCCTTTCCCACAGTGATTTAGATGAGATTTATCAAGGTAAGTAAATACTTCTGGAATGTTTGTTAGAAACAAAAAAATCCCATACTGTGGATGAGGTTCTGGGCTTTTGTTTATATACAGAAGAAGAAACTGGTAATATTCTAATTTTTAAATACATGCTTTTCTAATGAAATGATCTGCTTTCTTAGTTATCAGGGTTGGTATACTTTACAAAATGCTTTTTAATCAAAATTTAAGATGTATTACCATATAGACATTCAGGGGACTATTCCACCATTTCTAAAATATAAACCCAAAGGACCCTGAAATCCTCGTGCTTTGCACTTGGTTTTCAACACTATTCTTCCCTTCTTTTTTTTTCCTACCAATATTTAAAGATATAAAAATCTATTTGTAACTCATGGAGCATTCAAATTATGTTTTCAGCTAAATTTAGCCTGAAAGCCACAGTTTACCAACCCCTGTATTATCGCATTTAACAAATTAATCATCATCATTTTAAACTCTGTTGATTAATTCC
>NW_008351177.1:1634976-1635618 GCF_000622305.1 Nannospalax galili | reverse complement strand
ATTAACTTAATTATGGTTGTTTATATATCACCTAATACCGAACAGTATATGATCATGCAGGAGTCCTAGATCAGCCCTTTTATGCCATCATAGATTTCCCACCAAGACAGGAGAAATATTGGCAATGATTAGGAATGGTTATTTCAAGTGTTCTATTTTACCTAGATTTATGAATGGGGTCCTTAGAGTGTCATAGTATCTTGGTACTTTGTAATGGATGTATAAAGCTGTGATCAAATTATTAAAGGCCAGAAGGCATCTATGTCTCCTTCCTCAGTCTTAAAATCTGGCAAGTAACGCCCACAAGTTGTTCCCTTTGGATCTCACAGTCCACCTGTGCCCTCAACAAGGCAGTAGGTAGTCAACCCATAGAGAAGAGAGCCCTACTGTGAAGATTTGGGGAGCAGCTCCCACACCCTGGGTATTTGGGAAAAAGTGATCAAATTATTAAAGGCCAGAAGGCATCTATGTCTCCTTCCTCAGTCTTATAATCTGGCAAGTAACGCCCACAAGTTGTTCCCTTTGGATCTCACAGTCCATCTGTGCCCTCAACAAGGCAGTAGGTAGTTAACCCATAGAGCAGAGAGCCCTACTGTGAAGATTTGGGGAGGAGCTCCCACACCCTGGGTATTTGGGAAAAAT
>NW_008351177.1:1620177-1634355 GCF_000622305.1 Nannospalax galili | reverse complement strand
TAAATGTTTTTTTCACCTCCTTCTTCTCCTCCTCCTCTTCCTGCTCCTCCTCCTCTTCCTCTTCTTCTCTTCCTGCTCCTCCTCCTCCTTTTTCTCTTCCTGCTCCTCCTCCTCCTCTTCCTCCTCCCCTCCTCCTCCTCCTCCTCCTTCTTTTTCTCCTATTTCTCCTCTTCCTTCAAGTCCTCTTCTTAACCTAGGGCATTGGAAATGTTAGTAAGTGTCTTACTAATAAGCTACATCTGCAGCCTGAGTTTTACTTCTCATTTTGAGATAAAGTCTCACTAAGTTGTACAAGCTTTCTGAACTCTGTGGGTCTAGAGATTTGGCTCAGCAGAAAAGAGCATTTTCTGCTCTTGCAGAATACTTCATGTTGCCTCCCAGCACCCATGTGGGGAGGATCACAACCCCCTGCAACTCCAGCTCCAGGGAATCGTACACCTTCTACTGGCCTCTTCAGGCACCTATACACACATGCATAGCCAGACACAAAAATAAACATAAATCTTGGGGAAAGAAACTATGGTTTACAAACTCACTCTGTAGCCCAGCAGGCCTTTGTTTTGTGACCTTTTCAGTCTTCTGAGTAGCTGGAGCAAGAGGCCTACACCACCAGGTCCAGCATACTGTTCTTTCTTCCATGTATAATATTACATTTGAAAAGGGTAATACTTAATAAATACCTATTATTGCAAACTGTTGGTGCATATTCCCTTTTTTGAAATCTTCCATATGGTCCCAAACTTTTGCTCCAGCATATAGGCTTAGATTGTTAACTAGAGTCATCATCAGTAAAAAAAAAAGTACAACTTTAAGTGGTATTTGTTTGACCTTGGAACAGTTCTCTCTTCCTTTCTCCATGTGCTATTTCTCTGGACAGAGACTTGTTACAGAACAGGAATGCATATTACCCGAGTGGACCCAAGAAAGGGGAATTCAGGACAAGGCTATGTAATTCCGAATTCTCAGAAAGAAGTCATTTACAGCTTTCAAGTATGTAGCCATCCATTCTCATTAAATGACCTTGACGGCACTCAGTTCTACCTCACCAAACTTTCTCCACAAACCAACTTGAAAAGCTTATAAGAACACTTGATATCCAACTTATTGGAGGCAGATATAAGAAAAGTTGGATGTAGAATTTATTTTACATGAATGTGTTACCCAGTGGAGGGAAGAAACAACGAATATGCCCTTGAAATGATATTAAAGATAAAGCTTCATGGTCCAAACACAAATGATGAACTGTATCTAAAATGTTCATGTGTCTTAAATGTTGATAATAAATGGTGAATTGGTGTATACTTCTTAAAAATTTTTATTATTTTTATTTTATGTGTATGCATGTATTGCCTGCATGTAGGTAAGTGCACCCATGTTGTGCAATGCCTGCAGTGGTTAGAAGGATCCCCTGGGACTGGAGTTACAGACAGCTGTTAGCTGCCATGTGGGGGCTGGGATTTGAACTCAGGTCTTCTGCAAGAACAACCAGTGTTCTTTAACTGCTGAGCCTTCTCTCCAGCCCCAACACAGAAACAGCAAATCGTAAATGTCTGTGAAAGCACAGGATACATTAATTCATTTGTAAAGCAAATGGGATTGGATAATTTTATCTTTTTTTGATTTTGCTGAGTAGTCATACAACAGGATTTTGCTGTGGGATGGATGTAGGATGAAGTATTAATACAATCCAGAAGCCGCAATTTCTAAATAAAGAATGCTTAGAGAAAAGTAAAAACCATATTCTTCGACCAAGCAATTATTCTTGTGTGTGTGTGTGTGTGTGTGTGTGTGTGTGTGTGTGTGTGTGTGTGATAGATTTCTGTGCACCTGTGTGTTCACGTATGCTCATTGTGCTGGTTAGTTTTAAATGTCAACTTGCTACAACCTAGACTCTCCTGGGAAGGGAACCTCAATGGAGGATTTTCCTAGATCAAGTTAGCCTGAGGGTATATCTGTGGGTTACTGTTTTGATTGTTGATTGATATGGAGACACTCAACCCACTGTGGGGGGGACCATTTCCCAAGTGGCTGTTTCTGGACTGTACAAGCGAAGAAAACTTTCTGAGCATGAGCAATCTAGCAAGCAGACATCATGGGAATATCCGCTTCTTTCTGCTCTTGACTACTGATAGGATGTGACTAAGTGCTTTGAATTCCTGCCACAACTTTCCCCTAAGGAAAGAACTATAACGCAGAATCGTAAGTTAAATAAACCCCTTCTTCCACTAAGCTGTTTATGCTCAGGACATTATACTGTGTCCTGTGGGATACCATTATACCACATGGAAATCTGAGGTTGATATCATATGTCATTGTTAATTGCTTTCTACCTTCTGACTTTGGAGATAGAGTCTTTCACTGAAACTTGTGCTTGTCCTTTAACTAGCCTAGCTAGCTAGCAAGTCCCTAGGATTCACCTGTCTCTGCTTTCCAGTGCAGGTTATAGACATGGAACACCGTACTCAGAAGCAGGCAATTATCCTATGACAGGTATTTTCCCAGCATTTGTGGGGTTTTGGGGTTTTTTGTTTGTTTGTTTTGTTTTGTTTTGTTTTGTTTTGTTTGTCTTTTTAAGATAGGGTCTTCCTATAGCCCAAGCTGGCCTGGAACTCACTATGTAGACCAGGCTGACTTTGAATTCACAGAGGTGTGCACCACCACACCTGGCATTTTCCTATCATTTGTATAATTGTTACTGCTTTTATTTTTTGTAATAATTCTATTTGTTGAAATAGTCATCATCATTTCACAGGTGACAAAACACAGGCATGGAGAAGGTAAGCAAGCGAAGGAGGGCAGCAAGACTCATGGCTGACGGTCTGAATCCACAGCACACATTCTTAACCACACAAGTGGAGGGTCAACTTAGCCCCTCCCAGACTTGGGTGAATGGCGGAAGTCAAGAGGAAACAGATTCCAGTTCTTAGAAGAACTGACCCCAAGGAAGGAGGAGAGAAGGCACAGGATTTAGGCAAATCTTACAATAGATGAACACGTGAGGTTGAGAGGAGCTTAGTCAATAATGTGCTTGCCTTGCAAGTATAAAGACCTGAGTTCAAGCCCCCATACCCATATAAAAAGTCAGTTATGGTGGTGCACATTTGCAATCCCAGCAATTCGGAGGAAAAGCCAGGCAGATGTCTGAGACTCACTGACCAGACAGCTCAGCTTACATGGAAAGTTTCAAAATACTGATAGATTTTGTCTCCAAAAGAAAAAAAAAGGTGGATGGTGCCTGAGGAAAAATATTCAGGGTTATGAATATTCAGACCAGAGGGCCTCAACAGGAATGTATACTGTGCACATCAACCCTTCCCAGACACGCATGCACACACATGTGCAAACATAAACAGACAAAAAAGTAAAGTCATAAACTAACCCCCAAATAATAGTTTTTTGGCAGGAATGAGTTATAGGAAGATGAAACGGGAGGTTCCCTATAAGATCTTCCAGCCCAACAGGTAAAATAACTCTGATTCTGAGTGGGAAGAGGCACACTGAGATTCTTACTAACCCCTCAATTAACAGCTTGGATTTAGATATGTAGTGTGGGCTAGAAGGTGGCAGACCATCACATACTGAGAATAACAGGAAAGTTGAAAAAAAGTATAAGAATTTGGGTATCAGGGTGTGCAGCTGAAAGCCACAGTTGTTACTCAGACATCACATTCTTCTAAATATTATTTTTGTATTGTACTATCTTTTGCTTACTGTGGCCACCTAAGACCTTGGAAAATCACCAGTTGCTGACTAAAGATCTTGGGATTTTAATTTTAAATATGTATATTTCAGATATGTGATTGATTAATATATTAGCATTGCACAGAAGAAAGTGAAAATATGATTTAGTAAACACTGTAGTGATTTACTTAAATAGCTAAGCAAGAACATGATGAGAAGAAAACTGGCTTAAGAATTTTTGGAAGTGACATTAGACTTGTTTCTTCTATAAAGATACTTTCATCTATACACTTCTTTGAGCCTTTTTTAAAACCCACAAGAAAAGTTAGCTTGCATTTTGAGGGGCTGGAGAGATGGTTCAGTAGTTAAGAGTACTGGATGCTCTTGCAGAGAACCCAGGTTTGATTCACAGCACCCACATGGTGGCTAACAACTGTATCTACCTCTAGTTCCAGAGAACTGATGCCCTCTTCTGACTTCCATGGGCATTGCATGACACAGATGCACTTACATACTTGCAGGCAATACACTCATATACATAAAAAAATTTTTAATTAATAAATAATTTTTAAAAGTTAACTTGCGAGGCTAGAGAGATGGTTCAGTAGTTAAGACCTGGGTTCGAATCCCAGCACCCATATGGCAGCTAACAACTGTCTGTAACTCCAGTTCCAGGGGATCTGATAGCCTCTTCTGTCCTCCGTGGGCACTACACGACACGGGTTTACTTACCTACATGCAGGCAATACACGGGTACACATAAAATAAAAATAATAAATAAAAAAATATTTAAAAGTTAACTTATGAGCCAGGCATGGTGGCGCATGCCTTTAATCCCAGCATTTGGGAGGCAGAGGCAGGTGGATCTCTGTGAGTTCAAGGCCAGCCTGGTCTACATAGTGAGTTCTAGTTCTAGGACAGCTGGGGCTACAGAGAGCCTCTCAAAAAGACCAAAAAAAAAAAAAAAAAGTTAACTTGCATCTTGAATTTACTATGCATTGGGGGACCTCATCACTACATACCTAACATTCTGAGAGGAGCTAAAGAAAACTAGTCCCCCAGAATGGCGAGATGGTACGGTGGGGAACAGTTCTTGCCATGGAAGCAGACAACATTGAGTTCAAGTCCCAGAAACCATGGTGGAAAGACAGACCTGACAATCAAACGTTTCCACTGACTTCCACACACTTGCCTTGGTATGTGAGGGCTCACACGCATGTGCATAGACACAGATACAGACACAGACACAGACACACACACACACACACACACACACACACACAGAGGAGCATATGCACACATACATACAAAAATAATAAAAGAAAATCAGTCCAGCCCCAGCAGCGCTTGCATTGAAGAACTCACACTGAAGTCTCATCTCTACCAGCCTGATTCTTCTTGGGTTCCAAAGGGAAAAGTGTACATTCTTTCCTATCTGCAAAAATGATAAATGAAAGTCATCCCTTGCTCTTGCAGAAAAAGCCTGGGATTAGGGTCATAACATGGTGCATAATTATTTCACCATGTGTTTGTTTACTGAAATATCTTCATGGAATGCCCCCGAAGAAAGCTCTTGATTCATTCCCATTGATAAAACTGTCCTTTTCTGTCTTCTGTGGGAGGTTACAGCCTCACAGGCAGCCCTGTGGTTTTTGTCTAATTTGTAGCTGTTTGAGTTCAAATACTGCTGATCTTGGTGATTTTTTAAATCTTTATATTTTTCTGTCTAACTTTTTGCCCTTTTTTAAAACAACATCAATTTGAAAATGATCAAGAAGGTGTAAATAATTAGTGGCTGTTATGTTTATTTAAGCCTAATCTTTCACTAAGAGAGAAACCACATGCTTGCAGTTTCACACATTTTCTACTCTCTCAGATAAACCTTTCAGAGAATTTTAATTGGAAACTAAGTAAGTACGTAATGAACTGCGGGAGAAGATGAGGGAGGCTTTCTTATCAATAAAATAAGAGGCTAGCTGGCCAGCCAATGGGGTCAGGGGGAGGTCGGAGCTGAGAAGCCCATCAAGGAAGAATCCAGGGACCAAACTTGAGTTTTCTTAGATGGGGAGCTTTACACCAGGGCTAAAGATTGCTGAGATTCATTTTCCTTTGCTGGAAAGAAAAAAAAAGCACAAACAGAACAATGATCTGTCAGGTATCTGGGCATCCGGTTGAATACTGTTATCTTAGCACATGGAATGCTGATGCAAGAAGATGTAAGTGAATGCGACAGGCTCCCATCTATGCTGCTGTCCATCCTATACTTGACCCTAAGTTGGTATTTTATGTTATCGTGAAAGCAATTCTGCTCCCCAATATTGTCCATGCGGCGTGAAAGCCTGAAAGAATTTCCAAAAGAAGGTATTGCTTGATACACAAACAAAGGCTTGAAGTGGAAAAACTTTAGTGGTAAAGGGATTAGGGGAGAGTCTCTTTCCTTCAGTAGAAAGAAGCAGACGTCACTTCGCTCTCAGCTCTGTTTTGCCTGAAACTAGATCAAAAATGGCTGCCGAGAACCAGGCTTTGCAATTCATTTGACTCTGGAGATTATATGTGCGTAGGGAGTTCCATTTTTTGGTGTTGAATATGTTGCTTCAAGTTGCTTATGAGAGGTAGGAAAAATTTTTCTGGTTGGGTGAATCCTGTTTGATTTTTACTGTGGAGAAAATGCCTTCTTTCGAAAAAGCATCCTAGTCTGTAAATGGCACTTAATCTCTATAGAAAATTTGCTTATTGGGCTGGAGGGATGGCTCAGCGGTAAAGAACGCTGGTTATTCTTGCAGAAGACCTGGGTTCAAATCCCAGCACCCACATGGCAGCTAACAATTGTTCCTAACTCCAGTTCCAGGATTTCTGACAGCCTCTTCTGTCCTCCGCAGGCATTGCACGACACGGGTGCACTTACCTATATGCAGGCAATAACATACACATAAAATAAAAAATAATAAATAAAATATGAAAAAATTTAATAAAAGGAAAATTTGCTTATGATTATCAAGTTAAGGAAAGAACCAGGCAGAGGGTCCTCAACGAATCTTCGTTTTCTTCTTCATACCTTCCTTTGCTCAAGACACAAAGCCAGTTCCTAGAATAATACTCTTCTGATTGCCTTTTCTATTGTTGACTTCCTGCTTTTTATTTCTGAGAATTTTATAGATGAGTGTTGTCTTTACAGTATTTCCTTTCCCCCCAGTCTCCCTCCAATGTCTCTCATGCCCCCAACTCCCTCTCAGTTTGATTATTATTGTCACATAGACATGCAAAATACATATTACACTGAGTTTACTTGGTGGTGTTTGTGGGTAGGACTGACCATTTGGGGTTTGATAACCTCTCCATGAGCTAGTCCTTAAAGAAACATGATTTTCCCTCCTTCAACATCCATTGATTATCTGTAGCTGTTTGTCTTGAGGTGAAAAGTTCTCCCTTCCATCTTGGCATGCCAACTGGTTTTGTCACTATGTAGATCTTGGTAGACCACCACACTGTGGAGATTTCATGGGTGCAACTTCCCTAACGTGTCTGGAACGCACTAACTAGCAGCAGGTGTCTTGTCCCTCTGGCTCTCACAATCTTTCTGCCCCTTGATCTTCAGGTGTAGAGGTTGCATTGTAGATGTGCCACTTAGGGCTGGGCTCCTGGTAGTCATTTGTTCTCTTCTGACAAGTTGTGTAACTTTGTAATAGTCACCATGTGCTGCAAAAAGAAGTTATTTGATGAGTGTTGAAAAGCACCCTGTACCTAAGAATTTGTGCCATGCTAGTAATCTTTTGAGGTCCCTAAAGGGACCCACGGTCTGTTTCTACCTCAGAGTTCAACACATTACAGCTTGCACACACAGGAGTATCCTGGACATTAAGAGATGACCAACGTACAGTAACACCCTGAAGAAGCCCACAGGGCTTGGGATTTGAGGGGCTCTGTTATGTTCTGAATTTTTGAAGTCATTTTGCTTATTCAAATGAGTATACATATAAAAAGAGTTACTACTGAACTTCTTGGAAGACAGCAATTTGACGTTCAAAGGTAAAAATAAAATTGCTACTTTCAAAGGATTTTTATTTTTTATTGTATCTCCATTAAAAATAAAAGAAAGAAAAGAAGCAGATCTCTACAATAGTGTTATTTACATTGAATCATCAAGTTCACAGAGGAAAAAAATAAAGATGTCTATTAAAAAGGAAAAAAAAAAAGAGCCGGGTATGGTGGTACATGCATTTAATTCCAGCACTCAAGAGTCAGTGGAAGGTGGATCTCTGTGAGTTAGAGGCCAACCTGGTCAAAATAGTTCTAGGCCAGCTGAGGCAAAAGAGAGACTGTCTCAAAACAAACAGGTAAACAGACAAAATAAACAGCACAATTAATTCTATAATAACTACTCTTGGATAGAGCATTTGAGTATCAGTTCATACTCAACATGAAGCTTCAGAAAGCCAACTTCATGTAGCATCACCAGGTTTGTATGGGATTTGCTAGCTGCAAAGCTTAACTTTATGGATTCTGTAGCTAACAGTTCTCATCAGAGTGGGACTTCCCTGAGCATTCCCTGTGAATGTCTCTAGTGGTCAGCATTTTGATATAAGCTCATAAGAACATGCCATTCACCAATATTTAAAAACTTGCCAAGAAAATACTATTCCATTCAAAGTTTGTATTAGAAAACACTTTTAAGTTTTTTATAATCTACTTTGTCATCCTTTTTTGTCTGTTTTAGCAACTTCAATACACTGTTAATTAATCTTGCTATTGATACCAAAACAGAGAAATAGGAGGTAAAATTTCAGAGTACACATGGTTAGGAGGGTAGTTAGAAACTGATGGAAATTTTCTACTATTAAAATCTTTTAAAGATAATTCAAGCACAGTAACTCCCAAGAATAAAGAAGTCTGAGGTCTAGTGTGGTCATATACAACTATATGGGAGTTTGAGGCAGGGGGATTGAGAATCAGAGGCAAACCTAGGCTACACAGAGACTTAGATCAAAAACAAAGCATCATCATCTCCCCAAAACAAATGAAAACATGATGGTTTTGGCTGGAGCCTTCTATAACCATGGTAACCCTCCCAGAAAGGTGTCAGATCCTTAAACTCATACCACCAGACATAACCCAGTAGAATCCCAGCATATTTATTTTAATATTAATCATCCAGGACCTCCACACAAATGAATATGTGTCTTACAGAGTTCATTCAGTACATAAATCTGAAAAGACAAAAATGTATTGAATTTGGCTTTTTATGTGAGAGCTAGGGATCTGAACTCAAGTCCTTATGCTTACAGAACATCCCTCCACTGGTTTAACCACCACCCCAGCCCATGTTTGTGTTTTTCCAGCCACTATTTCATCTTTATTTCTTTCAACTTGTCTTATTTTATCTTAGATCGAATTTCCTGGGAGCAGAGCCCAAGATGAGAATTTTGGCTAACATAATTTATCATAGGAGTGCCCTCAGAAGGCGACAACGGGAAACAAGGGCATGGAAGTGGCATCCTGGAGACTAGATTCATCTGAACCAGTGGGACATAGGAGCACACATTACATCACAGACTTTTCCTGCTGTCATATCCCTTGATCCTTCACTCATTGGCTGTGCCCTACTCCTTGGATTGATTATATTAAATAAGCTGATGGGTGACAGAGGTTCCATTGACTCAAGACAATATTGAGGGAAAGGGATAGCTTTGAGTCTCAGCAGCTTGGAGGTTGTGCAACAGCCTAAGGAAAAGGGATCTGGGCAGGGTACAGATGGTGCCACCTATAGGTCTACATCAGTCGTTCTGAAATTGCAAGCTCTGATACTTCAGGTGGTCGAAGTTATAGCTTCTTAAAAGCCGTCTAATGTGAAAAGTTGTTCAATGCAAGAATAGAAGATACGACATTCTTTGCAAAATCCTCCCAGTATCTGATAAATATAACCTTGTAGCAGGAGGTGCCTAGACCCTTCTGCTATAGGCAGAGCTTCAAAGAGGAAAAGACCTCCCAGCTGAATGCTTCTAGAACTTTGCTCCTCTCTAATTCTAAACAATTCTTTGCAATTCTCCCAAAGCACAAGGAAACTAAAAGAGTTCCGATTGCCAAATTATAATCAAAGTCAATGTGCATTAATTACTTAACTGATTCTGTACTGTGTTCTAAGCATGATTTTCTATGTCTTCAGTAAAGCACATATGGTCAGTAATTTATTATCTGCAGTTTCCCGGGGGAAAAACTGAGGCTGGAAAGCTGAAATTTCCAAGATTCATGAGACCCACTCCCAAAGGTTATCTAAGCAGCAAACAACTACTGGAGAAGGAGACCCTGATCAGCAGTGTCCAAGCTTAGGCTCTCTGAGCTGTCAAGCTGCTTGAAAATCACACAGAGAGCAGTGGGGATGCAGCTTTCATGAAATCTTACCTGTGTTGTGGGGAGCTGTGCAGTAATACTGCTGTCTTTGAGTCATCCCTGATCCTATAAACAACCCCTCACTCATACTCCTGTGAATAACCCCAATAAACTCATTGGTTCAACAAAGTAGACTTTGGTACAATCGCTACTTTGGTCAGTGTGATGGCTGATGTTGGTTGTCAACTTGACTGGATCTGGAGTTAACTAAAATGTGAGCTTTCCTGCTCTGGCTTCCCTCCATGAAGGGACTGTAAGCTGAAATAAATCATTTCTTCCCCAAGTTGATTTTGGCCATGGTGTTTATCACAGCACTGTAAAAAGCAAACTTGGCAGTGTGTCATGGGTTTCCTTTCTGGAGGGAGCAGACATGTGTTATGTCTCCCTAGGGAAAATCTCACACAGCAGACATGGAGGCATTAGTATGTTTTGTGAAAACCCTCCATCTAGGGAAAATAAAGCAAGGCCTCTGAAACATCATAGACAGGAGCCACCTGGGGATCTTATTAAAATGTAGTATGTGATTTAACAGGTCTGTGGTGGAATCTCATTCTGTGCCTCTAACAGACTCCAACATCATGTTTTCAAAGGCCACACACAGGAAGAATCTAGAGACCTACAGTTTATTACTTGAAAACTGTTTCCTGTCAGGAGTCGGCCTGTATCTATTTGTTTCCTGCTTCCTATAAACACACGAATTGTGTTTCTTATTAACTCACCCATATTCATTATAGGCAATGCTTTATGCCTGAAAAAAAGATCACTTTTTGCCCACACTCTTAATTTGCAGATGAGCAAACCATTATTAGAGGTTAAGCATTTTTAACAATGGGTTAAATTCAGGGTCTTTTGGCTCATTTTGGATCTGATTGCTGGACTCAGACCTTAATCCTTCAGAAAATATCTGTGTTCCATTCCCAATTACTAAGCTACACAGCTCAGATGAATCTTTGGCTATTTTAGCTCTTTTTATTTTTACTTTTCAATCTCATCCTGGAAAATTCAAATGGCAAAGAAACTCCAATGCCCTATTTATCCTCAGACCATATTCACCCAGCAGGGAGATGGAGTCCACTTGTGAGCTGGAGGTCAGTGTGATCTGGGGGTTGGTGTGATATGGTGACTTTCTCTTGTTTCATCATAAACTGAGAATCATTGAAAGACTCCCAACCGGACATAATTAGTCAAAATATGTGGAAGAAAACTAGGCGATATGGGGATATGACAATCCAGCAGCTTACTGCAAAACACAACCGCAGACTGCAAAGCATCTACCTGTGTGTCAGGCACTGTGATAGACAGTGGATTCAGCACTAAACAAGAACACGGTATCTGATGATGTCCATTGATGACATAGCATAGATTTGGCAGGGTAAAGTGCTCCTACCATCTCAAGATGTAATGTCTGCATTATTCCATTATAGAAGCGTAAAGGAAAGAGTCCATTCTCAGTCTTCGCATGACCACCTTTCTGTTGATGCTATGATCAGTTTGAACCTTAGAATCCACATACAGAGACATGAATGGCATGTTTTAAGCTTTACAAAATATTCATGTGTACATTTAGAAATGTTGGTGTGAGTGTGTGATAGTGATTACAGGTGTGAACTTGATCTCTGAAGCTTTGAACAGGATCCCTTCATGCCAAATTGACCCACCGATTACCTAGCCTACAGCATCTGCATCCTGTTGTTCTTTGAGTGACTAACACAGCAAACTGACTCCAAGGTATCAAGTAAAACTCTCACTGGGCATGGTGGCACATTCCTTCCTTTAATCCCAGCATTCAGGAGGTAGAGGCAGGTAGATCTCTGAGATGGAGGCTAACCTGGTTTAGATAGTGAGTTCCAGGCCAGCTAAGGCTACAGGAAAAAAAAAAAAAAAGTGTCTCAAGTCTGTGTAACTCACGTACAATGAGACTATGTGGTTGATACAGTGGTATTTCATTCTGTTTATAACTTAACATTCTTCAAGGGAATGAGCTGCAGAGATACTGATTAAGTAGCAATTAAACGTCTTAACGCTGTCATTATCTTTCCTTAAGTAGCCACTTCAGCCATGAGGAAAACATTAACTAAAGCAGAATTTAATTTTCCAACAGTGTAGGTATACTTTCAATTCCCCTGAGCCTGAGTTTCAAAAGGAATGGAGAGCCTCATGTTGGTCCTAAGAGATTCTTCAGCATGATTGTGGAATGCATGGGGTGGAGCTTCTTCTGTCTTTGTTTGATAATATTTATAACGTGTAGCTCCATTCAGTAACCCAGAAGTGTCTGGGGAAGGGAAGACGTTACATCTTAGGCTGTATGTTGATACTCTCTTGGTTCTGAATTAACGTAGCAAGTGGGTGTCCCACTGATCAACAATGACTGCCATGCCCCGCAACTTCTCCAGACATCTTCTAATGGCTCCTCAGCTTTCTTTAATTTCTAGTTTCTGTTCATTTGTCATGTCTGCAGAGTCTTCCTCTTTTAGTACCAGACATTTCTATTGTATTCCACTGTTCCAGCAGAACCCAACAACATTGACTCAAACGATTGGCATAACACAATGCTTGGGAAAAACTAGCAAGATCTTTATCATCTCTGTTCACTCCCTGGCTGGCAGCTTCCAAATCTTATGTATTTTGCAACTTCATAAAAAAATGTTTAACTTTTGCTTTTAAAGGTTTTTTGAGAATTTGAGAATTTCATACATGAATACTGTATTTATGTCATCTCCACTTCTTTCTTCCAGTGCCTTCCCCACTCCCTCTTGACTTCCCGTCTTCTTTATTATTGTTACACATACCCACATATGAGTGTGTGTGTGTGTATATATATATATATATATATATATATATACACAAAATGTACTGAGTCCATTAAGTGGTGCTCCTATATACATGTATTCATGGCTTATCTTTTGTAGCAAACAAAATATCTAACATTAATTAGAGCCACAATTAGATCAATGGTATCATTGATCAATAATTTTAAGTGAAGTATTAATTATGATAACATTTACCTGTATCAAGACAACATTGAATGCATTTGTTCTACAATTATACATACTAAGCCAAAGTCACACTAGTCCATATCATGATTTTCCTGGTAGGAAGTAGAGCAATTTAAAGAAAAAACATAACATCGGTAGGCATTAATAATATGATTCAGTAGAATTGGTGTATTAATTACTTTTCTGTTGCTGTGATAAAACACTGTGACCAAGGGAACATAAAAGGAAGAGTTTATTTAGCTTACAGTTCCAAAGGGGCAAGAGCCCATCATGGTAGGGGCATGGCAGCAGAGGTGGCTGGGGTAGGAACAGAAGCTAAGCTCTCACATCTTCAAGCAGGCACAAGAAGCAGAGAGCTGCTGGAGATCTGGCAAGGCTTAAGAACTCTCTAAGCCTACCATCAGTGATGTGTTTCCTCCAGCATGGCCACATTTTCTAAGACCTCCCAAAAAAGTGCCAGTGACTGGGGTCAATGTGTCCAAATACTTGGAGCCTATGGGTGACATTTTCATTCAAACCACCACAGTTGAGTAGGGATCTTAAAGACTGAATTGATTGAATTCCATGCTGTTTAACAAAGCAACTCAAAGAGATAAAAAGGTGTGAGGAATCATGCATACCCAGAGTTTTCATTGCCAACAATTAAGGGGAGCAAAAGCTTTACCAGTAATATCTTATTAGACTGAGAGATCTTCAGGTCCTTGTTGAACACCTGCCATAGGATATCCTTGAGGGGACCCAGGCTCAGATATCTAAAACAATTCTAAGACCACTCCAGTCTCCAATGTTGTATTTTATATTTGACTCTAGAAGTTGTAAATTCAATATAATTTCATTCTCAATCCAAGTCAATTGGATTTCACTTGTGAATTGTCTTCTGTGTATTTCCAAGCTCTGATCACATTTTGTGTGTTTCTCAACTCTGTCTTTTTTCAGTTAGTCTGACTTGTCAGAAAGGCCAGGGAACCTCTGATCTATCTGTCCCTCAGAACTGGGATTACAAAGTATTGACTCTGGCTTTCTTTTTTAAGCTTGGAAACTGAAGCTCAAATTCAGGTCCTCATACTTCTTTGATGAGCATTTTACACAGTGGTTCATCTCCTAAGTCCCTTAGTAC
>NW_008351177.1:1615092-1620144 GCF_000622305.1 Nannospalax galili | reverse complement strand
ATTAATTTATTATTTATTTATTTTGTGTGTGTGTCTGTGTGTCTATGTATTCATACATGCGTGTGTGTAGTGATTTGAGAGTTTGTGAGAGCTGGTTCTCTTACCACTATGTGGACTCTGGGTCTAGAACTAAGGTCATCAGGCTTTGTGACAAATGCCTTTACCCACAGAGCCATGCCAAGTTTGGCAATTCTTTTTAATGGTCTTCCTTCATCCAACACTATTACCATCTAGCCCACCCAGTGCCCTATGATAAGAACCAACTTCCTGTGTTTTTTCTTCTCAAAATAAAGGACAAGTTTTTTAGCTTAATTTTTCATGATACTGCTTGGACTCCCATCCTATCCAGACCCCTTTCTTGTCCTGCTGTCTTGTAATTCTTGACCTACTAGAAGTTTTCCAAGATGCCCTGGCACTCACACACCCTTGCAAAGCTTCATGTAAGCCCTTGTTCTATCTTCTGTATAACACTGGATATTTCCCATGCAGGGAAACTACCTAACTTTAATCCCACATTTTAGATGTCTTCAACTTTTGGAGTTCTGTAGTATGCATTCAGCAACCTGCCTTTCATCCTCCAAGTCTACCTACAATGGTAGCCACTGTTGTGGTAGCCAGTGCTCGGTGAGCACAGATAAGCCTCTGGGCAGCAGTGTTGTGACCTTGAAGTAGTACTGATTCCTGAATCATGGTGTGCCATGTGTTGTAGAAGGATTCTTCCTGTTCTCTTTCAAGAGAATGTTAAGTGTAGAAGAATCCACCGGCTATGGAGCACTAGCTTCCTAAGGTTCTGAAGGACAAGTTGAGTAGGAGGATCATGTAGAAGGTGGAAGCAGCTCCCAGTGCTCAGAAGAGGAAGCTTTGTAACAGGCTCCCACTGACTTCTGCTCTCTCAGCTCGTAGGTCCTCCTCGGCTTCCTCCTCTCTGGAATCAATTCATTAACAGACCATCTATAAGTCCTAGTTTCAGCTTCTGCCATGAGGGCAACAAAGAGAAAAGAAGACATTTTTTAACTTGCTTTAAAGATATGTTTTAATTTTGCTCTAGTATACATTGCATGCTTTCACATACAGAAGCATTTTTTGACCTTTAAGATCTTTAAATTTTATTTATTTATTTATTACTTATTTACTATGTGTATTAGTGTTTCGCCTGAATGTATGTAAGTGCGCCTATGTTGTGCAATGCCTGTGGAGGCCAGAACAGGGCTTCAGATCCCTTGAAAGTGGGGTTACAGACGGTTGTTAGCTACCATGTGGGTGTTGGGAAGCAAACTTGGGTCCTCTGCAAGGGCTACAGGTGGTCTTAATCACTGAAGCATCTCTAGCTCCCTTTAAGCTATTAATTTTTATTGCTACTTTTTTTATTAATGAATTGTAAACTTATTTTGGGTACTTCTGCATTTTATTCATTATTCAGTTACTAATTATCCTACAAACAGCACACAATTGGTCCTAAATAACCATTTACTAATTTAAACTAGACAGTGAGGATAATGATGTAACTTGACCTAAGTTCTGAATTCCAAGACTGACAGTCTTGTTGTCACGTGGGTCCAGAGGTGTGGCGAGAGAGAGAGAGAGAGAGAGAGAGAGAGAGAGAGAGAGAGAGGATATTATGATGGCCACCTCACAGGGTTATTCAGAAAGATGGTAGCATACAGAGCATGCCATGGTTGTGGTTAAATGTGAAGGGTCCACTGAAGGAACACTTGCTTCCCATTGGTGGTGCTGTTTGGGAATGCTCTGGGACCTTTAGGAGAAGAAGCCTCAGTGGAGGAAGTGAGTCATCCCTACTCATTCTACTTTCTGACTGAGGGTGAAATGCCACCAGATGCCTCCTCACCTATCTCTCTGCCTTTCCCACCACATTAGACTCTCACTCGTGGAATTGTACTCCAGAATCAACCCTGAAAAAGTTGCTTCTTGACAGGTATTTTGTTCATACCAACGAGTACAGTGACAAACACAATCATATACCAAATAATAGAACAGTAGACAGTGAATGGTTGCTTTCCTTTTTATTGTTTGTGGTCACATTCTGGATTGTCTAAGGGCTATTAGGAACTCTGAACCAAGTTTAATTTGAGAAGATGTTTGAAGAATTTCTAATATCAGTACCTCAAAATATGTGGTTTCTAATGATCCTCCCTGTCATTTTCTGCATCCCTTTAATTATTCAGACACTGCCTTCATTGTGAAGCACATCTTAGGAGACAAACTGAGAGCAAACGAAGGTTATCCTAGAGCAGTAAGGAAGAGTCTACATAGTGCTGAATGTGGCCTGGGAATGGATGTATGGTTTTGTACACTGTACTGGAAGAACAATGCCTAGCGTTATGGAAGCTGGAGGTCTTCCTCAGCGCTGCTATTACCTGATGCTGGACAAGCCACTCCTATCTGATTTTCATCTGTATAGAAAGGAAAAAGGGTAAAGGAGGATTCTTAGCTCAAGCATGCAGAAACTCTCTAATTCACTTAATGTTTGCTAAACAGACAACCACGTGTCATGATTAATTTTTGAATAAGAACGTAGTAATATAAAGTTGTGACCATAAGGGGTGATTTCATCTCTCTCTGACAAGTCAAAGGCACTTCAGCTTATGGAACAACATTTGATTAATGTATTAGTCTAAACATCAATTAAAAATTGGTTTTGTAAAAAAGAAAAAAAAATTATGAACACAAAGAGGCTGAATGGATCACTAAAGTAATTGTTAAAATTCCCCAAATCTAATTAAGGAAAAAAGCATTTCGTGTAGTCTGTCATTGCTTAATTTTGTCCCCATTTTCAAATTTGAAAAAGAACAACACATTTAACATGAAACGAATGAACCATAATAGATGCCCTATGCAATTTGGAATGATGGATGGGCTCCAAGGAGAAATAACCAATGTCCACAATAGGCCTGTGATAAAAGACCGAGTCCTTGGTTTTTCTCTTAGCAGCAGAAGTGAAAGTGTTTAATGAGCCTCTCTTACAAAGGAGTAATTCCCACGATCTGTCAGTCTTCTTTTGTTTTCCTACTTTTATGCTTTTCTATTCGATTTGGTTTCTTAGTTTTATAATTAGAAGTCCTTGACTATGAGTAGAGGGGAAAGAGAAAAACCCGAAAAGAGGAATCTTTATAAAGGGGAAAAATGCCTTTCAGAAAAGTTAGGAAATTATCACTCATTACAGTAGGCAGGAAAAGTATTTTGATTGAGTGATGACAGATCTGTCTGAATGAAATGAAAGATACTTCTTTCTTGTTAAACAGTACAGCTTTTCAGAATTTCAAATATAGAGTTTTATGCCCCTAAGTCCACAAAGTATTGTGTAGCAGGTCTAAGAGGGAGGTAATAAGGTAGATTGCTTGGGAGTAGATACAGGCAGCTGGGATCTGGGGAAGGATGATGGAAGGCTTGCTCTGAAGTTGTGCAGCCTCTAGTCCAAAATCAGTGCCTAGTGCCCTACCCTGCACTAAATTGGAGAATGCCTCCTGAGAGAATGTGCTATTGTATTCTTTCCTCTTAGGTTTTAACCCACCATCTAGACTCTGTTTTCTAATAGATACAAAGACAACTTTGCCTTTCTCAGATTCTTCCAGAAGTATCAGGGGGAGAGCAACAGTCTGGTTATGTCAGAAAGATGCATACAGGGCCACCAGCAGACATTTGAGATGCCTTGGTGTGGCTCACATGGCACATTGTGAAGATGTGCTTGGTTTTATCTCTTCCCTCAGAGCCAAGCTTCTCTTGGCCTGTGCAGATGGAAGATTGTTCTATAGGATGCATGCTGACCTTCAATCCATAACTCACTCTTTGTCCTCAACCCACTTCCTATCTGAGTCCGGAAGCTCTCCTGGTCCCATATGATCATGTTTTAGGATTCTTTTTCAACTGCCTCATACTTACATTACATTCATCTATCAGTGCACATATACTCACAACATGTCCTCTGTATCTCACAGACTTGTTGAACAATCTCATTTGTTATTGAATCTGGTCTCCTTTACTATTCTCTTCCCCAGTTACATCCTTCTGTCAGTCAACACTCACTTGTGAGGTATTTTCTTTGTATCCCACAGACTTGTTGAACTTGACATTAATCCTCTTTATCACAATTGACCATTGTCAACCTTTTTTGTTTGTAACACTAAGCTTTGATTTCATTTGGATCTGGTGTGGTCATGGGTAAATACATAGGTGTCCTATCCTGCCTCTTAATTCTAAAGCTCTAAACCTTTTTAAATACAGCTTTAAAAGTATAATTGGTATAATTGCTATTTTTCCCTCATCTTGTTGAGTTGATAATACATGTTTGATGATGACTCCTTTTGGTGTTCAATATTTTGCACTGTTCTCAGATAACGTTACTATATAGTCAGAAACTACAGATGTGATTAATACTGTTTGCAAATGTGAAGGTAGTATATTAATTACTTTTGTCGCTGTGATAAAACACCATGACCAAGACAACTTTTGAGAGAAAGATGATATTTTGGCTTACAGCTCAAGAGAGTAGATTCCATCATGGTGGGGGAGGCATGGCAGCTAGCAACAGGAGTGGAGCCAGGACCAGGACTCTGAGAGCTCACACCTCCATTGGCAAACATGAAGCAGAGAGCAAAATCAAAGTGGAACAAGGTTGTGATTTCTCAAAGCCCATCCCTGAGACACACTTCTTCCAGCAAGGCCTCACCCCCTAAAGAGTCCACACAACACCACCAGCAGAGGGTAAAGGGTTCAAATACTTGAGCCTATGGTGCACATTTCTCATTCAAACCACTACAGGGAGTTCATGGGAAAAGCTGTAGCCATGGCTGTCTTCATTTGTGAGGTTTACTGAACTGCTGTTCAATCTTAGCAAGTCAGCTAAACTCTCTGAGGACTCAGTTTTTTTAGATTAATGGTTATATCCCAGGATAATGATATATTTTGTGAAAATTTAAATGTATTATGTACATGTGTTATTTTATCACATAATATAACTGAATATATTACAGCATATACATATAACAGAATATTTGTGTATATGAATACATGCATATACAGAACACACACAGGTAT
>NW_008351177.1:1608267-1615046 GCF_000622305.1 Nannospalax galili | reverse complement strand
TCCCTAATTACTCAGAAACCATTGAAATTTTGAAAGAGAGTGCATTAATAAGTTAATATAGTAAAACTTTTATGGAATAACTTTGGATATAAAGTGATAAAATTATCTTACTTATATTTATCCATTGTTTATCAATTTAAGGAACTGGAGGCCAAGAAGAGCTAAACAAACTCTTTTCCTCATTAACAAGCATTCATTAAGAATGAAAGGGAGGCAATTGCCTGAGAAGCCTGAAAGGGCTTCACATTTGTGAGATGGTTTTGGGAAAGAGTTCTGACTCTGGCCACTGGGAGCATTAAGCATGCTGCTTACTATCTGCACTGTGTAATGTGAGATAGATATCAAAATATTACCAATTCCTTGTCAAAGTATTTCAGACAATCAAATTATTTTCAAGATGTTACACATGGATTTCAATTCTTAAAATATAAACATGGGAAAGGGAATGGCTTTGCTTTTAAGATAAAGCAATAATTCTACTCCGAGTGGCACATTAGTTCCCTAGTTATTTAGGCATTTTTAAAAATGCCGGGAGGGTGCTCATAGTTTTATAGATGTAAACCTTCTTAATATGCTCTACAAAAACTTCCCAGGGTTATAAACTTTTCCTGAACAATAAATTCAATTTTTGTCCCATTTGCTTGTCTATTTTTATTGTTTTTATTTATTCATAACCTGACATTCAAAAAATAATTTGAGATGTTCTATAAAGATGCATATCTTTGAGGGAAATAGAAACATGGAGTGGGGAGTGAAAAAAGTTTGAAGTAACAGGAGAGATGTTGAAAGCTAAGCAGCAACAGCTGATTGGTCAAGGGTCGTCATGCTGAAGCTTACTCTCTCCTTCAAGGAAGCTTCAGATTTGAGTCTAAGCTTTGCTTTTGGAAAACACAGCTCTTTTCTTTTTGCATTATGTATCCATACGTGCATAAGTGCACATGTGAGGTGAGGGCTAAACATGCAGAGGACAGGCTTGGCTGTTGTTACTTAGGTCCTTGTGCTGGATAGCATCTGTTGTCAATCTGACACATCTGGGAAGAGGGAACCTTAACTGGGGAATTTCCACTATTGGACTGACCTGTGGGCGTGTCTGGAGGCACTTTCTTAGTTGTTGAGTGATTCGGAAGGATCTAGTTCACTGTAGGTTGTTTTGACCCTGGGCAGGTGGTCCTAGGTTCTATAAGAAAGCAGGATGAGCACAGTCCAGAGAAGCAAGCCAGTAAGCAACTTTCCTCCGTGGTCTGTGTTTCAGTTCCTGTCTGTAGGCTTTTGTCCTGAGTTCCTGCCTGGCTTCCCTGCATGATGAACTATAAACTGTAACGTAAAATAATCCCTTTACTCCCCAAGCTGCTTTTGGTCAAGGTTTTATTACAGCAATATAAAGCTAACTAGACCAGTCCTATTAACCATGGAAATCACCAAATAGGCTTTCTGAGCTGTGCTATGAGCTCCAGGGATCCACCTGTCTCCACCTTCCTGCCTCTTCAGTGCAGGGTTTACAGGTTTGCACCACCAATGTCTAGCCTTTTCTTAAAATACTGGCTCTGGAGATTGAACTCAGGTCGTTGTCCTTGCAAGTCTACTTACAAGTCTCTGAGCCAACAACTGTCCACTCCCTTTCCTTGTGTTAAGGTCATTCATACATTTTCTTCTGTCAGCCACCATGAGAATAACTCTGGGCAACAACATGACCAACACTGTCAAAAATATTCATATTAAACACTGTAAGCTACCTAACACTGTTCTTCCAGTTTTCTGGAATTCAAGTAACTGACAGGATATCAATATATGATGTGAAGAGCACAGTTTCTTTAATGGTCTGTATGACACTATCCATTCTATTTAGGAGTGTATAGTAAAATAAATGGAAGGATGGGCTGTCCTATTTCTATCATCCTATTCCCCACAGAAGTTTATTCTCTTAGGTTAGATTTTTTTTTTTGGTCTTTTTGAGACAGGGTCTCCCTGTAGCCCCAGCTGTCCTGGAACTCACTATGTAGACCAGGCTGGCCTTGAACCACAGGGCTCCACCTGCCTCTGCCTCCCAAGTGCTGGGATTAAAGGCATGCACCACCACGCCTGGCATTAGGTTAGATTTTTAATAGACAGAGGGAGAAGTTCACAATTGCACTCCCAAAGTGAGACCTGTCATGCAACAGCTTTGTCACAGAAAGAAGGATGACTTGCATTTAAGAACAAAGAATTCAGTTACAATTGCATTATTGAATTATTCTTTTCCTTCTCATTTAGTAGGCATATGATTTGTAAATTAATCCTTTAAAAGTTTTTATTGAGATTCCTTCCACTCCAGAACATGTTTTGGAATTTACAATGATGATAAATAAATCTATTTTATGACCTTAAAAGTCTAAAATCTTGGGCAAGATCTTTCCCACAATGTATGGACAAGTATTAGAGGGAAAGAATGGTCAAGTTGCTTTATGACTACACAGGGGAGTTGAAGGGGGAAGGACAGATGTATATTCAGCAGTCAGACGAAGGGTAGAAAGAGAAAGACAGAGCCCAAGAGATTGATGGTGAGTGTTAGAGAGCAATGGGAACTTTTATATATATATTTAGAAGAAGCATTTCATTACAGCTTTAACATACTCAATAACAGTTTCCAGAGCAAAGACACATCTCTTTCAGAAGTGGCTATAAAATTTTTAGGTTCACTGTTGAATTAATACAGTTATACAATATTGAACTCAGTATAAACCCTGTAAGACATAAAATTGAATGAGTTTTTAATCTTTAAAAAAGCAATGGGAACTTTTAATGCCTTGACTGCCATCCAAATCCAAAGGCTGTAAAGAGTTAAAGAGGGTAAGAGATGAGGACTTCAAATGTGAGGTAGCACCATTGAAGACAATAGGACGCTCAGTGGGTGTCTGCCTGTAGGGTTAAAGTGGTAACAAGAAAGGATACTGACCATTTTGAGATGATGCTATTCTACCACTTTCTAAAAAGTTATTTTTCATCAAAGTCATTTTATTTAGGCATGTATCTGAAATACCCCAAAAGTAGATTAGCATCCCTCTCTGCTAAAACAAGTCTTCCTCCCCTAAAATGAACCATTTTAGATCTAACTGTCATTGTCCTTGGTGCCTTCTGCAATTCCTTGTCATTGTGGGCTTCCCAAGTGATACCGAGTTCACATCAGTGGAATTCCGTGAGTGGAGCTCAGGTACCAGGCAAAACGGCCCCACCCGACTCTCAGAACATGCTTGCTGAATTTGGTCCCAGAAAACATGATACACAAGGCCTGCTTTGGATGCACTGAGACAGCCAGGGGCTCATGGCTGAAGAGGGATTGGCCCATTTTGTTCACATTATAGCACCCAGCAGAAGATACTGTAATGTTCCAATTATGTTTCCACTGCATTGAATTCTAGAACGAAACTGTTACATGTTGTGAGGGTGATATTCACTACAGTAACAGATACAGTGATGGGAAGCAGCTTCTTTGATAACCTGCAGCAGGGAACAGCTGCACGCTTCACTGTGTCCCTGAAAAAATTCACAGGCAGCAGCTGGGTACAAGCTAGGAACAATTGCAACTTATAGGTCTCCCTGCTTCAGGCTGCTGTCCCATTACATTGATGATTTAACTATAGTCAGCCTTGGAGCTGGATAATGTCCATCTCCTCATCTTTGTTATTGCTCTTTGTGTTTTTTATTCTTTGACAATTTCACACATGTGTATAATGGATGTTGGTCATTTTTATCCTCCTTTACCCTCAGCATCCTCTTCCCTACAAACCCCATTCTTACCTTGATTTCTTTGTATGTGAGAGAGACCCACTGAGTTTAGTTACAGTTGCTAGCATGAGCATAGGTGGAAGGTTATTTACTTAAAGGTGAATAACTTATCAATGGTTATACAATAAAAAAAAAATGACATTAAAGGAAATGACCCACAGCCATTAGTTTCCCATAGTCCTTCTGTGAGGGTGGGAACTGTTGAGCCCCTTCCCTCATCTGTGATGAAATAGTAAGGAGACCAATCCTGTGCATGTTTTATTCAGGAAGCTTATGAATTGTTACAATATTTTTAAAAATAAAATTTCCTCTCCCATGGAGCACAATTAGTTTACTGATATCCAAAAAGAAGTTTCCTGGAATTTTAGTTGAGAACATACACACACACACACACACACACACACACACACACACACACATCAAATTTCATATCCTCAGAATTTCCAGTTCACATTTATCATTTGACGTTGGAATGTGTAAGTTATATTCAGAAAGGAAACTCATACATTCTAGTTGGTCATGGAAGCACTTATTTGTAATCCCAGGAGACTGAAGCAGGAGGATCATGAGTTCCAGGTCAGCCAGGACTACACAGGGACCCTGTCTTAATAACCATTAGAAAGACAACCAAAATAGAATTCTTAAAATATGTATTTCTAGGTTTGTATAGACTAAAGTCAAAGAAAGCATGGTCTATTTTGTGTTTGAGAATCACTTGAGAATCCAAGACCCAAGAGTGTTGCAGGATGTGTGAAGATGTCATGGCAATGCCCAGAGAGGGGCCCCATCATGGTTCTGCAAGGATGCAGAGAGCACAGCTGTCACATCTCCAGGATACCTAGGACCCCCAGGCAGATGGAGGCTGGAAGGATGAAGACCACAGATGAGTCCCGGAAACTGCAGACCTTGCTTTGTATTCTCCTTGACACTCAGACCCCTCTCACAGTCATCATAGAAATGCCCAACCACATGCAGCCTCCAAAAGGTGCTGGTCCTGCCATCTTGCATGCTTTTGTTGAGATGCCTATAACAGGTTGTCAACTTATTTAACTTTCATGTTTTTGACAAAAAAGACTCAACCACCAGGGTGCCGTATGCTAAAGATCTGATTGTTCTCAATGAACAGCTGCTGCTTCCCTCTCATTTCCCTCAGTGACCCAAAGCCCTTAGATGAAGGTCATTACACATTTCCCATCAAATGAAGGGTTAACTTTAAACTCATGTACAGCCGTATCATTCTAGATGCCACTTTCTACATGATAGAAATATGACAACATTGTCTTTTCTAAAATGGGGACAGGGTATACATGGGAGCAAATGCTCTCAGACTCCAGGGGTCTGGTTTACAATTTACTCTTTAAAACAATAATCATCTAATGCTATTGATTGTCTCCCTACTGAAGTGGGTTTTTTCTTTGTTTTGGGGGTTTGTTTTTAGGGTTTTTAAAAAAGAAAACATGGTCTCTCTGTATCCCCAGCTGGCCTGGAACATGTTGTTGTAGACCAAGCTGGCCTCAGTCTCACCTGGCTCTGTGTCCTCAGTGCTGGAATTAAACTTGTGCACCAGCTCGCCTGGCTACAAAGTGTTCTGAAGTCACAATCTGTTCAATACTTGAGAGTTAACATCTATTTTCTTAGTATTTAATTTATTTTATGTGTATGAGTGTATTGCCTGCATGTGTGTAAGTGCACCCATGTTGTGCAATGCCTGCAGAGATCAGAAGAGGGTGTCAGATCCCCTGGAACTGGAGTTACAGATGGTTGTTAGCCTGCCTTGTGGGAATTGAACCCAGGTCCTCTGCAAGAACAGCCACTGCTCTTAACCCTTGAGTCATCTTTCTAGCCCAGACAGTTAACATCTACATACTGTATTATAGGTGAGAGGTTCTGAGATTGTAATGTCAGTTGATTTTAAAATGTTAGCTTTCAAAAATCAAACTGATGAGCTGGGGAAATGGCTCAGTGGTTAAGAGCACTGGCTGCTTTTCCAGGGGTCCCAAGTTCTGTTCCAAGTGCCCATATCAGGCAGTTCACAACCACCTATGATTTGAGCTCTAGGGGATCTGATGCCTTCTTCTGGTTACTTCATGGGTACTGCACACTGGTAGACATACACATATACACACAGAGACACAGAGTCATAAATTTTAAATAAATCTTTGTTAAAAAAAAAGAACGTTGATCCATTGTGGGCCAGTGGATGAACTGTCACTAAAGGGCATTCAGGGACACAAATCAGACTCTAAAGGTGAAATGTATACATATGTGTAAATACATATAATTTTTTTTTATATAATTGGGTGGATGCAATGGGGGAAGCTGTGCAGACTGGAAGGGGATCTAAATACCATCCAACTATATAGTATGGTAATTGCAAAATTCAATAAAAATTATTCTCTACTGGCTTTATGAGCCTCAAATCAAATTATCCAAAAAAACTGTTGATCTTTTAAATGTTATTGAACTCTAAATGTAAATTTTGTGAAATAAAAATTAAAACTCATGTGGAATTTTCAAAAAGATAAAACTATAATAGAAAAGGTTATAAGGTACGAAATACATGAAGCTGTCCTGATTTTGCTTTCATATTCAATTCAGTGTGTGTGTGTGTGTGTGTGTGTGTGTGTGTGTGTGTGTGTGTACATGCATGGTAGCCAGAAGGCAATCTCAGGCTATTCCTCAGGAATGTACAGTCACCTTAGATTTCACGAATTGGTGTAGTCTTACAGAGGGATCACCCTATGATAGGACAACCTCGCCCCCCTTAAGTAAGGACAGTGGAACCAAGCTGTCCTCTTCAATAAGAGGGACTTCACCAGGCCACCTTATAGAAGCAAAACAGAGATGGAACACAGTTTGGCCAAGACTGCTGACTTCTGCAGACTTTTCACCCTTCTCTTAATCTTTCTCTAAATCTATGGCTCATGTCAGTACTTCCAAAATGGAATAAAAAATTTATTTTTCACCTTACTGAATGGGTATTTTTATTAAATTCATTTCCTATCTTTTCATAATTA
>NW_008351177.1:1601927-1607144 GCF_000622305.1 Nannospalax galili | reverse complement strand
CTGCTTTCTTCATCCAAATTCCACTTCATTCTCTAAAGAAACCCTTATGTCAAATTAAAATGCAATTATTTTCTTATCTTGATAATACCCTGTAATTTCTCTACTGTGGTTTCAGAGGCATGATAAAAGCAAATGGGTCTCACATCTCCTACAGCATCTGGAAACAAGAGGGAACAGAGATACATATGTCAAGGATTTGAAGCAGATACATATTAGGCCATCTTCAAGTCCTCTAGGAAACATCATCCTATCTGTAGGAGGTTCTGGGGACCAGCCATCTCAATCAAGTTGTTTATATTACCAAGCCCATTCAAGCATGCACAGGCCCCAAGCCCCACAGGATGACATAATGGGCAGGTTAAATAACAGAGATAAGTCATCCTGTCTAGTCATAGCACTTGTATGTATGTGTGTTCATACACAGTCTGAACACATGCAAGCATCCTCTGGAGTCCTATACATGCATTCCTTTGAATACATGTCAGTCATCAACTATAGGACAGCATGCTCTCTTCCTGCATAGCTGGACACTGGCTCTTCAACAATACTCTTAAACTACTCCTCCAATGCTGTAGGTCACATCACTTGGATTATAGTTTAGTCTCTTGGACCTTTCTCTTCCCCTCATCTTCCACTACTCTGAGCTCTTTGAGACCAAGAATAGGGATGCTCTATTCATCTTTATCCTGAAGAAGAAAGGGTCTGCAATGAACAGCTATATATTAAGTGTACTGGAATCCATACATATTTATTTATGATTGACATTCAAACCTACACACATACATACATATAGACATTAGCATGAAAAGCAGCTATACAGAAAATAATGTAATTGTTATACTAAGCACTCATAGCCTTTTGTTGTTGTTTGTATGATACAAGGTCTCAGATAGCCCAGGCTGGCTTAGAACTCAATATACAGCTGAGCATGATCTTGAACTATGATTTGCCTGCCTTCACTCTCATCTACTGAGTGTGGGGATGATAGACATTTGCTACCACGTCCCATTTAAACACTTATATATTACTTCAGTGATATGTATGTACATGAAAATATATATGAAAATGACCTTGCTTCTAGTTGTGATCAGTATATATTTACAGAAACATTTACAGAGGCTAATGGCACAGTGATTTCCAAGAATACCAGAGTTGTCATCATCCATATACATTTGTCATTTTGCCAGGACAACGTCCTGTGAATCCTCCATGAAATATGCCAAATTTGTAAATCTCAAGAAATTAAACACCTCAAAATCCTATTACTGGGGCTAAGTTAAGTTATGCTAAGCAGTTAAGTGTGGCAATGCTACATCAACATTGAAATTATACAAACAAAAAGCCTGACTCTTAAATTTAGTTTTTAAGAGCAGACCCAAATACAAAGGAAACCTGTACCCGCAAGATACTCTTGGAACTGTGATGCTGGAACTCTGACCCTGGATCTGTGTCCTTGACTCATGCCCCACCCATGACTTTATTTAAAACAGTTTCTCCAGTTTCAGTTAGGGAAGCATAAATTTGGCTCTATCCTAGTCTTAACAGACCATCTAGCATTTTTGTCCCTGATTATAGCATATCTCACTCATCCAAGGTCAATCTTCCTTCTCAGCCTTCACTGTGTGCAATGGAGGTGCACTGCCTTCAATACTTTGATATGTTACTTCTGAAGCAATCTCACATTCATTCATTATATTTTTGGGTAGCATACAGAAATGAAGTTGCCAAGGAAACAGGATCAGGTCCTCAGGTCACAAGACACAAAAGCACATGATTTTGCTGGAGTTAATTAAAAGTCACCAAGTCTAGATTACATTTATTTTATAAGTCATTGCTATAGTTAAGAGCTCTTGCTACTCTTCTGGAGGATCCGAATTTTGGTCCCAGAAACCAAAGTGGCCAGCTCACAATCCCTTGTAACTCCAGCATTGGTGGGCACTTGTACACACATGTGGTATATACTTATCCAGACACATACATGTAAACATAAATAAAAACAAATCTTGCAAAAATCCTATTATGGGGGCTGGAGAGATGGCTCAGGGATTAAGAGCACTGGTTGCTCTTGCAGAGGACCTGGTTCAATTCCCAGCACCCACATGGCATCTGACAACTCTCTGTAACTCCAGTTCCAGGGTATTTAACAACCTCTTTTGACCTCTGTGGGCATTGCATGACACACCAGTGTACCTACACAATGCAGGTAGTACACTCATGCACATAAAATATAAAATAATAAAGAAAATATTTTTTAAATCCTATTATGTTTAGCTTTGTTTCTTCTGCTACCTTTATCATAGGAATCTTCTTTATAGTGTAGGAAACCAATATGCCCATATTTTAATCAACCAAATAAGCAAACTGTCAGATCCACATCCCATAATTGCTGGGCTACGTAACCACTGATTTGAGAACGTGTGAATGTAAATGACTTGTATAAGTTCATTCCCATCCAGCACCATATCTGACTGAATACAGTACAGACTAGTAAAATATTTTAGTTCTTTCTGTTCCCGAACTCTTTCTTTCTATAGTGAACTTTGTACTTTTCCTCTCAGGGGATTGCTAGAATCTGCCTTCAATAAGTCTCCCAAGGCAGTAATGGGAACCAGAGTTAACCAGGAGAGCAGCCAAAAGAAAAAAAATTGTTCCATATAAGGTTATTACAGTGTCTTCAAACAGGAGAAGGTTGTTGCTTAAATAGGGTGATGGAGACCAGCAGATATTTCAGGATTCCAAATCCAATCATCAAAATAATGTTTAAGTGGAAGTCTGAATTGAGTATGCTTTTCAACTTTAAACATTCATTTTAAACATGTGTCCCATGATGTCCGTAACGGTATTACTTTGAATACTGCACAAAAGCTCTTTAGCTTTTGTATGTTGCCACGAGCTCATTCTTTTAAGCATCTTTTTAGGAGCTCTTTGGTGACCCAGTTGTAGAAACCATGCCAATTTAGTCAGTATATTATATCAGTTGAAAATAGCAAAGGGACATAGTATTCCTAAACTCCTTTTATGTGCATTTAATTGCAAGCATGCACAGTTAGTAAGTAGCTATGGAATTGTGTGTAGCATATTTATTTCCTCCTAGCACTGGGCCATAGCTTGGTTTATCATTTCAGCGTCTCATCCATAATCTCTTTCTGAATGCCAGCTTCTTGGTACCAAATGGTATTTCAATCTAGATCATAAATAGAGAGAAACAGCATGAGGTGTCTAAAACAAAAGCACTTTAACATTTGGAATTTATCAAATGCTTGTTAGATATCCCAAAAGATCAAAGGCTGTAAGTACTGGGATTTAAAAACAAGGTCCAAACAAGCCAAAGGCTACAAGGTAGATACCAAAGAACAAAATCTAAAAATCCTCTCAACCTTGCTGGTCACAAAGAGCATCCTTCAGTGCTTGCTATGGTCATCAGGTGTCTCCAAAGGTTCTGCCTTCTTTATTAATCAATGAGGCTTCCATCCTTAGAAGCCAAAGGCAGCCAATCTACTACTGTTTGCTGAACTTCCCTGGTAAAGGATGAGTACCATTTTCAATCGTCCAGTTGCACTTGACATTTCATTACTTGTTCTAAAACACTTCTCTCAACTTTCTTAAAGTCTAGCATTGCCTGTGGCACCTGCCAGTCTCTTGGGGGATGAGAGGGTTGTGTATAAATGACCTCTAAAATTGTCTTTCATTGGTTTCTTTTTTAAAAAAAGATTTCCTTCATTATTTATTATGTATGTATGTGCACTGCAGAGGCCAGAAGAGGGTGTAGGATCACTTGGAACTACAGTTATAGGTGGTTATAAGCTGCCCCATGTGGGTGCTAAGAACCCAACTCCAGTCCTCTGAAAGAGCACCAAGACTTCTTAACTGCTGAGCCATTTCTCCAGTCCCTTATCTGTTTCTTTTTCTGATGGAATATAAGGACTGTTCAGGCAGGCAGAAGCCTTTATGATAGCCTTCACTCCAAGACACTTGAGCGATGTTTTTCTTAGGTAAGCATACTGATGACTTCGTTCCCTACTTTAATCGTGAACTGAGATATTTATGATTCTATGCCCCTCAATTTGAGGACTTCAAAGACCTTTTTATATTTTTGTTTGAGAGTTTCATGTATGAATATTTTATGTGCATTATTTCTGCTCCTGTCATCCCCCTCCAACTTCTCCCATACCCTCTCCACTCACTTGCAATTTTTTGTCCTCTTTATTGATCATTATTGTTACATATACATATATGCATCCTATTATAAATATACATATATAATAGATTTCCATTCAGTGATGTTTGTGTATACCTGGGTTTAGGGCTGTCCATTTCAGATTAGATAACCTCTCAGGGAGCTAGTATATGAAGAAAACTGGTTCTCCCTCCCTCGATGTCTGTTGATTTCCTGTAGCTCTTCAATCGTGAGTTGGGACTTGTGAAATTCCACCCATCCACACTGTCACTGGCTCCAGATAGGGACCATAATTATGCATCTCTACTTTGGCTTTGGACCTCAGAGCATAATTTTACTGTGCATTCCTCCTACTGAATACCCAATTTGGATTTTGTTTGTTCTCAACACTTGATAAATTACATGAAAGACTGGTCCATTCCTTAATCTAGCTTCCTCTTACATCTATTATAGTTTGTTGAAAGTCACTGAAGTACTAGACAATGAATAATAACCATGATGACAGTGCAAATATTAACTACTGTGTTCAAGACTGTTCATAACATGCATTACCACATTTATTTTCACAATGATTTGATGTAATAATGTGATGGCCTCTTTCTAACAAATGAGGAATCTGAGTAATAAGGAAGGCAAATGCATTTTTCTTGTTCTACATTTTACTTTGATGCTTTTACTTTATAAATTACTTCAAATTATAGCCTCACTTTTTCTAGCATAGAGACACACACACACTAGCATAAATACACAGACACAGACACAGACACACACACACACACAGACACACGCATATGCAAAGCTTTTATGCCTGTCTTAAACTGGAAATCTACAGACTCACTCATAAAATATCTTGCTAGGAGAACATCATTAATAGGTGTCCGTATGTGAAAAGCCAAGCTAGTCTTCTAAGAAATGGTTAAAACACACATTACGTTTAAATTTCTGCTTATTAAAATAACTGCCCTCCTGCTCTTTAAGATGTGGGTGAATCCTAGTCATAAATATATATTTATATGTTTATATTATACTTATCTCCACTT
>NW_008351177.1:1588968-1601750 GCF_000622305.1 Nannospalax galili | reverse complement strand
AGCACAAATAAATAGATATTTTTCAATACTAACTTCCCCTGAGGTAATTATTAAATGTTACAAAATTCACTTGTTGCCTTGGATGCTTAGGTAACAGTTTCTCCTTATAAATATGAGGTAACATGTTTCACTGTCAATTAAACATCCTAAACTCCATCTCTCATCTGGGGGAAAACTAGGCCATATCATGCATTCTGGGGAGAAATTCTCACTTCTAGACAACTAAATAACCTTTCATATTCTGGCATTTCCATCTAGGTAATTATGATACCTTATGATCTAATTAGCATTTGGTATTTGGTATCTCCAGTGACTAACAAGACCATCTAAATTAAAGCACTTCAAATTCTAATGTCTTGTTAGGGAATTCTGTTAAAATGGAAGGGAAACAGTGACTGCCTCCATCCCTCACCGTTTACCTTGGGGTTTACTGGTGAATGTTTAATTCCCACTGAAAACTTAATGATCTTAGAATGTCACCACTGTGGACTCCCAGGTTGCTCCTTGCTATGTCTCAGCTCTCTGCTGAAATCTCTGCAGATTTTAAGGACCTGAACATTTGAAGTTCAATTGCTGAGAAAAAAGTTTGAAACCTGACAATAAAATCCAATAACGAAACTTTGTGATGTATTCCAAAAACTATTACATGAAAACCAGCATAAAATTTGCTAATTCCTATGGCATTTTAAAACCATACCTATTTGAAATTAAGTTTATATATTTTTCTATAAACATTGCATGATAAATTTGCATACACATAGACACACACACCTTTTATGAAATACTAAATAGAGTTTAACTGCTTAAAATTTACCTTAGATGAGGCTTCAGAAGTTTTCTTAAGTAAAACCTATACCAGAAATAACACAGAACCTGTCTACAGTGAAGCATCATAGGGAAAGAAAATAAGAACTCTTTAATGTTCTAGTACACACATATTCAATCAGAATGTACACCTTTAATAAAACTTGTTGAGAGAGGAGAGAGAGAGAGAGAGAGAGAGAGAGAGAGAGAGAGAGAGAGAAACATGTGTGCAGATGCTTGCAGAACCCAAAAGAGGGTGTCAGATCCCCTGGAGCTGGAGTTACAGGTGGTTGTGAGCTGCCTGATGTAGGTACTGGGAGCCAAACTTGTGTCCTCTGGACAAGCGGTAAGTGCTCATAACTGCTAAGCCGTCTCTCCAGCCCTAGAATTACACTTTTATTTATTTATTTATTTATTTATTTATTTACTTACTTACTTATGTGTGAGTGTGCGTGCTATGGCACATTTGCCAAGGCGTGAGTGTGGAGGCAAATTAACCACCTGAAGGAGTCGGTTCTCTCCTTTACCATGTGGGCCCCAAGGACTGAACTCAGTTTTTTCAGGGAAAGCAGTAAGTGTCTTCATCCATTGAGCCACCTCCCTAGCTGTGGACATGAAATACATATGTTGACACACATAATACGCCTCCAAAGATAGTAAGTATTTATCATAAACAAACAATAATTCAATCTGCTAAATTTCAGTTTAGCCATAAATTTGTACGAGAATCTTTCACTTGCTCTGCGCCACAGATTTCTCCTTTTGAAATTTCCTCAGATTATTTTTCAATGTGTACCCTATTCATTCTCTGGGGTGAAAAGAACAGCAAGAATTAGTGTTATAAAGAAAAATAAAACAGGAAGAAATAGTCCACCCTTACAGGGTTTGATACAAGGAAAACTGGGAAACAACATCAATAGACACCGCTCATTCGGTGCAACAAATTTCCCAGAGAAAGTGACTGTGCATCGATGGTTTCCCCACCGCTGCCTTAGCTATGGAATCACAGCCACTGTGGCACAGAAAGTGTGCGATTGAAAATTCAGAAATCACGGTTCAAGAACACTGGGTTTGGAAGTTATTTTCTTCCAGTAAAATCAAGGTGAGTCACTGCTCAAGGTCAAGTGCAGTGTGCCTTGAGAATTAACCGGGATGACAGGATATTTGGCCTCCAATTGTGGGGGGCGCAATGAGAGGGGGCCAGTATGGACAGGGGTATAAAGATGATTAAGAGTGTTTGAGATGTTCTGTGTGAAATGAAATACACAAAAAATTCAATACAAACAAATGCTTTAAAAAGTAACCAAACCCAAGGTATTTGTATGATTAGGAAAGAGTAATCCCTGACATTTTCAGTAAAATGTGCAGTGATCAGAAATATCATATAACAAAGAAATTCTTTGTGAAGATTTTTATCTTTTTGTTTAATTCTTCATTTTTTAATAAAAGCAATTAACTCATTAGCTGTGACAGAGTGGGACATTGTGATTGAACTGGACTGGTCAGCATACAACAAAGACCTATGATACACACAGCAGGTTCAAATAACAGCAAATTTTAAAAACAAAATAAGATTAGTCTAAAACCCATTCATTGAAACCCCTACCTAAAGATTTCATAGTCTCCCATTGAGAAAGGATTAAGAACTAATTCTTAAGATATTCTATAGCTATGACTCTTGTATTTATAAATTGAATATTGGTTTATATGTAAATTAAAAATAAAATTATATAAATACATATAAATAAATATAATCAATAAATGACAATTATTTATCATTCCCGTGTCCAAGTCACATCTCCAGTGCTTAACCAATGGCATATGCAGTGAGATTTTTTGTACCTTGTGACTCAGTTCCTTCAACCATAGAGTAGAGCTAATGATACTATCAAATTTAAATTGTTGTAATGAATAATTTATGTGGTGGTGTTTGAGGACTAAATGTGTCACATAAGCTAACATGTTTGAACATCATGCTAGTGAGTTTTCATCAACATGACAAAACTAGAGTCACCGGGGAAGAGGGAACTCAGCTGAGGAATTTCCCAGATTAGTCTGGCCTGTGGCCATGTCTGTGGGGCAATTTCTTGATGGCTGGTTGTTTTAAGAGGTTCCAGCTCACTGTGAGTGACCATCCCTAGGCAGTGGGCCTGGACTCTATAAGAAAAATAACCGAGCGAGCCAGGGGGAGCAAGCCAGCACGAAGCATTTCTCTGCACTTGTCTTCAGGTTACTGCCTTCAGTTCCTGCCTTGACTTCCCTTCATGATGGACGGTAATCTGAAAGCCAAATAAACACTTTCCTCCCCCCAGGTTCCTTTAGGTCAGGGTGTTTCATCACAGCAACAGAAAGAACATTAAAAAGCAAGATGTGTGGAGCATGGAAACCCAGTGGTTAGGAGGCATTGGAGTGGATACAACAAAGCTCACTCAGTGATTTCAGAAATATAAGCACCCGCTGCCCCCTTACCACCAGCGATGAGCACAGTACAATGAAGAGGCATGGGCTCTGGGCCACCTTTGATGGTGGAATTTGCATTGCTCTAATTTTCTGGATCAAAAAAATAAAATGAAGACTCACAAATATTAAGTCAGCTCCATTGTCACAGATCAGGTATGTGCTGAAGATCTCACCCATTTTGCTATTGCAGAAGTCAGTGACTAATTCCTGTGCCTTCTCCTTACTCTTCTCAGAGAGTCAGGGTCACTCAAGGACCTCTCTGCACATTCAAGCCAATGACCATCAATCCTAGCCCAGCTAGACTGCTTTCATAAAATATCATAAGCTGAATAGCTTATAAATAATACATGTATTTGTCAGGGGTCTTGGGGTGAGAAGCGTGAGACGAAGGGGCTGGGGAATTCTGTGTCTAGCTGGGTCTGCTACTTAGTTCACAGCCCCTTCTTGCTGTATCATGTGTTGGAAGGGGCAAGGCATCTCTAGAGTCCCTCCATGATGGTACTAACCCCATCATGAAGGATCAATCCTCCTGGCTTAGAAGGCATGTGAGAGGGCTAAGGATAAAAAAGCAAATAAGCTAGTGGGAAATTCACGGAAGAAACTGGCAAAACAGAGGAATGAAGAATATTTAAAAATAGGAGATGTAGCATTTGAACAAGGATCTCATTGAGAAGTAAAATATACGTACTAGGAGATGGGGAAGAAAAGTCAGGGAAGAAAAATGTCAAACCCGTAAGATTAGAAAATACCAGAGGTGTCGGCCTCACATGCACCTCTTGACTTCCGAGGAAGGAGTGTAGGAAATGTGTAACACATGTTTCTGCAGTTGTGGAGGTGAGAGACAAAAGGCGAATGGTGAGCGCAGGCTTCTCTTTCTCTGTTCATAGGCTTCTGTCTTGTTCTGTTGCTGTGGTTTGTTTCTTTTGCAATGACTGACTTGTTAAATTCACACAGGGTTGACCACTAACAGACTATATTTCCTCTCTTCCATTGCCATTAGTGGTGGTCATGGACTAAGCTCCAATAGCATTGTGAAAACAGTTGTATTATGCACAATGTTTGTGCCTATCAAAGAAAACTGCGCCTCTGTCCTGTTCTTTCCCTGTTTCCTGCTGATTTAAATCCAGATCTAAAGATGTTAGCAATGAAACTGAAGTAATATATTGAGGAAAAAAGCAATCTTGTGTATTAAAGATTAGAGAGATATGAGGCTGGAGAGATGGCTCAGCAGTTAAGAGCACTGGCTGCTCTTGCAGAGAACCCAGGTTCAAATCCTGGCACCCACGTGGCAGCTAACAGCTGCCTGTAACTCCAGTTCCAGGGGATCTGATGCCCTCTTCTGACCCCACGGGCATTGCACGACACGGGTGCACCCACCTATATGCAGGCATAAGACTCATACACATAAAAATAATAAATAAAAAATGTTAAAAACAAAGATTAGAGAGCTATTATACCAGTTCTACACCTCCAATTAGGATTTTCTCATCTAACAGAAATAGACTTCTATACTGTATAAATTATGTTTTATAAACTTCCATAGGAATAGAACAAAAATAATTGCACTTTGACCAATAATTGCATTTCATGTTGGTGAATTTTGGAGGAGTGCTTATATTCAGGTCAATTTAATTGAGGGAATATGTAGCAAACCTTAACAATGCCTTCAACATAGGTGGCATTCACAAGATAATTCCAAATATTTCATTTTTTTTCTCAATATATTTTGTCATGGGCTTGGTAGAAACTTCATAACACAGTCAAGTGCTTTCATACAAGTATGAAGAAAGCTCAGACATGGTGGCACAGACATGGAGGCCCAGCCCTGGACGGGTAGAGATAGTTGGGTCCTTTGGGTTTAGTGGCCAGCCAACATTGCCTGCTTTGTGATTACAGGCCAATAAGAGAACCTCAGAAAGCAAGGTGTATGGTTCCCGGGGACTGACAAACAAGGGTGACCCCTGGGCTCTGCAATCATGTGCACAAACACGCACATCCAACCCCCAACATTAACACCAGTATGAACACACAAACACACACATGTGTGTATGCAAATGTTAAGCTATGTGTGATGAATCTTGAACGTGTGTCTGGTATCTGGAACCGCAGTTGTCCTGGGCTCATAGCAGTTTTGTAGTTGTTTCCTCTCTTCATCAGGTTAGTCATAGTGCTGCTCAGGGAACAGCTAGTCGTAGTCATAGTCACAGCTCGGGGGACAGCTGCTATTGTTACAAGAGACCCAAAAGCTGCTGTGACCTAGAGCTTCTAATTGGCTTGGTCATGACTGAATGAGCCCACGGTCTCTCTTTTCCAGACAAATGACAGATATGTTAGAATGAAAGTAGCAGACCTAAGGGTTGTCAGTAACCTTGTCTAACCTAGAGTGTCATAGCTTTTATGCTTGCATGTATGAAGTGTACCAATGTCATGCAGTGCCCATGGAGGACAGAAGAGGGCATTGGATCCCCTGGTACTGGGGTTAAAGACAGGTGTTAACTGCCATGTGGGTGCTGGGATTTGAACCTGGGTCTTCTGTAAAGAGCCAGTGCTCTTAACAGCTGAGCCATCTCTCCAGCCCCTCATCCATCTATTTGTTACTTAGCTTCATCTTGTTTGTATGACACAGGGTATCATGTCTCCCACACTGGCCTTGAACTCACTATACAGTCAAGGATGACCTTGAACTTCAGATCCTCTTTCTTCCAATTCCTGAGTGCCGGGCTTACAGGCATGTGACACCACACCCAGTTTTATGATGTGCTGGGGATCAAATCCTTAGCTTTGTACCTGCTAGGCAAGCACTCCACCGTTTAGGCTTGTCCCCAGCCCCCTCAACATCTTTCAGAAGAAATAAAAAAGGGAAAGATTTTGCAAGGTTTTGACTTTAATAAGATTGCAAATAATTAAGTCAGAACTTGTTTTCTGGATCAAATCCCAGTGCCCCAGTGCATACCTAACAAAAGCTGTTCTTGGTTTGTATCGAAGTAAAGCAGTTCCCCCTGTCCCACTGCTTTATACTTTACAGAAACAAGCAGAGGTCAACATAGAGGGGTAATTGTTCATAAGCAAGAAATTCTAAAATGGATTGAGGAAAGCATTTCCTATATATTATTTTACTCCACTGGAAGATTAATCCTTCCTCAGATGAATATTTTCTTCAGCCTACCAGCCAGTGATGTGGGCTTATTCAGGGTTAACTTAGTCAAATTACCAAAACAGTTTTCTCGGATTCAAATCAAGATATGATTGAATCTAAAATTAATGAGAAATCATGATTGAAATAATAGGTCGCATTTTGTTTTGCTCCATTTTTTTTTTTTTTTTTTTTTTTGGTGTGTGTGTGTGTGTATCCTCCTTCTATTTTGTTGGGCCAAAAATAATATAAACTACCAAAACAAGATGATGGTACACAGGTGTTGTTATTGCATTTACAGCCCGCTGTGGCTTTTAGGGTGGTTACTATGGCAACGTCATCATTTATAGACTATAATCCCATTAGGCAAAACTGGTGATAAACTAAGATCATTATAACAAAGCTTATATCGCTTCACTTCCGGTTGTGTCTGTTTTATGGCAAATTACAGGAGTGGAAGCTATTAAATAACAAACCCATAAGAGTGCTGTACTTAGTCATAAAATATTTTTGGAGAGAGGAAATGGGGATTTGGAAAACTACTGCAAATGATTCTTTTAAGTGTTAGCTAAACTTTGTAAACAAATGCAAAGCATTCTGTTTTAAGAGACTAAATGCTGAAGTAACCCTTCTTCCTACAGGATGCTTTCAGCCTCTCATTTCCCAGTGCCTGAGCCAACAGGTTATCTATACACCAATCACTCTCAAGACAGTATATGTGAGTAGCACAAGTCAGTATCAGAAGAGGAGGCAGAAAGATTGTAATAGCGAGGGCTGGTTCTTGAACACAGGGACTTGGAGGCTTCCAGACCACTGGAGGCTTGCTCATGTGAGCTTCTGGCAGCTGTGGCATTGAGCATATGGCCCGTGTCAGCTCAGTTAAACAAGGGCTCAAAGCAGAGGTGAGAAATAGGTGGCCGGCCAGCATTAGATTGAGAACTACTTGCGACTGCTGCTGGGTGAGGGAGAGTAGGACTTACATACACACAACCACTGGATGGGCTGACTAGACTCCAGCATTTAAGCTGAAGGACATTTGGGTACAAACACCTGAATGAATGGGATTCATCATGTATGTAAGAGTACAAAGGGTTCAGTGGGGGTACAGAGGGAGACATGGATGGGGGAGGAGTTCTGGATTAGAGTGGGAAATGTATGAAATTTTAAAAGCTCAATAAAAAAACAAACAAACTGGTGCCTTATTTACTTTTCTTATTGCTGTGACTAAACAGCTGAGCAGAGCACCTTCAGGGAGGCAGCCTTTATTTGGGCTCACCTTCCCAAAGGATGCAGTCCACTGCGGCAGACAGGGCAGGCCCACAAGATCTGGAGGGGCAGATCACACTGTGCTGCAGTCAGGAAGCACCGAGAGCCGAATGCTGGTGCTCAGCTCCCTTTCTCATTGTGCTCAGTGGTGAACCCCAGGCCAAAGAATGGTGCTGCCCACACTTAGGGCGGGTCCTCCCACCTCAGTTAACCTCACATAGAAACTCCCTCACAGAACTTGCCCAGAGGTTTGTCTCACAAACAGATCTTGTCAAGGTGACACTCAGTATGAACCATCACATTGGCCAAAACTTCCAAAGGTCATACATACTTTAGCTCATGAATCTTGTTCTCTTAGTCCACTGGGTAATTGTTTCATTGCTAAGAATTCCTCTATATTTTATAGTTTTTCTGTTTCCCGTAAGACCGGACTCCAAAAATAATGCATTTCTTTTCTACATAAGAAGTCATTAAACATCAGTCCCGGAGTTGACCAGCTGGACTGGTGAGTGACTCAGAGACTACCTGGTTTCTATCTCAGGACCTTCCTGTTCTTCTCACTTGGTTGAAAGGAACCCCGTGAACCCTCTGTGCATAACAAACCTGGGTCTGAAAGTCACAGCCAGAAGTAGGCTGGTCAGGCATCTGGGCATTGAGGGACAGCACAGTGCTTTGCTTTCAAGGTTACCATTTGTCCTTACTGTGATCCAGACAGGCACTTGAAGAAGCCATCTACAGGGAGCAGAGTAGCCCTGAGGGTGGCCTGCCTTCTCCAGCCACGGAGCCAGGAACTGATAACCTAACACATTTAAAAAAATTTAATAACAAAACTACGCATTCCACTCTATCCCAGCAGCATAGGAAGATTCTGACCTACCCTACTCATGCATGCCGGGCTTCAGTGAGAATGATAGGTCTCTACAATCAGCCCCACTAGGCTGTAGAGAGGCATCAAGAAGGGGATGGAGTGATGCCTCAGCAGTTGAGATCATTTATTGCTTGTGCAGAGGCCTGGAGTTTGGTACTCAGCATCCACATAGAGTGGCTCACAATAGCCTGTAACTCCAGCTCAGAGGATCAGATGCCTCTTTCCTCTGTGGGCACCTATACTCATGTGCACAGACCCAGAAACACACACACACACACACACACACACACACATACACACAACTTTTTAAAATAATAAAAATAAATGCTTAAAAGAAAAGGCCCAGTGGTAGCTGGAGTCTAAGGATGAACAGAAGGAGCAACCCATCGCTGGAGCAGTATGGGGGAGCATCTGGGGAGGCAGGACTTCTGCCCAGCTACAGAGCAGGCAGAGGAGGCTGAGTGAGGAGACAGAACTCTCAGAGCTCTTCACCTCTACAAGCAGGAATGAGACCTTACTATGGGGTCAGTGGGAACCTAGTGAGAGTGGAAAGATACTCGACTTTGAACTTGACAGAAATGATAAAGCCCAAATCCTAACATTCCTATACCTGGCTGACAAGAGCTCACCTACTTCTTGGGTGACTATTGAGACTGAGGGGACCTTCTTGTTCAGCTCTGATCTAAAGAAGCTGCACCCTTCGCCTACTTCTGCCAAGTCCACCATCTGACTAGAAAAGCCAAAATAGTGAAATGACATCGGATTGTTCCTCAGAAGCAAGGAGAGCTGTGAAGAAACCACAGAAGAGGTGGCAAGCGCTTGGAGACAAACAGTGTTCTCTCCGGCCTTATTTATCATGTATTGAAAACTTGTGACACATAACACACATAGACATAAATGGTCACAGATATTAGGAGGTGTTAATTTATTTGAGTGTGGTAATAATTACACAATGTATGCCTAAGTCAAACAATCCACGCTAAACCCCAAAGATCTTCACATTTGCCAACTTCATATTTTTTCTTCAATATATAATTTTGTTGAACTTTTGTGCATTTCATATAGTATATCTTAACCATATTTAGAGTCCCTCCCTTGTCTGCACCCCACATGTCCCTCCTGTTGGATTTTATGCATTCTGTCATATATATTAAGGCTTATCGAGTCAAATTTGTGTCTCCAAATGTCCCTCAGTGTCAGTCCATCCGCTGGAGACTGGTCAGCCTGTCTAGCATCACTCTCTTAAAGATAACTCTCTCTTACTCAGCAGTGATCAACTGTCTATGGTTCCTCGGCTAAGGCTGGGGCTTCTTGCCCATTTCCCCAGCTTTAAACTGGGTTTTTGTCTGGATTTTTAAATTAAGTTTGCATGGGTCTTGTGCATACTGTCACAATTTCTTCAAGTTTGTATGAGCAAGTTCCCAGAAGCCTGGAAAACTCTACTTCTCTGTGGTCATCCATCACCCTTGGCTCTTACAATCTTTCTGCCCCCTCTTCTGATCCCTGAGCCCTGCATGGCTGAGCTTTCAAGGAACCTTGACGGTAAAGGGGAAGAAGGAGTTTGTGTGTGGGGAGGTAATAGAAAACTGGGATTATCAAGGGGGAAATGGGGGACTTTAACTGGGGAGAGAGGAGGGAGGGTTAAACAGGGAGAGGGAGAGGAGAGATAAATAATAATTAGGTGGTATGAAAACCCCAACTTCGTATTTTAAAATAAAATTTAAAAATAAAATAGCCTTCAGCTGGAATGCTGACCACAGTGCCAATATTTCCAAAAATGAGAAAGATATCAAGTCATTTGCTGTGGAAAATAAATTCCATCCTGTATTGCCCCATATAGCTTACATTTTTTAGTAACAAAATTGTACAAATAAAATGGTAGGAGGGGCTAGAGAGATGGCTCAGTGGTTAAAATCACTGTTGCTCTTGCAGAGGAACCAGGGTCTCAGTATGCACATGGCAGTTTACAACCGTCCATAAATCTAGTTCCAGAGGATCTGACACCCTCTTCTCGTCTCTGCAGGCATTCTACATGCATGGTGCACTTACATACATGCAGACAAAACATTTGTACACATAAAATAAAAATAAATAAATCACAATAAAATTTAAAAACAAAGTAATACAAAATGATCAGATAGTATTTGCTGGGGTGAAACAGATAGCAGGAAGGGAGGAAGTGGCCATTAAAGGATAGTGAGCATAAGAAGGATCTGAGAGAAGATGGAACTAGGCTGAACCTGAAATAATCTCTGACTGTGATGGTTGCTCAAACTCACCATGTAAACCAGGCTGATCTCAAACTCTTGGCAATTCTCCTGTCTCTGCCTCCTGAATGCTGGAATTATAGTCATGAGCCACAATTCCTGGCTTAATCTCTTTTATCTTGTGACAAGTTAGTGGCATTTCCTTTGTGGTATTGTGTCTGGATTGAAATCATCCTTTGCAGTTAGAGCACTGCCAGCTTTGTTCTTCAAAGTGGCCTCTGGAACATCTTTATCTTGTGCTTATGAGAACTCTGTAAGCCCATCTTAACTGAATCAATAATGATTGACTGGGCCTAATGATCAATCATTATTTGAGACCCATGTACCCCAGGTTGGCTTTGGATTTGCTATGTAGCTGAGGCTGGGCTTGAACAGCTGATCTTTCTGTCTTCACCTTCCCAGTGCTGGGATTACAGGCCCGTGCCACCATGTCCATTCCTGGTTCATGCGGTGCTGGGAATGGAACCCAGGTCTTCATGCACGGGGCAAGCACTCTACCAGCTGAGCAACACACAGGCCCACAGACCACTTTCTCTCCAGTCTTTGAGACAGTCCTAATGTTAGATTGTAGAATTCCCTGAGCTAGATAGAGGCAGTGTATTCCACCTTGCACACAACGCCAGGCCTCTGGGAACTGATGATGGCCTCCCACTTTGCTCACACACCAGCATGTTTTTCTTGGCTCCTGGTTCTTCAGTCCTTTCCTTCAAGTGAGGGATTTTTCATACCATGAAGGGAATGTGTTTTCTCTTGAAGGTGTTATGTCAATAATCCAAATGACACAGTGCTCTACAGCTCAGCATCCTTTGTGGATCCCCCCACCACAAGCATATATCTTACATATATATGCCATATCTTTATACATTAAAAACATATATGTTCTTATATATAAACACATGTATTGTTCTGGGTAGCTGCAGTTTTCATTTTGACACACCTGGAAAAAGGGAATCTCAATTGAGGCATTTCCTCCATCAGACTGGCCTGTGAGCTTGTCTGTGAGGCATTTTCTTTATTGCTAATCGATGTGAGTGGGCCCAGCCCATCATGGGCAGGGCCACGCCCGGGGCAGGTGGTCCTCAGTTGTATAAGAAAGCAGGCTGAGCACAGGCCAGGGGAAAAGCTAGTAAGCAAAGCTCCTCCCTAGTCCATGCTTCAGTTCCGGCCTCGAGGTTCCTCCCTTGAGTTCCTGCCTTGGCTTCCCTCCATGATAGACTGTGAGTTGTAAGTCACATAAACCCTTTCCTTCCCAAGTTGGTTTTGGTTAGTGTTTCATCACAGCAATCTAAACTCAAACTAGGACATGTATAATACACATTTATATTTTCACAACAATAAAAAATTTGCTGAGAACACTCCCAGAGGTGAGGTAACAAACTGATGCAAAGGTGAGCAGTATGATTGCCTCCTGTTTCCTGAGGGTCCTGGAATGCTGTGAGCTCATATTTACTTCTAGAGATGAAACGTATACATGTTGAATTTTCCAAGGAACCCTGTGGGATAAGTCGAATTAAGATCCATTGTACTCTTTTTACAGTCAAATATTCAGTCATATACATAGTGTCCCAGATCACAAATTGACTGAAAAACTGGACATCCTGTGATTCTCTTCTAATAAACTGAAGGAATGATGCACAAGTTCAAATTATATAGAACCACAGAATATATGTATATACAGGTAATATATAGAGTTAGAGACAGTGACAGGAGAGGCAGGCAGACAGACAGAGCAAGAACACTATAATATTTTTTTAAAAGCAGGAAATTATAGATTTCTAAAAAGATTTATATACAAGAGTTTAAAATACATAATTCTATATAACAAGAAAAACTCACAACTATTTAATATGCATAGCTATGTTAGAATTATAAAAATGAATTATACCTACTTCTTATGAAGTACTAGTTAAGAAACTATAGAATATTAAAGGAAATAATATGAGTACTAAAATAATTTTAAGATAAACTTTTAAAAAAATATTAT
>NW_008351177.1:1572797-1588895 GCF_000622305.1 Nannospalax galili | reverse complement strand
TTTATTATTTTACTTTTTATAAATATGTGCATGAATGTATTGCCTGCCACATAGGTTTAGTGCACCCATGCCATGTGGAGGTCAAACGAGGATATAGGGTCCCCTGGAACTGGAGTTATGGATAGTTGTCAGCAGCCACTGCTCTTAACCACTGAGCCATCTCTCCAGTCCCTAACATAAACTTTTCAGACATCAAAAATTATTTCTATTAGTGTTGCTACCAAGTTTTGTTTTAGTAAAAGTCCAATATAATACATAATATGATATGAATATGTAACAAAGTATAAATAAATAATATTATATATTACCTATACATATTAAGCATGGCTTCATATGTATGGTTAGGAGTAGTGCAACAATTTTTCTGACATAATTTACTGGGTATTTTCTGCTATTTGCATTTGATTCATGAATGTATGTTACTATTATAATTAGGAGTACAACAATAAATGTAAACTACTTTCTCTGGCAATAAAATATATTAATGGAATATACTATTTCAAAAAAAAGGCCAACAAGATAGCTTAATGGGTAAAGACACTTGCTGAAGATCTTGATGACCTGAGTTCAATCCCCAGGACCCCCGTAAAAGAAAGAGACAAATGACTTCCACAAATTATCCACTGACCTACACGTGGACACCTTGGTATGTGGGTATAAACACAAACAAAATAAATCCAAATTAACAGTACTAACATATTATTATTTAAAGTGTATTAGTGTGTGAAAACTTTTTTTTTTTTTTCATTTACGGTGTCTGATTCTCTCCATAGGACATTCCCCACACTAGGGCTGCAATAAACTGTTTTCATCCTGAGCACTTCAGAATTGGGGGAAAAATGTCCCCTCTCACTTAAGGACCTGCTATATTTGAATGCTGAATTATCTACTATCTCCTATACAGGGAAGTGTTTCATGTTTCTAAAGTGTTTATGTTGGAAATTCACATTCATTCTCTTTTAACATCTTCTCAGTAGTCATGCCACACCCCTAGATTTTAGAAGGCGTTGCTATAAATGTTTTATCTTTAATATAATGCATCTTGCTTATTTTCTTCTTCAAAACTGAAATCCTTGAGGACTGGAGGCACCCATGAAGATGGACTCTTAGAAGACTGCTATGTTACAGATTTCTCAACCAAGAGTGTATAAACATCATGAGAATTTGTGGTTGGCACCAAAGCTGCTAGCATCCATTTGCATATGAGACCTTCTCTCAAGTTCTCATGTAAAATGCTTGGTATCATTTACTTTTTAAAAACAGAGTCTCATGTATTCCTTATTGGCCTCAGACCCATCATGCATCTGAGGCTGTGTGAATTCATGATCCTCCTGCCTTCCCCTCCTGAGTGCTGAGATTAAAGTGTATGCCATCATGCTGGGTTTACACAGAGTTGGGGATTGCATGCTAGACAAACATTCTGCCAACTGAGCTATAGTCTCGGTGCCAATTTTTTATACCAACTGTTTGGCAGTCTACCCTTTTATAATATATATATATTTTTAAAAAATTATGTGTATGTAGGTAGGTATACCTGTGTAGTAGAGTGCTCCTGGGGGTCAGAAGAGGGTGTTGGATCCCCCTGGAACAGGAGTTACTGACAGTTATTAGCTGCCACGTGGGGGTTGGGATTCAAACCCAGGTTCTCTTCAAGAGCAGCCAGGGCTCTTAACCACTGAGCCATCTCTCCAGCCCCCAGACAGTTTGGTTTTTTTAAGGAAAATGGCTAACATATATGCCCTTTCCACATCTTCGACTTCCAAAGCATAGCCCAAGAAGACAACTTGTATTAAGTAGAAAACATGTCAGACATGGGATTTAATTCCTGGTTTAAGGTTTGACTTCTTTGTCTACAACTAAGCTCATGGGTAGGTACCTTAGAAGATTTTCCAAAATTAGAGGGCAGAATGTTAAGAAAATTCTATATTATGTGAAATTATTATGAAACAGAGTTCTATTATAAATACATTCTTCAGGAAGAGCCATAGAGCCTGCAAGCTAGAGTCACTGAAAGAAGAGAAACTTCAAGTTTATTGTCTTCAAGTTTATCTCTTACTGAGATTCAGGTATATGATTAAGATATGTGACAAGGTCTACTCTGACAATCTTTTCAAACACTTTTTCCATGCTGTGGATTGAACACAAGGACTCAAACATGCAAGGTTAGCACTCTATCACTTAGCCACGTCTCTAGTCCCACTTTGAGAAATCTTATATTAAACTTTTGTAAATCAGTGATTTCTTTGGGAACAGGGATCTCAGCATTACAAACTCAGACCTTGGAATACATGATCACATATGCATGATAGCATTGCAATCCAGTCAGAGGGCTGTCTTACCACTAATGGAACAAAATCCCAGAGCTTGACCCAATCCTAAGTGGAAAATTATCTCCTTGGCTATGTACACAAATATTTATAAAAGAGAAGAAATTAGGTACTAGACCTAAGAAATGATGGATTCTGGGAGACAAGGAAAGTAGTATTAAACCTCAAGTCCAGTTTTCCTTGATCCTCCACCAAATACCACATCTAAAGAAACAGGAGGACCTTAGAGAACTAGTGACAGTCTGCCTGACTATGATGTCAACAAATACAGGCAATCAACACTATAAAAATTATTGAAGTGGACAATGACACAAATACACACAAATTCACTTTTCAGCAAGGGATGGAGAAAAGGTAGATGTGTTGGAGTTTAGCACTTGGAAAATTATTCCTAATGAACAATATTGCTGAGAAAGGATGATTTTTCCCTTCCTCAAATCCCAATGGATTATAATTAATGAGATTTACATAATAATAACAGCAAAACACCACTGATTGATTTTCAATTTTAAAAACAGAATTAGAGGAAAAGCACTGAAGCCCAAAACAGAATTATGCCTAGAAAATAAATATTACAAACTTTTAGTGAAAATAGTGGCTAAAGACTTTAGAAATTAGAAAAAGAGAAAGAAAAGAATGAAGAGATGTTTGATTTCTTATCTTTTGTACTTTCTAAAAGTTAGTGCATTAAAAATAAATGCACATGGCTAATATATTTAATAAAGTGACAATGAGCATGTAATATGGTTGAGGAGAAAAAACAGGAACAGGAACAGTTATCAAAAGTCTATTTTGTCACATTCCTACACCAATGTAATTTCTTGCTGTATTCATTGTACATATTCTTGTATTTACAGACAAGTGTGCTTTTCACTGCTCATCACAGAAGCCTTCCCCATTTTTTTTTTTTTTTTTTTTTTTTTTTTTTTTTTTTGGCAACAGATGGTAACTAACCCAGAAAGCTGCAACTGGCTGATGTGCAGCAAATAAGAGACTGTAGAATGCTTACCCCTGAATAGACCACTTATATCAAACCTCTATCATCCAGGGCTCAGGCACCATTGTGGAAGAGGGGAGAGAAAGATTGTAAGAGCCAGGGGAGGTGGATGACCACAAGGGAACAGAGTTTTCCAGACAGCTGAGAAGTTGCTCTTATGAACTTACAATAACGGTGACAGCATGCGCAAGACCCAGGCAAGCTCAAACCAGATAAAATCTCAGCATAGAGGCATGGAAGCGGTTGAGGAAGTCAAACCTAGCTGTAGAACTGTTGTCAACCTGTAATTGCTGGGAGACAGAAAGTTTTCTTTAAAGATGTGACACTTTATTGGTCAACCAGATTCCCACTGGATGGAAGCCCACTGACGGACATTTGAGGACACAAACCCAACTCAGTAGGTTTTAATATATGACAGAGGCGTGAAGATAAGGGAGGGGTCTAAATATGATCAAAATATATTGCTTGAAATTCACAAAAATTCAAAAAAAATTATCTTACATTGGGTGCTGAGGAGACAGCTCAGTCAGTAAAGTACTTACACCTCAGTTTGGATCCCAGAACCCACATACAAAGCCAGGTGAGGGGGTATGCTCTTGTAGTACAGGCACTGGGGAAGAAGAGAGAAGGATCCCTCAGGCTCACTGGACAACTACCTAACTGGTAAACTGAAGGTCCTAGTGGGAGACTTTGTCCCAAAATTCAAGGTAGGTGGTAACCTGAGTAATGACACCTCATGTTGGCCTCTGGTCTTTATATACATATATGTTCCTGTACCTACACACACACACACACACACACACACAAACACACACACACACACACACACACACAAATTCATCTTATATCAGGGAGCAAATAAAGACATCTTAAACTCAGTGATATTAAGAAATGGAGCAATAGACATAAATTAACGATCATCCAGAAATTTAAAACAGAAATTCTAAAAGTTAATTATCTCCAAGGGTGAACTAAAGACAGAGAACTTTTAATTTCAATACTCATGAGTACCTCTTGAACATTTCACACATGCTTACTTTTAATTAAAATATTGTTTATCTGCTCGCAGATCTAGATCATTGGAGGCAAACATATTTTTATCTTTGCTTTTCTTCCCTTATGGAAATATTGTCTTAACTACACAGCAACCTATTAAAGTGCTATTGTTTTGAGTGTCCTGTATGGGTTTATTGACCTTTACCTGGTTTTGAACCGTATCAACTGAGGCTCCCCATCGCTCTTGAAACAGCTGATGTTTTCTAGTTTTGCAAAGAGAAAAACTTCAAGATGTTCAACATTGGACACTGCTAGCAGATCTAACAGAGTTCCTCTGAGTTCCGGGATTCAGGAAGATACCTCAGGGCAAGGAAACACTTGTGTGTGCCTGATCAGAAACAGAATGACAAGGCTAACCATTGTTGGATACAAAAACATTATCAAGTATATCAGAATATTGCAGCAACGACTTACCAAGCAGCGGTAATAACAATCATAGTTATTATTTACTGAACTTCCATGTTATATCAGGTGAAGAAATGGACATATTTCATGCAGTGTATGCTACACGACACATACACACATACTTTCAATATGATACATATTGTAAATAATAGTTTTCTCAGTAAATTCAGTTTATTTGATAATGATACATGATTTATTTTTTAAAAAATATTTTATTGTGTTTTTGTGCATTTTACATAACAGTTCTTTTAGTGAGACAGGGTCTCACTGTAACCCCAGCTGTTCTGGAACTCACTATGTAGACCAGGCTAGACTTGAACTCACAGAGATCTGCCTGCCTCTGCCTCCCCAGCGCTGGGACTAAAGATGTGTGCGACCACACCCGGCTACATAATAGTTCTTAATCAAATTTAGACCCCCTCTTCCATCCATACCCCTGTAGCTTCCCTACCAGATTTCATGCATTCTGTCATACATGTTAAGTCCTATTCAGTCAAGCATTTGTGCCCAGATGTCCTTCAGTGCAAGTTCATCCACTGGAGTCTAGTCAGCCTATCTAGAGCCACTCCCTTAAAGATCTACTCCCCTTCTGCCAGCAGTAATCAGTTGCCTAGGCCAGGGTTGGGGCCTGCTGATCATTTTCCTCATTCTATGCTGGGTTTTTGTCCAATTGAGGCAGCATGAATCTTATGCATACTGACATCATTGCTGCAAATTCGTATGAACATGTTCCAGTGGCCTAAAAGCCTCTTATGTTCACACACCAACCCTGGCTCTTACAATCTTTCTGCCCCTCTTCCTCAATGGTCCCTGAGCCGTGGGTGGGCGAGTTTTAATATAGGAGTACTATTCAGGGACACAAATTCTGCAGTCTCTCATTCTTCATTTACAGACAAGTATGCCGTACACCACTCATCAAAGAAGCCTCTTCTTTTGCAACAGACAGAGGCTATTACAGAATTCTACAACTGATCACACACAGAGAATATATGTCTGAGAGATGCCCAACTCTCAGTGACACATCTACAGTGGAACCACTACACCTAAGGCTCATGGAACCTTGCAGAACAGGGGTTGACAGAATACTAATACATCCTTTAACTCTCAGCAGGGAAGTTTCCTCATACAACAGAGTGTGATGCACACAGAGGGCCACAACTGGTTTAAGTTTTAGAGAGTAAATAATATTTTGATATCTGAATAATAAAGAAGTCTTCCTGAAACCAGAAACTCATATATCTTCCTCAAAGGCATACTGGGAACTGAACTTATGTCCTCCGCAAAGCAGTAACTGTTCTTAAGCACTGAGCCATCTCTCCGGCCCCAGTTTGAGGATTTCTTTCTGCACTTAAGATATTACAGGGCCATACTCCACAAGGATCTGTGTGATTCAATCCATTAGTAGCCCGTCTCAACTTTGTTCACTAAGATCCATCCATCCCAGATTTCCCATATTCCCCTAAACAGTCTTAGAGATTTTCTTGTCATTTTGAAATAAGAAACATCAGTTTGAGATGAATTCTTGGTGTTATAAAAGTAGCATAATAAGTCAGTAAGTACCTTTTAGAGAAAGCCTATCATCTTTAAAAAGTAACTGAAGGCATTTGCATTTTAGTAATGACTAAATAAGCCAGATATGGTGGCATACACCTATAAGCCCAGCAATCATGAGGCTGAAGCAGGAGGGTTGCAATTTCTAGGCCACCTTGGCCTGAAGATTGAGACTGCATCTCAAAAAGAAAAACAAAACAAAAACCAACAACAACAAAGGAATTGGAGAGATGGTTCTGCAGTTAAGAACACTTGCTACTCTTGCAAATAAATCAGGTTTGGTTTCTAGCACTTAGATGATTGCTTGTGATTGCTTGTGACACCAGGTTTAGGGGACCTGATACTATCTTCTGGCCTCTGCAGATACTGCACATATATGATTTAGTCAAACACTCATCCACACAAAATAAAAAATAAACTGAAAATCCCCAAAGAAAGCAAAATAACCATAAAAAATCCTCTGGAAATTCCTATGTATATTTCTACTTCCAAGATCACTGTCTTGAAACATTTTAATTTCCTTTGCTATGAAATTTCATAAAATAGAATTGTTACTCTCCTTTATTTGCCAGATAGTAAGAAGTGTGTTCAAAGTCAAATAACAGGATTTTCCAAGTAGTGGTCAGTGCATAATCTACAACATTTGAGGTATGCAGTCCATTTGATTCATGTATAATCTATTATATAAGATTTATTTCAATGCATTTTTAAATAAATAAAAATTTCTCCCAAGCATTTGTTTAGTAGCATATTTAGATTGTCAACTCATTGAATTACCAACATTCAAAAACCAATCATATATGTTTATTATAAAGGAGTTACTGAGCATTGCATAATGCCAAGCATGTTAGGAGGGAGCCTGGAAGTAACCTGAACATTCTGTCATATTCCTTAGAAGTTTCAGTTATAAAATGATATGGTAAGTATAGTTAGATGACAAATTATATGGCATGATGCCTAAGTATTGAAATATTTTGCAGAAAAGAGACAAAGGTCGATTTAGCCAACTCCACAAAGTGAGGAGGAATTTAGATTGATGTGAAGAAAATGTAATAAAAATGAAATAGGCACAAGGCATTTCAGTATCTGGAACAACACAAGAAAAAAACATCCAGGGCTGGGAAGATGGTTCAGTGGATACAGTGACTGCTCCACAAGTATGAGGACCTGACACTGGATCCTTAGCGTCAGTGTAAAAGGATGTATAAGTATGGGGTGGCTCATGTCTGTAATTCTAGTGTGGAGAGTGGGGAGTGGAGACAGGTCAATCCCAGGAGCATGACAGTCAATCAGTCTACTCAAAAGGTTGAGCTGCAGGTTCAGCGAGAGACTCTGTCACAAAAAATAAGATGGAGAGGGATAGATGAAGATACCAGACATTTATCTCTGTCTTCCACATGCACAGGTACACACACACACACACACACACACACACACACAGGACAGATGATAGATAGATAGATAGATAGATAGATAGATAGATAGATAGATGATAGATGCTTGATAGATTAGATAGATTAGATAGAGGCATAGATAGATGATAGATAGGAGAGAGAGAGAGAGAGAGAGAGAGAGAGAGAGAGAATTGTACAGTGTGGTGAATATTTATGTGAGTAGATTCCTAGTGAGCTAAGTAAACGGCACGTGATACTGCTGGACAGAGAACATGCTATATATTTTGGATCAAAATTGAGTGACTTTGTTTTAAGACTACTGCATATGTTCATACCTCATCAACATATTCCTTTGTTCTGCATAATTCAAATGCAAACTAACTTTAAATTTAGATAGAAGCACCCTTCTTTAAAAATTGAGATTTAATTCTGAGAGGACCAGATTTCTTCAGATTAAAAACCAAACACTTTTTTTCAATGACCCAAGTTTTTTAATGTTCAACCAGTTCAAACAGTGGCCATGCCAGGTGGGAGGTTCTATAGGAATTTGATATAGGAAAGGCCATGGCACAAAGAAGTAGAGAGAGCCAATATGTGCTGTGTCTGGAATGGCTCCCTGATCAGTGTCTCACTGAGTCTGCTGTGACAGCATTCATACACTGTCCCTACAATATTGTCCTTCCCCTGATGTCCTAGACTCCACAACACACCAGGTCATTGGAAGGAAGAATAAATCTTTTATTTCATAACCAAGCAATAATTTGTAAATAGTACCATTTGTTTCTCATGTCAGGGTCCATACGGAATACCCTAATGGACTCCTAATGGACTGTCATTATCACTTCATCGAAACGTAAGGTGCTTTCAGAGGATAAACTATTATATTGCAATTAAGTAACTCCAGTGGACTCATTGGTACGTTCTTAAAATTATACCAAATGCTTGGTTATTAAATCATTGAAGGGGGCACTACAATTAAAACATAAATGTATCTAGCAAAGGGAAAGCTGTGCAAATAAAGCAATGTGGCTTTCCTGTAGAAATCTATGTTTATGATTCACTAAGTATCCTCTCCTCACCAGGTAAACAAACACTGTCAGAGTGTGCTATACATCTGGCATCCGAAAATGAGTACAATTCAAAGTTACACTCGTAATGAAGTAATGAAGCATTTAGAAATGAGAGACAAAGGGGCTCAGCATTTACTCTGCCTAGCTGGTGAGAAACAAGCACAGAGGGCAGCCAGACATCATGGAATTGATGGAGTTCAGAAAGGAGAGGTTAGAAGAGGCTTCCTAGGGAGAACACTAGATGGATCTTCAGAGATAGGTAGAGTAGGGCTGGAGAGGGTGGGTACCATGGAAGGATACATGATAAGACGGGTCCAGGAAGAGGGATACACTATGCCTGAACTATTAGACAGAGGATACAGGAAGTAGTGAGGATCTGTTGCATCATGGGAAGCATGCAATGTCAGCAATGTGAGGAGCTCTGGATAATCAAACAGAAAAACCACTGGTCTAATGAAGGTCTGTGTCCACTGAGAGTGCTGAATGCTAAGGTATTATAGGCAGAACAGAAAAATCAGACTTTTACTTTTAAAAAAATGATGTTTGCCGGGTGTGGCAGCAGAGGCAGGCGGATCTCTGTGAGTTCAAGGCCAGCCTGGTCTACATAGTGAGTTCCAGGCCAGCTGGGGCTGCAGGGAGACCCTGTCTCAAAAAGACCAAAAAAAAAAAAAAAGATGAAAAGATGTTTATTTTTATTTCATATGTATAAGTCCTTACTTGCATGTATGTGTGTGCACTATGTGCTTGCCTGGTACCCCCAGATGTCTAAAGAGGGTGTCAGATCCCCTGGAACCGGAGTTACAGATGATTGTGAGCTGCCACATGGGTACTGGAAACTGGTCAGGGACTTCTGTAAGAGCAAGCGAGCTCCTAACTGTTGAGTCATCACCCCACTCTCAGACTTGTACCCTTTGTTTTTGGTCTCCCTGTAGCCCCAAGGGCCTGGAACTCCTATGTAACACCAGGCTGGCCTTGAACTCAGAGATCTGTCTGCCTCTGCCCCCTGAGTGCTGAGATTAATTTTAAAAGCAAGTTCACAGTGGTTTTGGATGAGAATCTTTATTGTTCTTTTACAAGTTGATGATCACTTGCCTAATGACAAAGACTCTCTTTGGAGAAATGGTACCTTCTTTCCCAGAGGCTCAAATCTTCTATCCATATTCTGAGCCAATTTACATTATCACGATTTTAGCTCCTTGGGTGTGCTTCCATGCCTTCACATCATAACTTTTGTTGGGTTTTCTATTAGCTGTATTAAAATTGTAGAATTTATAGAAGAATACGTTTGACCCTGAGAAAAGTTGTTAATGGAGAGCTGAGATTTCCTCGCAGTTAAGACCATGCACTGCACTTCTAGTGGAGCAGAGTTTTGTCTCAGCACCCATATAAGATAGCTCACAACCTCCTGCAACTCTACCTCCAAGGGATCCAGAGCCTTCTTACCTCTGTGGGAACCCGCACTCACATGCACACACACCTACATGTAAATAAAAAACGTTTTAAAAAACTAAACAATTAGAATCTTAAAAAATATATTCTGTGGACATAGAGGCCCAGTATTTTCATGTAGTTGTTAAATAGTTTTGATTAAAAAAAATCTTGCTGAACGTGGTGGTGAATGTGTTTAAACCCAAAACTCGAGAGCAAGGCAGGTGGATCTCTGCGAGACTGAAGTCAAGGACAGCCTGGTCTACAAAGTGAGTTCCATGCCAGCTTCATCTGCTAAGAGGTACCATTAACCATGTTTCCCTAGTACCTGTATATTTGTAAATGAGATACTTCAGGCTCATACTTTACCTATTTGACTATTTACGAATTATTTTTCAAGAAGAAAGGTCGAGGTGGAAATCCTCTGCTCTTGTCAGTTCTGTGAGTGTGTTACATAAAATACCTCAAGTCCCTCTTCTGCAATGGTCCCTGAACCGTGGGTGGGAGAGGTTTGATATAGGAGCCCTATCCAGGGACACTCACTCTACAGTCTCTTATTCTTTAAAAGTTGACCAGTTGTGGCCTTTTGTGTGCATCACATTGTGTTATATAAGGAGGCCTCACTGCTGAGAGTTGAGTGCTGGGATGCACTAGTTTTCTCTCTGCCTCCAGTTCCACTATATTCCATAAGACCGAGAACTACTGGAGACTGGTCACTACTGGGTGAGAAGTAGGTCATACCAATGATCTCTAGGTAGGCTGACTAGACTCTGGTGGATGAATTTGCACCAAAGGACATCTGGATACAAATGCTTGACTAGATAGGACTCAACATGTATAGTGGAATACATGAGGCCCGGTGGAGGGGGTGGGGTGGGGTCGTGGGTTGGGGCGTGGGTCTAATTTGATTAAGAACTGTTGTGTGAAATGTACAAAAGCTCAATAAAAAATTACCTCGAGTCATTTATATAATGAGACAACTGAGAAGTGTCCTTTTGTTATGAATTTATAGAGTAAAAACAACATCCAAAAAGATCGATCTCATTCAGTCCATTTTCCACTTGTGACAATCAGAGTCAGAGTTTTGAAAAGCCGAATAAGGAAATCGATAAGTTCCCTCCCAGTCATAGATCTTGGGCAGGGGATTTTGCTGCTAAAACCTTTTCTTTTTCAAGATTTATTTTAATTTTTATTCATGAATGTGTGTGCGTGTGTGTGTGTGTGTGTGTGTGTGTGTGTGTGTTTCTGTGGGAGTGCATGCCATGTGAGTGCAGGTGCCCAAGGAGGCCAGAAGAGAGTTTCTGATCCCCTGAAGCTAGAGTTCCAAGCTATTGTGAACTACCTGACCCGACGTGGGGGCTAGGCACCAAACTGGGGTCCTTCCTTGGAAGTAAACTAGGGTCCTCTGGAGGAGCAGCAAGTGCTTATAAACATTGACCCATCTCTCCAGCCCCAACTGAAACCTTTTCTAGTTGCCCAGAAGTTCTGGATCTAGTACTTTCTTTTTCACACTCTTCTCAATATGTTTTATGACAGTGATGAAGACCCTAATAGCACACTAATCTTTGTACATGTGTGTGCATGTTCATGTGTGTGCACATGTGTGGGTGCACATATACCCATATTCATGCGTATGTAGAGTCCAAAGGAAAAACTTGGGTAATCTTTCTCAAGTCCTACTCACTATGCTTTTGAGACTGAGTGCCTCACTGGCCAAGTTCTTGCCAAATACACTAGGTTGGCTGGTCAGGGAGCACCAGGGATCTGTTTTCTCTGCCTCTGCACTTCTGGGATTACCATTGTATAATGCCAAAAATTAGTTTTTTGACCTTGGTGCTAGGGATTGAACTTAGGTCCTTGGACTTTCAAGGTAAGCACCTTACTGACTGAGCCATCTCCTCAGCTCCATATTGCTGTTAAGCAATAGCACTCTTCACCTTGGATCTATCACTGTGTAGTTTCTGGCTTATGGTGCTATGTGCTTTTACAACTTTATTTTTATTCTCTGTATTACAGAGGCACAATGTGTGTTTGAAACCATAACACTTCTTAGGTTAACTGAAGAGATAAATTTGTAGAGTGCATATTATGCTTTAAGAAGTCCGTAATCTTTTCTAATCTCTTTTAGACCAGACCATGTAATCCCTGTGGTCGCCTTGCAAGAGAAATCACAATTTTCTGCATTACAGTGGAGACCACTAATGTGCAAGAAGTTAAGAAATATATTCAAGGTCACATAGAGACTGAATTGAGACACTAAAAAATCTGCCACACTATCTGCTCTCTCTGCTCTGAGCTACTATTTTAATACGCAACAAGAAACTTACTCTCACCTTCTTAATCTCAGCGATGACATCCACTTATATAAACAGTATATGAGTCTGCATTTGCACCACTCCCTGAAGTGGTGACCTGCTCTGTGATCCTTATATCAGTAGTAAAACATTAACATCATAATGATTTCATAAATAAGAAACTCAGCTTTGAAAGTCAACCTGGGCATGAGGCTGCCTCTTAGATTTCCACAGATACCAAATGAATATTGTTACTTAGCACTCTCCAGCAAAAGCCCTGGTTAATCAATGCTTGGCTTTCACTTACAGGGTAAATAATATACGCTTCAAAATAGGTCTGGTGGCACATGTCTATAATTTCAGCACTCAGGAGCAGAGGCAGGAGGACCAGGAGCTCCAGGTCATCTTTGGCTACATAGAGAATCCTAAAAACAATCTGGGTTACATGCAACCTTGTCTTTAAAAAATCAACCACTCTGATTAGATTTTAAAGCCTGTGAGATGAAGTCCATACCTGGTCCTGATGTTAGGCTGCAGAAACTGTGGTGAAGGGCTAGAGAGATGGTTAAGAGCACTGATTGTTCTTGCAGAGGACCTGGGTTTGATTCCTGGCAGCCACGTGCCAGCTAACAACTGTATGTATCTCTAGTTCCAGGGGATCCTATGCCTTCTTCTGACCTCTGAAGGCACTGTGTGATGCAGGTACACTTATGGACATGCAGACAATATACTCCTTCACATAAAAAATAAAAATAATAAATAAAATACTAAAAAAAGAAACTTTGGCTAGATCACAAGTCATAAGGGAGAATCTATTGCTATTTTATATGCTCGATGGAAATAGTATTAGCCTGACTCCTAATGACTTGTTACATCCATAGATTATTGCATCTCTTCTCTCATCAGAGAAACCTCTTCTTGCAACAGATGGCTATTGACATGAAAATCCACAACCAGTCCACATACAGAAAATAGGAGACTGTGTAGTGCCCAACCCTATGCCCAACCCTAAGGGGATGCCTATGTCACACACCCATGGCTCAGGGATCATTGTTGAAGAACAGGTAATCATGTTTTCCATACACAATAGGGCAGTCATACCAGTTGGACATATGAACCCATAGCTCCCCCTGCAAGCTCAAGCCAGACAAAAATTCAACAAGAAACCCCATCCCTGAGGAACTATTGGCAATTGATAGCTTCTTGGAGGGAGAGAGTCAGTTTTCTTTAAAGATGGGGTAGTAGGTGGATTGACTAGGTCCCAGGGGATGGACTGTGGTGATTTGAATGAGAATATCCCTCATAGGCTCCAAGTATTTGGATGCTTGGTCCCCAGTTAGTAGTACTGTGTGAGAAGGGTCATAGAACTTTTAGGAGGTGTTTCCTGCTGGAGTAAGCACATCACTGGGGGTAGACTTTGAGACTTCATAGGCATGCCCATTTCTAATTTCCTGTGCTTCCTGTGCCTGATTGAAATGTGAACCCTCAGATTCTTGCTTTGACCATCTCTGTGCCATGCCTTCCTTCTTTGATAGACTCATTCCTCTGGAACCTTAAGTCCAATAAACTCTTCCTTCTGTAAGTTGCTTTGCTATAGTCATAAAAGAGCATGGTAAATGGCAAAAAAAAAAAAAAACAAATTCAGAGATCAATGGTATAAAATAGAATACCCAAACGTGTGCAAGCAATTTTATCCACGTGATATTTGACAAAGGTGCCAAGAATACACACTGGAGGTAAGACAACAAATGGTGCTGGAAAAACTGGAGCTCCACATGAAGAAGAATGGTATTAGAACTGTATCTATCACCCTGCACAAAAGTCAACTCCAAAATGCCTCAAAGATCTCAGTGTGAAATATGAAATGTTGAAATTGTTAGAAAAAAAAAAAAACTTAGGCAGTACCCTACAAGATATAGATGCAGGAAAGGACTTTGTAAATCAGACATCAGTTGCTCAGGAATTAAGGTCAAATAATAAATCAGGCCTTATTTAACTAAAATGTTTGTATACAGGAAAGGAAATAGTTAACTGAGTGAAGAGGAAACAGAGTGGAAGAAAACCTTCTTTAGCTACATGTCTGATAGAGGATTAATATTCAGAATATGCAAAGAACCCCCCAAAAAAGAATCAAGAAAACAAATGATCCAATTAAAAAATTGGTGATGGATCTGAATAGAGTTCTCAAAAGATGAAATAAAAACAGCTAAGAAACACCTTAGAAATTGTTCAATCCTTAGTAATTAGGGAAATGGAAATCAAAACCACTTTAAGATTTTATCTTACCCCAGTCCGAATGGCTAAGATCAAGAGAGCAAAAGACACCAAATGCTGGTGTGGATGCAGGGAAAGCAGAACCTTCATTCACTCATGGTGAAATTGCAAACTGGTGCAGCCACTGTGGAAATCAGTATGAAGACCTCTTGAAAAATTAAAAATAAATCTACCATATGATTAAATTATACCACTGTTTGACATATACTGAAAGGACTCCTCCCAATACAGAGATATTTACACGGTGATGTTTGTTGCTGCTGTTTTCTCAATAGATAAGAACTGAACACAATCTAAATGTCCCTCAACTAAGGAATGGATAATGAAAATGTGGTACATTTACACAATGGCATTCTCAGCATTAAAGAAAAATGAAATCAAGAAATTTGCGGGTAAATGGATGGAGCTAGAAACGGTTATAGTAAGTGAAGTAACAGATCCACAAAACAAGTGAATTGTTTTCTCTCTCACTTGTGGATATTAGCTCCAAATACTTGAAGTGAGTGTATGGCCTGATATAACTACATCAGCCAGGAAAATGGAATGAAACCATGGGGATAAAAGAAAAGAAAGAGCTCAAGAAATGTGTTGTGAAGGAGGAAATGGGGTGAAATGGTGGCACTTTAGCCAAGGAATGAGGAGGGAAGATTAGGAGAGGGAGAAAAGATCAATAATTCTTAAGTGGTATGAAAAGCCAGAGGAAAATAGTCAGTAGTTCAAAAGCCTACTGAAAAACAGATACAAATTATATACAAGTGCATGTGTGTAGATGAAGTTTATATAACAAAAACCACAGTGCCAGGCAAGAGAAATATCCCTTTGAGTTGATGGTTATGGTAGTCCAAGAAACTCCAAAAATAACACAGGCTATTTCTCCAACTAATTAGTCCCTCTTAGAACTTCGAGGTAAAACCCTGTTGCTAAAGACAGGCCATACTTTGGACACACTTGGACCTACGGAGCTGACCTGAAAACCTCCTCCCTGAAGACTTGCTCTTATAGTATCAGAGGATACCATGAAAGCCGCCAAGGGAGAAAAACCAATCCATAGTCCTATCCAGCTGTAGAGTCTAATAAACCCAACAATTACTGGCCTGGCAAGCAATCTTTATTGGTGTCTTAGCGGCACTCTCATCTTGGAGTAATCAAGAGCTGTCTAATTGGATACAAAGCCTATTCAATGAGAGGAAACTCTTGTGTAGCACTACAAACCGAGCCAAATACATATGGCTTGACAGGTCATAGATCATAGAGAAAAACCCACATATGTCACATTCCTTGAAAATGTAATTTCTTAGTATA
>NW_008351177.1:1530111-1572778 GCF_000622305.1 Nannospalax galili | reverse complement strand
CAGAGCAAGAGTACATCTCTTTCACAAGTGGGTGCAAGTTTCTAGGTTCACAGTTGAATTAATACAGATATACAATATTGAACTCAGTATAAACCCTGTGAGACATAAAATTGAATGAGTTTTTAACTTTTAAAAAAGATCTCCATTTCATTTTAAAATATACTGTTTTTGACAGAAAGACTAATTGTTTTTGCAATAACACTTAGATGTTGGTGCATGTGTCTCTAATCTGTATGTATCTGCTTATTACTAGTCATAGTCGGTTGCACTTGGATCTTTGGCACCTGTGTATGACTATAAAGTCATCAGGTAGACTTCAATGGTAATGTTTATCACCTCTACTAATTAACATGGTATAAATTGTTATTCTTCCTTCTCAAATATAACTTGGGATGTTCTGTGTGATACACACACACAAAAAAAAATCAACAAATTGAAAAAATGTAACCATATATTTACAAACAAATGTGTCTCTCATCACTTATAAAAAAAAAAAGGAGACTATTACAAAGTTCAACAACTTGTCAAATGCAGAGAATACATGTCTGTGGGATGCCCAACTCTAAGTGATGCATCTGCAGTGCAACCTCTACACCTAAAGCTCAGGGAACATAGCAGAACAGAGGGCAGAAAGACTATTGATACAATTCTCAACTCCCCAGTGAAACTTCCTCATGCAACAGATAGCGACTAAACCTCAAAGCTACAGTTGGCCAAATTCCAGAGAATAAGGGACTGCAGAGTGTGTCTCCCTGGATGAGATGCCTAAATCAAACTTTGGCTGCACAGGGCTCAGGGACCATCATGGAAGAGGAGGCAGAGCGACCATCAGCTCCAGGGATGTGGATGACCATAAGGAAACAGAGTTTTCCAGGTGACTGGGAGGTTGCTCATAGGCACTCACAACAATGGTGACAGCTTGCACAAGACCCATATAAACGCAATCCAGTGTAGAGGTGGGGAAATTGATAAGAATACCCAACTTTGGCTGAGAAACTGTTGGCAAACAATGACTAATTGGAAAAGGAGAGTTGGTTTTCTTTCAGGGAGTGGTGCTAGATTAATTGACCAGGTTCCACTGGATGGACTCATACCAGGGGACATTTGAGGGAACAAACTTGGCTCAATAGCCTTTAATATATATGACAGAATGAATGGAATGTTGCAGAGGTGCACTATGGAGAATACAGATAGGGGAGGGGTTCTATATATGATCAAGATATACTGTATGAAATTCACAAAAATTCAATAAATAGTAAGTTAAAACAAGAATACATGCTGAGGACCAGCTTTCATTTCTCTGCTCCCTAACTGCAGATACATTGTGACCAGCTGCTCCATGCTTCTGCTACCATGCCGTGCAGGTGTACTGCACCCTCAAGCTGTGAGTCAAAGTAAGCCCTTCTACCTTTAAGTTGTTTTCATTGGGTAATTTCCCCATAGAAATATGAAGCGAAATTGGTATCATGACCCAAGTATTAAGATTACACTGACTGTGAATCTGGAACGTAGCAGGTTAGAGGAGGATTGCAGTGATGACGATGAGAGGGGGTTACTTAATTAACTACTTTTAACCTAGAAAAGACACTGTTTGCTGAGAGGCAGTGTTATACTATACAACACATTAGAAAGGATAAAGTAATTGTCCTTAGCGGCTGAATAAAAGTGGGGGTAACAGAACACTGTACTTAAAAAGAGATTAACTTTAGACAATGTCCTACTTAGTTTTTACTATTAATGTGACACAGTCTAAGTCACCCAGAAAGAGAGAGCCTTAAATAAGGAAATACCTAGATCGTATTTTCCTGTTGGCATGTCATGGGAGATTGTCTTGATTGAAATTGATGCAGGAGGTCCCAGGTCACTGTGGTCAGCACCATCCCTAGGCACCATCCCTAGAAAGACAGCTAGCTGATCATTGCTCAGCAAGCAGTGTTTCCTCTCTCTGGTTTCTGCTTCAAGTTCCTGCTTGAGTTCCTGCTTTGGCTTCTCTTATTGATGGGCTGTGATTTAGAAGCAGAAATAAACTTATTTCTCCCCAAAGCTGTTTTTGGTCATAGTATTTGTCACAGCAGAGAAATGAAAAAAGAGCAGACAACAAATAAACAAACTCCAATGAAAAAGTGAACCAAACAAATTCAGTTTCAAATACATAAAATCATCTTAAATGACAAAATAGTTTTCTGTAAGGTAACAAAAATATTCAGATGAAGACAGATGCTATCTAGTTTTATGCTTATGATAAGAAATGCTTTAAATGCTAATTAGAAAAATATTTCATGTTTAAGTTTATTTTCAGGATGTAATCTTCAGTCTCACTATCATTCTGATGATATCTTTTTATTATTGAAGTTAATGTCTGATATAAAAATATCTTATTTTCATCAATGCAAAAACTGCCTGGGACTTCCATTATGCACATATAATTTTAAACATACTGGAGATAAGCCCTCCTCATCTAATTCTTGGAAATTTCACAAAGCATGGATTGAATGAAATTCATCATTCTTATTTTGAATGTAAGAAAAACTAATATTTACCCTTAAGCTCAAACAAATGCCTGAGATCATAGTTGTGTGCATGCAACAATTTATTTGCAAGAAAATTTTCTATGTGTTTTCTGAGGTCATCTTTTCAATGGCATTCTTGAGTAGACCAAACAATTTATATAAGTGGAAACTAGAGTTCAAATAGATTTATCCAAGGTTACACACTAAAAGACCATTGAAGAAAGACATTAACTCCAACTCCATCACCAGTGTTTAGAGTGCTTTTTTACTATCACCACAATCAGACATTTCTCCAATATACATTATGTAAGCTCTAATTCTTTTTGTCACAGTCCCAGAAACTTATTTCCTTCTTTACTTCAATTATTTAAAATGTATCCAGTGAGCTCACTGTGCTGATTTTGTTCCATCTGTTAGTCTTGCTCCACCAAGAGCAAATCATGCAGGATTTGTAGGTGATGAGATTTGGGACCTTTAAATCTTTGTCCCTAAGATGGATTTTTCCCTCACTCGCCATCTAAACCTCATATTTCAAGTTAAGATTTAAGATTTGCATGCTTTATTTGACAACCTAACTGAAGCTGATCAATACCAATTAGAAATAGAAACAAATTATAATTAATTTTGTATTCCTCACACAGTACAATAATTACACATCGTGTAAGTCATGTGTTTATAGAGAAACCAATAATTTTTTTTCCTGGTTGGTTTGCCAGTTGTCTCTTCTGGATTTGTGATTCCATAGCAGACAGATGAGGGAAACTTGTCCCTCTTAGGCCACTGGGATGATACAAAGCACCGTAAAAAGACTGTTAAAAGCTTAAAATCAGCACTAGTGTTAATCATTTTTGTATTTTTATTTTTATTTTTAATTGCATATATATATATATATATATATATATATGGGTTTGCACCTGTGAGCGCAGAACAGGGCCTATGGAGGCTGCAAAGGGTGTTGGATACCTTGGAACTGAAGTTACAAGTGGTTGTAAGGCACCTCTCATGGGTGCTGGGAACCGAACTTAAGTCTGTAGCCCATTTGATAATAAAATCTTTAAGTTAACAGTCAACAGGTCTTATCGTGGCCATTTTCCTGTTAACTGGGATATGGGGCAACTTGACTCCCTAATTAGCAGCTATTGGATCCAACTCTGCTCCCTTGAGTGAGAGGCCCAACAGGTACCTTAGGCTATACTTAGGTGAGCATAGCCATATCAAATGATCCGTGAATATACTGTGACAACTGTGCAGAGGCCACACATGATCGCCGCCACTCCTAAAGGTGTAGTCCCAGCCAGAGCCATTTGAAGCAAATCGTACCAGGGATTTGAATCAAAGGCTTGCTGAATTCCATATGACCTTGCAATCATTTCCACCTTGGCCAGAGAGGAAGCACTACCTGTAGTAAACAGGCTGCTGTGACTGGTGCTACCTGGCAAGACTGTTATTGATATAAACAAGTGGCTGTGATGGGTCCAAAACCCCCTTCTTGAGGCTAAATAATCAGGCTGTTCAGCTCATTCAGAAAGCCAGCTGAGGGACATTGCTATGCTGCCCATGTGTTGCAACATTAGGCTCAGTGAAAGACTTTTCAGAATAGACTTTTCTGGCCTTCTGTATTAGCCAGTGTTTGCTAAGGGAACAGAACTACTTTCAGATAGATGACAGATGATAGATAGATAGATAGATAGATAGATAGATAGATAGATAGATAGATAGATAGATGATACATAGATAGATATGATAGATAGATAGGTAGATAGATAGATAGATAGATGATAGATAGGTAGATAGATAGATGATAGATAGATAGACAGATAGATGATAGATAGATAGATGATAGATAGATAGATAGATAGATAGATAGATAGATAGATAGATGATAGATAGATAGATGATAGATGATAGAAAGATGATAGCTAGATAATAGGTACATAGATGATAGATAGATGATAAATGATGACAGATAGATGATAGATAGATAGATATGATAGACAGATAATCGATTGATAGATAGATGATAGATAGATAGGTAGATGATAGATGATAGATGATAGAAAGATGATAGATAGATGATAGATGATAGATGATGATAGATAGATAGATAGATAGATAGATGATAGATGATGATAGATAGACAGATGATAGATAGATCATAGGTAGGTGATTGATAGATGATAGATAGATAGATAGATAGATAGCTGGATGGATAGATAGATGATGGATGGATGGATAGATAAATGGATGACTGATGATATAGATGATAGAGAGATGGTAGATAGAGATAGATGATAGATAGATGATAGATGATGATAGATAGATGATAGATAGATCATAGGTGGGTAGATAGATGGTAGATAGATAGATGGATAATAGATAGATAGTAGGTAGATAGATAGATAGATAGATGATAGATGATAGAAAGATGATAGATGATAGAGAGATAGATAGATAGATAGATGATAGATGATGATAGATAGATGGTAGATAGATTATAGGTAGGTAGATAGATGGTAGATAGATGATAGATAGATAGATAGATAGATAGATAGATAGATGATAGATAGATAAACTGGCTTACAGGGTAGGTACCATTTAGTCCAACAATGGATGCTCCACACTGACATTGGAGAGGTGAGAATCTGGCAATTACTCAGTCCATGAAGCTGGATGCCTCAGCAGTCCTAATCTGACACTGAGCCTGAAAGATTGCTGGAGTTCTGCTGGTCTTCACTCTATATTGGAACCCAAAGAAGTTGGTTCTAACATCAGCAAAGGAATGCCACAGCAACAAGATAGATAGGCTCACCAATGAGAGTGAAGGCAAGCAGGCAAAAAGCAATAGAAGAAGCCACCCACATTTAAGGTGTGTCTTACAGCTTCAGGCAATCTGATTAAGAAAGTGTTTAAATTTTAGTTTTCTCCACCAGTCAAGCTGGCAATACCAGCCATCATATATACTTTAAAGAAATTATTAGATTTGGGGACAGGGGAGATGGCTTAGCGAATAAGAGCACTGTCTACTCTTGTAGAAGACCAAGATTCGAATCCCAGCACCCACATGTTGTCTAACAACCATCTTTAACTCCAGTTCCAGGGGATCCAACACCCGCTTCTGAGCTCGACAGGCAATGCATGACACGGGTGCGCTTATATACATGCAGACATAACACTCATACATATAAAATAAAAATAAGTGAAGTTTTTTAAAAAAATCATGTGTGTGTGTGTGTGTGTGTGTGTGTGTGTGTGTGTGTGTGATGGCATACATGTGGAGGTCAGAGGACGGCTTTTTGAATAGGTTCTCTCCTTCTACCATGTGGGTCCCAGAGATCATCCAACTCATCAGGGTTTTTGGCAAGTGCCTTTGTTCACTGAGCCATCTCGCCAGTTCCATCTGCTTTCAACAGGTTTGGATGCGATGGTTACAGGAAGAAAGCAGTGGCAACAAACATGGTCCTAGCATCCAAGAAACAGCCAAGGGTTTGCTTGTATGTGCCAGTGGACCCAAACTCATCTAGTCCTGTGAACGAGGTGGCAAATTGCCCGGTGGCCCTGCCCACCAGGCCTGAGTGATCCCATTGCCCTTTCCAACCAGTTTTCTGAGCAGACCACCATTTCCTAAGCAACAGTGGGTACCTCATTCACAGTCTGGCTCCAAAACACAGTACTAGCTGATGTAGACACTGAGTTATCCTAGTAGCAGCCACAGACTGTGGAAGGGGTCCGGCAGCCTGATGCTTGGCAGCTAGGGAAGAAGCTGAGCAGTTTGAGGAGCTACAACAGGAAGAAGAGATAAGGCAATAATAGACAAATAGAGGTGGTGGTGATGATGATGATGATGATGATGATGATGATGATGGACAGAGAGAGACAGAGAGAGAGAGAGCTGACTATAAAACTGCTAAGGAGACAGAAAAGAGCCTATAGTCCCTGATCTCCAGAAGGTTTTCAGAGCCATCATGTCTTCAGGGTCCAGAATCTTAGACCCCAGGCTAAGAGCTGTAACACTGGCCACTCATACATGTTATAAACCCTGATACCCAAGGACTACAACACTAGTGGGCAGGAAGCACTTAATGCTGCTTTTGTCTGCCTATTGCTGCCAAACACAGGGTGGGATCAGAAGTTGCCAGAGAGACCACTTGGAGAGCTTCTTTCTTACTCATGATTTCTGTCTAGGCACAGAGATCTTCAGCCAGCTGAGTGTTGGCACATGTCTCACGAAATTTCCTTTTTCTTTGGCTGTTCTTGTGGAAAGGCAAAAGAACTATGGAAATGTGCCATTGCCACTGTCATAACCTAAGTGTTTCTTGCCAGACAAGCTCAGAGGAGTAGATCCATATGCAATAACTCACTAATACCTTTGTATCCCCTCACTCAACAAGCATTTCATTTTATTAATAAACTTCAGGGTCTCTGTTATTCACGGTGGTTCAGTGTCATTTTTGAAAGAAAAATGAAGCTCTTGGCATGTGCAAATTTTCTGAACTGGGGAGGGGGAATCATAAGCACATGTTCTAGAATATGTTGGGGTGTTAATGTACATTATTGGAAAGAGATAATGATAGCACTTTTGATCATTCAGACAAGGCTCTGTCCTTGGGTAATGAATACAGAAGTCTCCTCTTTTCCTTTCTTTCCTGAAATTTGTCACAGAGATATTTTTAGCTCACAAAAAGAGAGTGACTCTGCTCTGTGCTCAAGTGTCTAACGCTCTATACTGTGGGAAATGCTATTTATTATTGATACCGTTATGCATATTCTATGGCAGAGAAAACACGCTAAATTTTCTACTGGTGCCTTTGGCACAATGGAGAAGAAAACTTTTTAAAAGGAAAATATTGCCTCATCTATAATAAATTAATCATAACATAGTACGTGGTTTTTGAAAAGTAACTAAGTGCATTGTAGTGACTTCTGAAGGGATTTTAAGCTGTATGCAAATAAGAAGCTCTAAAACTTTCAATTTGGGGATTAGCATTTTGATGCCTTCTCTGCCTCTGGTTACACTTGCCCTACCTACAGTGTTTACATTCTCCCTGCAATTCTGTGTATGAGCAAACAGGAAATATTTAACTCTCATTTGTAAAGTGTTTTATGGTTCACAATTTCATGTCCCATTGTTTTCATTCATTCTTTTATCTGCAGAGACATAAGATAGAATGCGATCCAACTGACCCCACATTCCAGATGAGTAAACCAAGTCTCAGAACAGGTGTAAACTGGGTCATTTGATGTACTGTCATGCCCCAAACTAGAGATTTTATGCATGTCCCCATCCCTTTGAGGTTTATTTTTAAGGCTCTAAACTTCTATCAACTTATTGCCTTTCTGTATAACCAATTTAGATAGATGCTTTCTTCAGTCCATCTGTTTCTTAAACTTGTCTTCTGACATCCTGATGTTGGACTATTTCTGTGTCTCTTGGTTACACTTAGTTTCTGGAACTCAATCCCTTCTCTTGGTCTTTAATATGTGTAAAGAAGTCAGATATAAAATAAGTAAGGATACAAGCAACTGTTTGTCTCTGACAGGGCAAGTAGGGTATTTCTGTATGTGTGTCAGCAGAAGAGGTAAGTGCTGAAGTCTTGGATCTCCACCACATATGACGTCTGCTAAATGTCATGGGAGTCATGTTAAGTGATCTAGTTATCATTCTTGAAACAGAAAATGCTGATAATAACGCCTCATTTTCTGACAAAGCTACTATAAAAAGGAAATGGTCTGTGAAAATATTTCTTTTGCTTTGTGAAACTCTACATAAGGATATATCGATTGTTATAATCACCATTAACATAGATCGCCTCAGAGCAATCCGGAGCAACTTCTTGTTGCTAATGAGAGAAAAAAAAAAAAATCCCACACATATGATTCCATGATGACATCCCATTCTTTCTGTGGCAAGAATGAACTTTTAACAATAATGCAGAAATTAGGTTATGAGAAATATGAGAAATTTGATGTATCTTTGTTTTCTTTAAAAACAGCTTTCCACAAGGGTAGGATTTATAAAAGGATAAAGTTTGAAGACATGCCCAAGTTTTGAAAAGGCATCACTCATAATAGACTGAATTATACTCAGATCACTCACTGCCTGCTCTCCTAATATATATGAGGTAGGGTCACTGGCCAGTCTTAGAGTGCACAGGATTTTTAAGCTGCCTAAATATCTAAATCTAAAACCTTATGTTTACTTGTGTATCTAGGTGCACTGCCACAGTGGTTGTATGCCCACTTTGGGTGGTACCATGTCTTAACCTGACTAAATCTGACGTTCTTCCCACATGTAATGTTCTCCCAAATATTCCACTTTCTCCCAAGCTTCCTTCATATCGTCTTCAATGCAAACCTACTGTCACGATATTAGAGTGCCATGCCACCCTCAAAGCAGACTTTGGATTTAATTGTGCAGATCACCTAGGAATGAAAACCAAAAGAACTTGCTTACCTTCCTGTAAAGGAAGAAGAAATCAATCTAGGGAGGATGGAAACAGATTAACAGATTAACAGCTGCATGCGTGGTTGATGATTGGGATATAAAACAGCAAGTTTGACTGCCTGCAACTGGGTTTTCCAAAAGATAGTGACTTCCATGGTTACTTTATCTTATTTTTCTTAAAGTCTCTGGATAAAGAGAAGGCCAGCATCACATCCAATGAATTCAGCAGCATGAGTTATAAAGAGGATAAGGACAGGGGGAGGGAGAGGGATGGTGATGGCGAGAAGAGGGTAAGGGGAGAGGGAAGTCAGGGTAGACATACATAGATGTTTATTGCAGCACTATTCACAGAAGTAAGTTACAGAATGCACCTAGGTGCCATTAACAGAGGGATGGATAAGGGAAATGTGGTATATATACACAATGGAATATTATTCAGCCATAAAGAACAAAAATAAAGTTTTTGCAAGAAAATAGATTCAACTGGAGTTAGTCATATTAAACAAAGTAAATCAGAGTCAGAAAGACAAACACTGCACATTTTCTCCCTCTTAAAGATCTTAGATTTTACATAGACCCTTAAAATCATGCATGCATATATGACATGACAACAGAAGTAAAACTGTCTAGAGGGATTAAGGGAATAGAAGGGGAGGGAGACAAAGTGGGAGTTGGAGGGCTAGAGAGGAACAAGGTCGAAGTGTACTGTATGGTTGTGTGAAAATATCCTTTTGAAACCCAGCACTTTGTACAATGAATATATACCAAAAAATACAGAGAACGGGTTGGAAAAAATAGGTTGTTATTGAATTTCAAACGAGATTACTAAGAAATGGTTTACTGTGGAAAGTCCTTGCTTTGCAATTCTAATCTTTCAGTGAAATAATAGGTAGACACGAAGTATAAGGGCAAAGTAATGTATATCCAAGACACAGCAATTCATATTTATATAAATATTGCATTAATTTCCTTTTCTGATTATGATTAATAAAGTATCACTCATAACCTATGATACAACTGTTCATATATAACATATATACCAGTTATATAGGTGTAAGGCTAACATGTACATACAAGTTTCTTCATGCACTTGAAATCCATTTAACTGGCCTTTTTAATAGTTATATAATGCAACATTACTTTTTGTAAATGTAAATTATTCGGTTATCTTCATTTTGCTAGACAGTAGCATCCATTTATTTGCTTTTACAAATTACACTGAATCTAACATCTATGTCCATACATTTTGTCTTCATTTTTATTATTGCACAATTAAAAACATATGCTAGGAAATTAAGTTATTTAACCAAAGAAACAGATGAACTTATGATTATGCATATATGATGAATTTTTCCATTGATTAATATCTTAAAACTAAATCTAAATAGTCATTTCATTAAAAATAGGTTTGTTTCAAAGACCAAAAAATAGGTTTATTTTCCAAAAATGGCCTTTACAAAGAACTTGGAAGCCAGTGGAACTGGCCTTGCCCTGTGCATTATAGCCCTTGGTTAGTCAGCATTCTCCAAGGAAGCAGAAGTGAGAACCAATAGAATGGATGGATAAATAATAGATGATAGATAGGTGGATTGACATAATATGACTAGATAGATACGTGATAGTAGAGGGGTAAATGATAGACAGATGTATATATGATCGGTAGGTTATAGATAATCAGGCAAGCAGAGGATTGATTGATTGAAGGTAAATGGATTAGATAGATAGATAGATGATTGATTGATTGATAGATAGATAGATAGATAGATAGATAGTAGATATATGATAGCAGATATATAACATAGATATGATAGAGAGATAGATGATAGATGACTGAACATATAGATAAATAGATAGATAATAGATAAAGAGACAGATTTTAGATAGATACTTGTGAGCAGAGCTTTATTACAGGGCTTTGTTCACATCACCATGGAGGTTCAGAAGTCTAAGATTTGTCCAAATGAAGAAGCAGGAAACAAGAGAGAATTAGGACCCACCGCCAGTTCTGGAATCTGCAGGCTGAAGAACCAGCCACTCTGAGGAGGAAGACCAACATCACACCTGTGAGAGAAGGGAGAAAATATGCTGTCTTTGCTCCCCAACCTTTTCCCCTGCCCCAACGCTGGGACTACAGACACATACTGTCACCCCTGGCTGTTTACACTGGAGTTGGGGGGGTCCAGATGCAGAGCCTCATGATGGCATAGCAGACACTTTACCAATGGAACCATTTCCCCAGGCCTCAGGATCATTGTTCTCTACCATGGAATAAAACCCGGTGTTCTCTCCATTTATGTTAATACATGAGGTTTAGACACAGCCTCAGCTCTTCAGGGTTGGGTCCCATCCCTCTAGAAGCAGGAATGATAGACCAGTTATCTTGCTCACACACTGAAGGTTACTGTAGGTGAGATGTGCACTGCAATCGGATTTATCAACCAGAGAAGCTTAAAGCTTTGGTAACAAATGGACAGATCACATTATTCTCCATGTCTCAAATTTACCATCATGATTTTCTCAGAATGGCACAGTTGTTGAGAGTCAACAGGTTAATTCAGATGTAAAGAAATCCTAAGAATATCTTGTACCTGGTTTGATCTCCTGGGGGAGTCTTCAGAAAGCCACTGAGGTCTCTCCAGGGCTTGCTTCTTCCACCACAGGCAAAACACCTGCTCCTAGCAGGTGAGACCTGACTTACATAAAACTCTAAAGACTGAAAGAAGAAAGAGGGGCCAAATGGTCAGCGTTTACTGTAGGACTCTGAAGCTGAAACGCTTTTATTCGTGAGATTAGTTTTCTAAATGTCATATGCTTCCTTCAATAGGCAAAGCAAACGTGTGTGTCTGCTAGGAAGGATTCTCACAAAACTGCTTCATTTATTCTCAAAAGAATTTCATTTCAGAGCTGTTTTAACTGTTCCCTGGTATTTTAGCCAAAAGAAAAATGTTTGTCCTTGATGCTCTCCAAAGATGAAAAGCAGAATGAGTTGCCCTCTCCTTCTGAGAACCCACTCTGAAAGTAATCAGTAAATCTGCAAAGCGCCACCAGAAAAGGGGATAGTTATGCAAACAATTTTGGGGACTAAGTCAGGGATCCAGTTTCTGTTCAAAATTCTGCTGTGAGAGCTGTTGCATGGTGGTGTTCACCTGTAATCCCAGCATTTAGGAGGCTGAGGCAGGAGGATTATGGGTCTGAAGCCAGCCTGGGTAACATTATAAGACCGTAAATAAATAAATAAATAAATAAATAAATAAATAAATAATAAATAAACCCAATGTGTGATCTTTGAAGTTCAGCCACAGACAGTGACACCAGCCTTTGATTGCAGGCCTGACCAAGGACACTCCCCTTTCTCCATCAGTCTCTGGATACAGTTAATGTATTATATCTTTGGAAGGAATCCCTGACTCAGGTCCACTGACTGACCTCATTCATAGAGAAGCAAGGATTCAGCCCCCCTGGGAAGTCTGTGCTTGTGATATCCATTCTTCCACCCGGGAGGTTTGTGACAAAGGAAGTTTTGTGAAACTTCCTCGGTCCTCACTCAGTGACAGTGCTTTCCCACTCAGGGCTAGCCCTCCTTTTTCTGTCTTTGGCTGCAGGAAAAAGATTTATGAACCCTTCTCATGGTTTCCCAACAACCTTCTCTCAGTAGCTCAGATCAGAAACCCAGTAAAAATCCCTGACATAATGGGAAATGTGGTCTTAGTAAAACACTGGTTTAAATATAGTCCTTGGCTGGGGATAGAGCTCGATTGGTAGAGGGCTTGCCCAGCATGCCTGAAGGCCTGGAATCTCCAGCCATTACTGAAGCCATACATGGCAGCATACTCCTATAATCCTAACACTGAGGAAATGGAGGCAGGGGGGTGGGAAGTTAAAAGTCACCTTCAGTTGTGTAGTGATTGCAAGGTCAATGTGGGCCACATGATACCCTGAAAGAAAAAACAAAACAAAACAAAACAAAACCAGTCCTTTTGGGATTAGATAGCCTCTCAGGGAGGGAGGGAAACCGTGGAGAAAACTGATTCTCCTTTTCTCTGTATTCACTGACTGCTTGGAGCTCTTCATCTTGAGGTGGGACCCCATCACTAGTGGGCAGCCTTAAACACAGATAAGCTCCAGCATCATTAAATAGACACAGTGCTTTGTGTGTGGTGTGTATGTGTGTGTGTGTGTGTGTGTGTGTGTGTATAAATGTATGTATGTATATGTAACAATAATAATCAAAGAAGAGGGCAAGATGTGAGAGGAAGTTAGGGAACATGAGAGGAGTTGGACAAGGACTAGGAGAGATTGAAAATAATGCAAAGACAATACCCATGTATGAAATTCTCAAAAATAAAAAGTGTATTCCTATTTAATCAGATGCTGAAAATTTGAACATTGTTATGCTTTTGAAGAGCTTTATATTTTCTGTGTAATCCTTGGCTGCCCACTCCAAGTCACTTCATAGCAACAAGGCTCTTTGTTTTAAGGAATTTACCCTTCATTCTGTGAAGGGTTTAGATTCTCCTTCTGTCATCCGACTACATCCCCAAACCTCATGTGCTGAGAGCTTAATGTTCAATGTAGAAGCATGAGGAAGTGGGGCCCTAAGAGATCTTTATGTTGAAAGGTTTCTGTTTCTGATATACTCTAGACCCCTAGGTTCTTTTGTTTATTGATTAAAAAATTAAAAGGCAGAAAAACAATTCAGGGCGAAGAGGAAGTAAATTAACAAGAGGCACTAACTCTCTGAGGAGAGAGGGGACCCATATGTGGGGAATCACTGACTCTAAGGGGACCCAAGTCTTCCTTGAGTTCATGCACCCTCCTACTGACTTCCTGTCTTGTTTCTGTTTTTCTAAGGTGTTCCTGTGTTCTGACATGAAGATTTGGTCCCCTCTTCTGTTCATGCACAGATGTGAGTTCCCTGTCTTGGGGCACAGATTTGGAAATGACTGCTGCCTGGTTGAGGCTAGGGAGGGTACCCCATATGTTCCCCTTTTCTTTGTGGTGTGACAGGGAAGAGAATCACTGCAGGTGAAGGGATATGGCTTACTTTTCCCAATCTCCTGGGTCCCAAGCCTTCATTTTCAAGAGTTGATTTGTATCATGATTTCAGGAGGGGACTGATTAGAAAAGTGAGTTCAACCCAGGTCTTGCTCGCTCTCTCTGGAACGTCACTCCTCTTGCCTGAGATTGTGCTCTTCGAGAGTCAAGTACAGAATAAGGGAGCTAGGTAAAGTCAAACAGGGAAGAGCCAGCTAGTTAAATAGCTCATATCCAATTATGTAGTGTTCAATGGATGTCACCCAACACATCCTAAAGCACTGAATTTATAGCAATATCTTTAGGGTCTCAATTTAAATTTTAAAATACAGGAAGGCAGCTAATTAGTCCGAAAGGAAGGCAGGCAGCAGGGGGCCATCTTAGATGGAATGGACTTGACCTGCCTTCCCTGGACTGCTTCTTAGAAATGGGTTTCCCATGCTCACTCTGTCTTAACCTTTCTGGGTCCTGATTCACTCAGCTGTGGCATTTTATGAGGACACAATAAAATAATAATTGGGAAACTCTGCATGTGGTAAATACTCACCAAATGTTAATTCCATTTTATTATTTTATGATTCTCATTGCAGAAAGAAAGATCAGGTTTTAATGTGACCAGCACAGCTTTGTGGAGGTCAAAGGTGGTTTTTACGTCAAGCTTTTGGGTTCCTTCTAGATTTAACGATATAGATTTTGAAAACAAAATTTTAGCTTTGGGCAAGCTATCAGGAGGCATAGGAAACCAATAAAACAACACTTTCCTGTGGGGATATCCATTTCTCTCTCATCATCTCAAAAAAGTTGTCTTCCTTGCTTCATCCTCATTTTTAGACCCAAAACTTACATTTTTCTCTGTTGTACACTAGGTTTAGGGAAGGAAATAGCCTTAGATGTCACATTAGGGTGTCCAAGACACGGTAAACAAGTGCAGAGAGACAAGAAATAGCAGAGCTGGGGAGCTAAAGGTATCATAAAATAGTAAAACACGGTTTAATCAGCAGTGAGGTATGAAAGTGAGCTTAATTAGAAATACATATTATTATTTGACTTTAAAGTACTGAATTAAAAATTAAAGCAATCTTACAGGGTACACAATCAGGGAGGAATAATATGTTGGAAAATGAGTCTGATGCTGTAATTGGTGTGTGCAATTTAAAATTAATTAGTTTCCGTCAGAACACATGCAGGCAAATATGAAATCAACAAATTTCAAGGATGTAACACATAATTACAGTGACACTGGTAGGCTGCCAGGAGGAAGCAAGGAATTGCTCTGTGACATGTACCCACAGCCGAGATGTGCTGTTTCTGATGAAATCAATGAAGTATTCTATCTGCAGAAAAGACCATGGAGACTCTATGAGATGTGCCCACTCCAAAACTTCTTTTAATTAAAATTCACAGTGATGTTTTGCCTGTATCAAATTTTCTTTCCTATCACAACTTAAATGAAAAAGGGACTTAATTTTAATTAACACATCATTTCAGGTAGTCGAATATTAATGTTCACTAAGTCTTTTATAAGATTCATTAACAGCCATTTTGTGATAAAAGGACCCAGGAGGCAGAGAGAAAGTTGAAAGGCCATTTTTCATCATTTCACTATTGATTTTACAATATACTAGAGACAGAATCACATTGCTTTAAGATTTCATACTTAGTAAAACATGAAGTCATACTGATAAGTAAAAGAGGAAAGAGAGGGAGGGAAGAGGGACACGTGTATTTATTTATCTCTATGTATTTTTATGGAAATATCTAGAAGCATATAGATGAATATGTATATATACATATATACACATATATATGGTAAGAGTTTTATTTGGTATGTAATTGTGTATATTCATTTGCATGTACGTGTATACACATATGTCTGTGGGGGGTGGTGAGGATATTCATGTGTGTCCATGCCTGTGGAGGTCAGAGGCCAATATCAAGTGTCTTCCTTAATTGCTATTAACCTTTCTTTTCCCTGAGAAAGTGTCCCTCACTGACCCTGGAACTCACTGATTTGACTATCCACCTGTCCTTGCTTTCCCAGCATGGAGACTACAGGCATGTAATGCCATGCCTGTATTTGATGTGGGTGCTAGGGATCAAACTCAGTGCTTATGCTTAGGCAGCAGACACTGTAACCACTGAAGCCTATCTCCAGCCTTAAACAGGAAGTGATTTCTTACACAGGATTAATAATATTAACTCAAATAAAGTTGTCAATCAGGCTAATATATAGAAAGGGTACAAATCCATGACAACTGGAATGGAATTTGTGTTTATTATTTTTAATTTATTATAATAGGCAGGTAATATAAATGATGAATCTTATACCTTAACACAAATAAATGGCTGCTGCCAGCTCTTATATTCTTTCTTCAATGTAGGGAAGTCCCCAAAGGCAATCTGAACTCCTAGGCCTTCCACCTGCCCACTGTTGAGTGATGGTATACTTCAGTGATCCACTCTTCCTCGGGTTTGATACTTTGCAGTGGCTAGACTCTATCTTCTCAGTTCTCTTCAGGTGAAATTTTATCTCTGCCCTAGTGAACACCATGTGCTTGTGCCTATGATCTGCCAAAACTGTCCCAATTATCACAAAGGACAAGACAGCCACACTAGGAGGCAGTTGCCTACTTCCAAAGGTAAAATTGTGCCTCACTTTGTCAACTTCAGAAACATCTTTTGTCGTGGACCATCACAAAAAGCACTGGGAAGTGGAAGTAGACAAAACAGAAGTGAGCACAGGGGAAAGGGTGCAAGAAAGACAATGGTGTTGTAGGGCACACTAAGACATTAGCTGCTTTGTGGTTTTCAAGACTAGACTGAGGGATACTAGGAGCTGTCAACAGAATTCTATAATGCATGGCTGTCAGACCCCACAGCAAGACTGCGTGCGATCTGGCTTGGATCATTGACTCCCCTTTATCTGTGAGTTAACTCCCACACCTATTAGAATAAAGGATGGAGAGAGCAACTCATCTTCTGTCCTTCTCTAACTAATAACTTCATACGTGCTTAGCCATCACACTTTCCTGCTCTAACAACAAGAATTTTGGTTTGAAGGTACACACACGTATGCATACACACACATATGTAGTTTTTCTACTGACAACCTTCTCTTGACATATATTAGTAGCTCCTCCCCAGCTCAAACTTAATCTATTTGAGTTCATTTACATATTGGATGTACCACTTCGTGAATTTAGAAGGTTGTTGTAGGCTCAGCGTATTTTTTTTTTTTGCTTCAAAAAAGAATATTTACTTAGAAATTCTGAGTTCTTATAATTTACTTCTAATTTATTTAGGGTGTGAAAGATATATATTGGCTATATCCTATGGGGATAAAGGATAGAATTAAAGTGTTCTTATGGGAGAAGCTGAGGAGACAACTCAGTAGTTAAAGTCACTTGCTGCTCTTACAGAGTACCCAAGTTCGAGTCTCAGCACCCACATGGTGGATCAAAAACATCTGTTCCAGCTGATCTGACTCTCTCTTTTGGCCTCTATTGGTGCTGCACACATGTGTAGCACAAATATACAGACAAACACACACACAAAATAAAAATAAATGAATCATTTTAAAGGTTTTCCTATGAATCATGGTTGTCTGAAATAAGCTTACTGGATCTCTTTACCTAGATAGAAAAGGTAGATACATATATTTGTTTGAGATCAGCCTGAAAATATTAGCCAGGCCTTGTCTCAAAGTGAGGTAATAAAGACAGATGGGACTATATGTAGTCCATATACAAGGTCTTGGCTTCAATTCAGACATCACACAAAGAAAGTTAGATGATACATGATGTAGATAGCTAGGTTAATAGATAGCTGTGTAGATACTGATGGTTCTCTAGAGAAACAGACTCAGTGGAGGATAGATAGATAGATGATAGATAAATAGATAGATTTCTAGTAAGCATTATAAGGCAATAAAAGGAAATAAAATGCATATAAATGAAAGCTACATGTATAACTCTATAATTTTGTATAACTCACTGTCTCTGTATACACACACATATATATTTATATATATATATATTATCCTAGCAGCATATAAAACAGAAAAAAGAAATTAAGTTATCTTTATTACTGATGTCATAGATGTCTGTAAACAGTCCTATGGAATCTAAAGAGAGCAGCACTGTCACAATGTGTCAGTGTATTAGCAAAGAAAATAGAACTCCTGGAGTCATTTAAACCAAGAATGAGCTGATAGTGTCCCATAACTGTTCCTTTTTTGTTTCTTTCTAACTGTTCCTTAGCTGAAGGGCATACTCTTTATTTATTTATATAGTCATCCAGCAAGATATGGGAAAGGAATGAGGAACTTCATTTTATCAACCTAAGCCCACATGTTTTATAACATATTGTGGACAATTTTTTGCTTTCAACATGCTTCCAAGGTCACTGCTTTCAGCAATGATATTTTTACCACACACACACACACACACACACACACACACACACACACTGGATATTATTCTGGGCCGGGGCAAAAAGGGTCATAAGGGAGAAATCTGGAACATAGTTTAAGAGTAAAGCTATGCCTTTAGCTTAGCTTGTAAAGGTTGTTTACAAGAAGAGCCCAAGGCTTAGTTAGATTATTTATACTGTTTTCCTAAATGCATGCTAACTTTAAATAAGTTGATTATACAGTAGGAAGACAGATTGAATACATAGTGTCAAATTATTTCAAAACATAAGATTAACTTTGGTGACAAAGTTAGAGAAGACAGCAGAGTTTCCAGAAAAGTCATTCCCACAGAAACCCTCCTAGAAGTATGAGTAAATTCATCAAGTTCACTGGCTGCAAAATTAATTTCCCTGAAACAACTTTATTTCTGTAAGCAGTCGCTCAGCCCTTAATGATGGAGTCCTGTTCTGAGAAATGTGTCAGGTTCATCACTGTGCAAGTCTCACCAAGTATGCTTGCTCAAACTCCAATGGTGCGGGCCAGTCCCTTACAGTCAGTCTTTGTTGCAGACTAGAAATGCAGCAGTTTGAGCTACGCAAGGCTGCTGCCAGTGTAAGTGGACAACTGGTTTTACAGTCAACTCTTTTGTGAGCAGTAATGTACTCTAAAATGATAATACAAACACATCATAGTAATACACACATTAGTTATACAGTAGTTCATTTGTATTACTGGTGTGTGTTATACTTCATTTGACTGTCAGCACACAATGTCAGTCCATGGCCCGGTCATCACAGATACATGAGTACTGCCTTACACAGTGACACTGAGCTGGCTGTAAGTCAATGCTTGGCACAGATTGCTCACTATTGAACACGTATTCCATCATTGATCCCTAACACCACAAGGCCATAGATGACTATACTAGCAAAGAACAAGTGGCAGCTGAAAATAAAATTGTGTCACCTATGTAACAAAAAATGAAACTCTAAGGTCTACATCTCACAAAGTTCATATAGTGTATACGTGATGAGAGCTACAAACTGTGACAAAAAAGAAACGTATTGAGAGACATAATATGTTCATGGATCGAAAGCTTAACATGGTTAATATCTCTGTTCTCCCCAATTTGATATACAGATAGGATATACTAACTATGAAAATCTCATCAGTGGTTCATTTACGATACAGGAAGAATCACTCTAAAGTTTACATGGGAAGTAAAGATAGCAGTTCTAAAACGTAAGAATAAAGTCAGAGGAATACTGTTTCCTGACATCTAAACTACTTAAAGAGATACAGTGATTTAAGAATTTGCGATTGGAGACTAGAGGTCCCAACAAAGAAGAAAAATAGAGAATTGGGAAGTAGCTTCAATGGATGAAGAATGACATCACTGAAATACAGTGAAAATATTCAACAATCATATGCATTAAAATATTTACAGTGCAATGGTGTTTTATTAATGTTTACAGATGTATGCAGTCATCACTATAATTAATTTTATTTTTCTTTTATTTTTATTTATTTTTTATGTCTATGAGTGTATTGCCTGCATGCATGTGAGTCCACCTGTGTCGTGCAATGCTGCGGAAGTCAGAAGAGGGCTTTGGATTCCCCTGGAACTGGAGTTAAGGAAGGTTTGTAGCCGCCATGTGGGTGCTGGGACTCGAACCTGGGTCCTCTGCAAGAGCAGTCGGTGCTCTTAACTGCTGACCCATCTCTCCAGCCCCTATAATTAATTTTAAAATACATGTATTACCTTATAAGTAGGCCTTGGACCCTTTGGCTATAAATCCCACAAATTCACCAGTCCGTAACTGCACTCATAGATAATCACTAATGTACTCTCTGTCTCTATGGACTTGTGTGGTCTACACAGCTCTCATAAGTGTGAGGAATATGATCTGCTGAGACTGACTGACTTCTTTCATTTAACATAAGGTTTTCAAGATTCATTTATGTTGTAGCATATTTTTTCAAATTTAGTTTTATTATTATTGGTATCTGTGTATGTAGGTTTTAAATATATGTGTGTGTGTGTGTGTGTGTGTGTGTGTGTGTGTGTGTGTGTGTGTGTGTGTGTGTGTGTGAACATGCAGGCAATGGCAGCAGTATGGGACAGCTTTCCAGAGTCAGTTTTCTCCTTCTACCATGTGGGTTCCAGGTACCAAACTCAGGTCACCAGGCTTGTGAGGTAAGCACTTTAACCCAATGAACCATCCAGCTGGACTCCTCATTTTTCATTGTCATGGTTAAAATACTCCATCATATGGATATACCACAGTTGGATTATGTTTTCATCAGTTGATGGAAATTTGGACAGTACAGCTCATTTTTGACAAAGATTCAGAATAACTAAAGGCTGGAAGGTGCTGAAGCTGTTTTTTTGATGAGGCTGATACAATAAACACTTAGACTGGGCAATTTCTAAACAGCACAAACTTGTTTATTATGGTTTCTAATATAATTATTTAGGAAATGATTCCTTTAATGTTTCAGATGTGTATGTGTATATATACATAGAGATTAGATAGATGATAGATAGGTGATAGATAGATAGATAGATAGATAGATAGATAGATAGATAGATAGGTGATAGATAGATAGATGATAGATGATAGATAGATATGCGTGTGTGTACAGGTGTGTTGTTCATGCCCATGGATGCCAGTGGATGGTGTTAAGTGTCCTACTCTGTCACTCAGTTTTCATGTTATTCCCTTGAGACAGAGTCTCTCACTGAACCTGAAGCTAGGCTGGCTGGCAGTCACACCCTGGGATCTCCTTGACTCTTCCTCAGCACTGGGGTTATAGGTATATGTGGCTTTGTCTTTTTAACCTGAATGTTGTTGAGACATCCCCTTCCTCTACATGTTTCATTTTTGACATGATCATTGTTACAAATAAAATTACTAACTTAGATGGAAAATAAATTTATATTTTGTATAACTTATGTGTAGTAGGAAACATAACTTTTCTGGTTATCTTCTATAAATAGAAAAAAATAATCATAGTTACCAGTTTGGGTTTAGTTTTGTTCCTTTGTTTTATAAATTAACATAACATCTAAATATACATGCTTGTAAATTATCTGGGGTCAAATCAGTTGTGTCTAGTCAAATGAGAAAATTTATATTCCTTAAAAACTGATGACCTTTGCTGGGCTTATTAGACGTCCTGGTTTTATGTTAAATAGTAACGTGTTTGCCATTTTTGCCTTATTTCCAATTTATCACTGTTGATACACAGTATAAGTCTACATGCTTTTAAAAAATATTTTCAATGATTCTTTGAGAATTCCATATAATATATTTTGATCATATTCAGACTCCCTCTCCCATCTCCATCCCACCCTATTACCACCACCCTGACTTTATGTGCTCTATTACTAATTTTTCTTTTTTTAAAAGGCTTATCAAGTCTAATTTGTATTCTCCAAATTCTTTTGGCCTTGGTCCATCCTTTGGAATCTGGACAGTCTCAGGTATCACACCCTTAAAGAAAACTGATCCTACCTCTTCCAGCAGCTACCAGCTACCAAGAGACACTCAGCCATAGCTGGGGCTTCTTACCCACCTCCCCCATCTGTGCTGGGACCCTGTCTGGTTTGTATTTGCACAGGTCTCCTGCACTGTCACAAGTGCTGTGAGTTCATATGTCTACCCTGTGGTCTCCAGACAACACAGTTTCCTTGCATTCATCTTCCCACCTTTGGCTCTTACAATCTTTCTGTCCTCTCTTCTGTAATATCCCTGAACCTTGAGTGAACAGGGTGTGATATAGGTGTCCAACTTAGGGCTGATCACACTGTAGTCTCTCTTTTTTTTTTTTTTGTCTTTTTGAAGCAGGGTCTCCCTGTAGCCCCAGCTGTCCTGGAACTCATTATGCAGACCAGGCTGGCCTTGAACTCACAGAGATCTGCCTGCCACTGCCTCCCAAGTGCTGGGACTACAGGCGTGTGCCACCACGTAGTCTCTTATTCTCTGAACACTGACTGTTTTGGGGTCTCTGTGTTTATTGTCATAGAGAGTCTATGAGTCTGGATGCTTCTGACTTACCATAAGGGGACCCTCTTATGCATTCCCCATACCTTGGTTTGCTGCACATTATTGCTTCATGTCATACACAGTTTTGCTTAAGTTCCAACCCTTTTTGTTGTACTTTATTGATTTAGTGTGTTGCATTGTGCATGTTTCTCCTTGTACAAATGGGCGAGTTGAGCCTTTTCCAATGTTATTTTATATATCCATTTATTAGTAATCTGCTAGTAAATAACAAATGAATACTCTTGCTTTAATCTATTGGTTAGAAATGCACAACTAGGCCATATTCAAGGGTAGAGTATAGACATGGGTGTAACTAACAAGTGGGTGACTTCCAGGTCAGATGGGAGAATAGAAGGTGCATCACTATGACTTGATGATGGAGAAGAGACAGAACAAGAAAACACAGACTCTATTCCAAAGAGAGGAAGTCAGGAAGAACTTCAGAGATTCACAAAGATGGTGAAAGGTACCTGAGAAGTACGAAGAAAGAAATGTGAGACACATGGAGAAGAAGCCAAAGTGAACAGAGCTCTCTGATACAGAGCTTCTCAGCAAGGGAAGGGGAGGCAGGGCTTCCAGAAAGAAGACTGGAGATGAGTCCTCAAGAGCAAGCTACCAAATAAGATCTCAAAAGTGCAAGAACTAATGCAAGACAACAGACATGCAACACAGAAACACGAGGAACAGGAAAAAGCCAGGCAACAGGAGCCGTACAAAGGATCACAACTCTTCAACCACTGAATGCAAAGACACAGAAATTAGTGCAATACCTGATGAAGATTTCAGTAGTTTACTCCTAAAAATGACCAGTGTCCTTAAAGGTGATACTACAAACAAAGAAAGAATCACGGCACGTTCAGTCCAGGACCTAGAGAGGAGAATCAGCAACACAGAGGGAAAGTCAGTAAAACGGATGAAAAAATAAGCAATATTAATGAAAAAGTCACCAAAACGGTAGAAAAATTCAGCAAGGAAATTGAGGTTTCGAAAACAAACAAATAAACAAAATAGAAGTATTAGAAATGTGAAACTCAGTGATCTAAATAAAAAACACAGTGGACACCATCAACAAGCAATATACTTAACCAAGCAAAAGAAAGAATGCTAGGAACAGAGGACAGGCTGTGGAAATGTTACAGTAAAACAGCAATGACAGAAAGGGTAAGTGAATGTGGCAACATCCAAGAATTGGGGAATATTTCTAAGAGATCAAACTTAAAACCCATGGCATACAAGAGGAGCTGAGATTAAAATCTAAAGACGTTTAGACCCTATTAAATGAAATCATAGCAAACAGAATCAATTCCCTCAGGCAAGGGTGGGGAGGGCAATACTACTAGGGTGGAGGTGAGGATAAATCCTCTGCTAAGGATGGGGAGACTACTTCCTCAGGTGAAATAAACTCAGGATCTGAGAACTCAATGCCCTCAGCCTCACCAGGTCCTCAAGCATATCTGAACCATACCTTACAGGATGCCATTCTTATCCAATCAATGCCTTCACTCTAACTGCTAACATTCTTTGGGGTTGGGAGCTAAATTTGCATTGCAAGTTAGCTAATTGTATAATGAGGGTTTGGTTTGATTTTCAGTAACTTGAGCTCTGTGACTGCTGAAGGGATGCTTCTACTCCAGGGCACATTTAGAAAATTTAGATTGTCAATGAATATCTGGAGCCAGTTAATTTCATCACCTACTTCGTTCGTTTCCTTTGTCACTTTATCCACAGATGCTAGAGGCAACCAGTCAGCATCATTACTTTCCTTATTTTTCTACAAATAGTCAATCGTTTTATGTCTAGAGTTATTAAATTCCTTGCTTCTTACAAGTGAATGGGAAGAATCATGTGCATTGGTAACGTTCTTTAAATAGCACACACCATGGATTTTCAATGCTCTCTCTGCTACCAGAGGAGAAATTAGGAGCTGTAGTTTTTGTCGGTTTGAGAGTCAGCTCTAGATCTCACCCAGTCCTCCAGAGAAAGTTATCCTCACAATTCTGTTTCTTTAGAACTACTCCTGGTACCAATTTCTTTATTAGTTACTCTTCTTTTGCTATATAAAATACTACAACCAAAAGCAACTTGGTAAAATAAGGGTTTATTTTGACTTAGGGTTCCAGAGGGTTAGAGTCCATTATGGCATCATGGGAAGCCATGGCAACAGTCACTGAAGACATGGTGGCAGGAGCAGGAAGCTGATTGGTAACCATCTTATCCACACACAGGAAGCAGAGAGAGAAAACAGGAAGTAGGACAAGGCTATTGACCCTCAAAACCACCCCCAGTGACATACTTCCTCCCCCAAGGCTCTACCTCCTAAAGTTTCCATAACCTTCCAAATAGCAACACCAAGTAGGAATCAAGTGTTCAAATACATGAACCTTTGGGGGACATTTCTTACAAAAAGAACCACAGCAGGGAAGAAATTAATGAAATGGAGATTAAAATAATAATGTATATAATCAATCCAACAAAAAATTAGTTCTTTTGAAAGATAATGTGTTTAACTCCTTAGCCAACAAACCAAAAGAAAAAGAAAGAAGGTCCAAGTTAACAAAATTAGAAATGAAGAGGTGGGGAGAGGGAAGCCTACAGCAGAGCCTCACAAAATTAATAGAATCATTAGGGAGTACTTTGAAATTTTATATTTCAGAAAACTGGAATACTTGAAGTAATGAGTAAATTCCTAAACACATATGCCCTACCAAAATTAAGGAATACATCATTAAGAAGCCACATAGCAACTTTTGAAGCAGTAATTAAAAATCTTCCCCAAAATGAAACCCAGAAGGGAACAGATTCACTGCCAAATTCTATAAATCTTTAAGGAAGTGCTAACATCAATGCTCCCCAAACTCTTCTATAAAACAGAAAGGGAAGAAGCACTCTCAAACTTATCCTATGAAGCCAACATTACCCTAACATCAAGATAGGATAAGGATACAACAAAAACAGAAAGCTACAAACTAATTTCTTTAATGTGTATAGATGCAAAACTTCTTAATAAAATTGCTGCAAATCATGTTTAAGAATACCTTAAGTAGATCATACACCATGAATAAATTCGTTCACCCCAAGCAAGTTTGGCTCAATATACACAACTCAATAAATGTAACACAGCACATGAATAGGCTTATAAACAAAAATCACTGGGGATTAGAGAAATTACTCAGTGGTTAGGACTGACTGCTCTTGCAGAGGACCCAGGGCTGGTTCCCAGGATCCATATGGTGGTTCATAATGCTCTGTTGCTCCAGGTCCAGGGGCTCTGACACACTCTTCTTTAAAAAAAAAAATCGGTGGATCTCTGTGAGTTCAAGGCCAGCCTGGTCTACATAGTGAGTTTCAGGCCAGTTGGGGCTACAGGGAGACCCTGTCTCAAAAAACACCAAAAAAAAAAAAAAGAAAAATTAAGAAAAAAAAAAAGGTAAAATGGCACACATGCATGTAAAATCCAGGACAGAAACCATTACTGCATGCCAACAAGAATAAAAGCAACAACAACAACAAATGGGAGGTAGGATATTTTAGAGGTGGCCTAGTAGAACCTTTTAAACCTGCTTTTTAAATAAGTAGATTCTCACTTTACAAATTGTCTCTGCAAGATTTAATGCCTGAATAATAGCAATTCTAGAATGGAAACTTTGCTTAGCACAGAAAACAACCTCTAATCCTCTTAACTATGCTTCTCAGCATTATTATCCTCCTTTTACAATGTAAAGAAGTGTGGCTCAGCAGGGTTAAGTCATTTGCCTGTGGAAATTCTTCTATGTGGGAAAGAACATACTGCCTGCTTCAAAACCAATGTGATCCGCCTGCTGTTTAAATATCATGATGCTAAGTGTTGCTGACAATAGGAAATAAACATTGCTGCTGTTCATCCTGATCACCACGGTCACCTCCTGCCTCCTGCAAACAGACTGCAATTTGGTGTCTTCCCTCTAGACTTCAGTTGCATTCATAAGTCTGAAATATGTGACAGTGTGGTTGTGTGTGAGTAATTCTATGACCTTTTGATTCTTTCAAATATCAACCTGGAACCTATAATTCAATAATATGTACCTACTCTGGCCAAGGTACTGTAATCGTATAAAGTACTACAAAGAGCAATGCCACTGGTTTTGCAGAGCACTGAGCCAACACTGGCACAGACAGTATTGGCAATCAATTCCATCAGACATTTCCACGGGAAAACAAATGCTACCTTACTTGTGCTTTTCAAGTCAGAATGAAGACAGAGCTCTTTCATTTTGTTCTGTTTGTTTTTTTCTGGTTTCTGTGTTGTAGGTTTTCTTCTTATGTAGGTATTCTGTGTAGGTGGAACAGAAGAACACTGGACTCACAGTCTTTTCTGGCATTCCCCAGACTAATGCATTGCTGATTTACAGACCACAGGACACCAAAGAGAGAAGTCGTGGCATATAAATACACTTATACTAGGGAACATTTTTCTAGCCCTTAGCATCTCTTCAAGAATTTTAATAACTTCCTGGCTATGCTCTTTTATTTCCACTCTATTCTTCCAATTACTTATTTAGCCATTCAATGAATATTTATTAACCTTCAAGTACATGCATCTAGCACTCTTTAAAAAAAAAAAAAAAAGAAATAATACACATGTGATCATGTCATTTCTCTGTGTGGTCTTCATTAGCTTCAGGATGTAATCCACAACAGTAATAAAGATCTTCAGACTTACCTGTACACTCCATCTGCTATTGTAAACACAGAATCAGGACTTACCAGGCAACTTATCTACCACAAACACTATTCTATTTCTCTATTTTTAAAATTCTCATTGCTTTGTTTTAACCTGACACACACACAACTCTTTTATTTATATTTTAAAATTCAAGTAAAGCTTTAGTTCTTTTTGTCCCCATAGCCTTTAGGATACTTTGCCATTAACAAGTGCTCATGCTTCTTTTGACCAGTTTCTTAAACAACAACCATGAGTAGATTCTCCTTATGAAAGATTTGAAATAGTAAATAAAAACATAACCATTGAGGTGACTTACTTGGACACATATGAGATCCATTCAAGAGTCCTCATATACATCACCTGGGCTCCAAGACAAACTTTCTTGCACCCACTCTATATCAACAAGGTAATTTAATTTTTAAAAAGTACAAATTTTGCCAGGCGTGGTGGCACACACCTTTAATCCCAGCACTTGGGAGGCAGAAGTAGGCAGATCTTTGTAATTTCAAGGCCAGCCTGGTCTACATAGTGAGTTCCAGGACAGCTGGGGCTAAGGGAGTCCCTGTCTCAAAAAGACCAAAAAACAAACAAACAAACAAACAAACAAACAAAAATAAACAAACAAAACAAATTTTCACCTCTTAGCAATTAACTAGGAAATTTCACTCAACCAAGTTCATGGTTTTAAGGCTAAAATGCAGCAATTCTGGAGCCAGGAATATGGCTCAATGAGTAAAAAGAGGTCGCCATAAAAGCCTGATGACCTAACTTTGAACCCCAGGACCCTTATAGAAAAGCCAGGTGCAAGAACAGCCTCTTTCATACCAGCACTCCTAAGGCAAGATGGGAGGCAGAGACTGGAGAACTACGCAGAAGTCAGCCTAGAGCCCACTGCACAGCCACAGTGACAACAACCAAGAGTGGCCCTGACTCAACAAGGTGGAAGGCAAGGATGGACTCCCAAAAGTTGACCTCTGACCTCCACAGGTGTACTGTGGACCTCCACAGGTGAACTGATGCACCTATGCCTGCGCAAATGACGGACAGACACACAGACATCATACACATACATACAAAATAGCGATAGTTAATAAAAGGCATCTATTACTTAGATGACTGGAACCATTTCTATATCCACCCCAAATTCCCAGATTCATATATTCTTACTCGGATAAATCTCATGTATTTACTAATGTTTTAAAACACTGTTTAAAACAAAACAGCCTTCATTTGTTTTAACACTGTTATAAAACAAAACAGTCACTATCACATATATTACAGTTAGAACTAGAACTCTCTTTGTAGGAGGCCAGGAAGTCATTACAGAAAGCCAATTTTCTTTAAGTAATAGGACACAGACTCAGTCAGAGAATTCCAAGGTCTAAAGCTCATGTCTACTTCTACTTCAAATAAGGCTCTCCATGACTGCAAGTTAGATACTGTGGAGTGTCGTCCCACAACAGACAGTAAGTTCCTCTAACATGGGACTGATGGAAGAATTGTGTTCAAGGAGGAGAAATGTACATTCAGAATAGATATCCTTTTCTATAAGGACAGATTGCTGTGCTCCCAGTGATGGAAGTGGTCCAATGTAATCAAACTCCCACTAGGTGGCTTTTTGGTCCTCCCCCATCTCCATCCTGGGAAAGATGCCATATCAGTGTTTGGATGTGACCTATGCCATTGGCAATTTGGATGCTCAGCAGGCACAACAGTCAGATCAGCTGAGTGCTGCAGGATCTCAAGTTGTTGAACTTGACTAGGAGTTCTCATGGCTGCCAAAACAGCCACTTGGTTCATGAGTTCATGAAGCAAACACCAGATAGATGAGAGAAACAGCTCTCAGACCACCCCAGGATAAGTCCTTTTGTCCACCTGGCTATGGACAGTCTAGGCCATACAAAATGTGAACTGAGCACTTCACTATTCTTGGAAATAGAGACAGAAGTATATATTTCATGAGACACAGGAGTATCCTATCACCATGGTATGGTGAGCATCTGTATACTTCTTTCCTAGATTTACCATGAAAAGATTCTTCAAATGTGAATATTCAGCAAATTTAGATACTCAATCAGATGCATCTCTGAATTGGGATCAATCTGATTATATAGTTCAGAAAACAATTTAGTAGATTGGGTATCCATATTTTTATTATGGCACTTGTGACAAATTGGTTATGTCACTATCACATAGCTATGAAAGAACAACTGTGTTCTTGTGGGATTTGCAGTTATCTCAGAATGATTATATGTTGATATAGTAATGAATGATTACACGTTTTTAATGACTTAGCGAAGACTCCATTCTCTTAGAAATTCTCAAGCACTAGGTTTATGACTTAATTACTTTTCTATCGTGAGATAAAGTACTCTAGCATAAGCAACTTAAGGGAGAAGGGGTTGATTTTCACTCATACTTCAAGGTAGAATCCATTATGGCAGGGAAGTCAAGGCAGCAGGAGCTTTAAAGTAACTGATCACATCAAATTATATCTACAATCCGAAAGCAGACAGTGATGGATGCATGCATGCTAGCTGTCAGCTTGCTTTCTTCATTTTATACAGTCCTATCTGCCTGTCTGCCAGTCTGTCTGTCTGTCTGTCTAGCATGCCCAAGGCCCATCTCCCAGGTGATTCTAGATCCTGTCAAGTTGACAATCAACACAATTTTCACAGCTTATTCTAACATTTTTACACAATACACCTGAGCTTTCAAAATCCATTCTATATTACATGCCAGATAAGTTATGGAATCCAAATTTGATGAATTCCGTGCACTAATGAATCAGAGCTTTAGAAAGCCAACTAAGAAAACTTTTAACCCATTCCTTTGTCAGGAATTACTGGACTGTCAGACTGTTAAAAACAAAACATTTTTCATATTGGTATCTCACAGTTATAATGTGAATTCTCCCTTTATGTCTTTTAGAGTCTCAGTTCCTAGTTACCTAAATTCCTCACAGACAAGAATATAATTTTCCCTTGGTTTACATAGAGTTTCAATTACCTTCTAGCAAAAGAGAACATGGAAGGTGGTACATTTGAGTCAGGAGGTAAAATTAAGCCTTCTGTGAATTACATGCCCTGGTTAAAGCCACTGGCACATATTCCTACAAAGCAAAAGCTGCTTTTCTACTATGATGTAAAGAGGCTACTTTTGCTGGCGAAGGAGTTCCAGGAGGATGTGATGTTTGAGATTCTGAACTTTATCTGTGTCTATTAAAATGTATCTATCCAGAGTATCATGGTCCCTTTAATTATGAACTCATTCTTGAACTTTTAGTAAAACAACTTTGTCAAACACAGGAGAGAAGGTACAATAAAAAGTAAAGGTGAGTCGGAGGCAGGTGGATCCTAGTGTGTTGGAGGTCAGCTTGATCTACATAGGGAATACCAGGCCAGTTGGGGCATTTTGTCTCACAAAGACAAAAATAACTAACTAAATAAATAAAAATAGATAAATAAATAAATAAATAAATAATAAGGGAAGAAAAAACTTTTTGAAAAGTGGCAGATGTAGTCAGAAGTGTCCTCATTAGGACAAAGATCACTTCATACCTTAGGAATTAACTGTATATATTTTATGTCCCTTTTCTATTTTTATCCCCAAGAAAGTTTTTAAAAATTTTATGAATATGGATTTGCATTCTGTATCTACATCACAACCAGATCCCACATCTGTCACGTGTCAAACTCTTATGGTAATTTCTACAATTTGTATGATATGTGCAAATTCAATGCTGTCACCATTCCACTTTTTCCTTGCAGAATATAAAGTTTGAAATGCTTTTAATTCCACCAAGTTGTAAGCATATTATCTCTGAAAATATTCTGTGACTATCACATATATTCATACAGTGTTTCTTTCATGTATACCAGCTCTTGAATGCACCATGTATTTGCTGCTCTTCTGTCATCCATCATCTATCATCTATCATCTATCTATCATCTATCTATCTATCCATCCATCATCTATCTATCTATCTATCTATCTATCTATCATCTATCTATCCAGCCATCATCTATCTATCTATCTATCTATCATCTAGCTATCATCTATCTATCATCTAATCATCTATCTGTCATCTATCATCTATCAACTACCTATCACTTGCCTACTTTTCATCTGTCTACTATCCATCTCTTTATCAGCTATCCCACCTATCATCCTTTGCCTACTATTTATCCACTTAGATCATGCTCCCTTCTATCTATGATCTTTGTGTATCTTTCTGTCATTTATATACCTTTTAAAACTTATTTAAAGTAGCCATCAGTCTACTTGATTATTTTCCATATTTTAAACAATTATTTGAAATTCCATTTGTATTACCAATTAATGTTCTATAAGCTAATTAATATAATTTTGAACTTGATTTTTTTCTACAGATCTCTTTTATCATTGACATTAGACTACTGTAATTACCATACTATTTTAGAATGTTTTAAAATCTGAAAAGTCTACTCGTACTTTTACAAGCTTGTCATGAGGAATGCATTATTTTTAAGTATCATCTAAATAAAATAGCCCAGGATGTTGAGAGTCTAATAGTTTTCTAGAACTTTGAATGGAGTTGAATATCTAAGGTGATTTGAGAGATAACTGGTGTGGCTGTAGCCATGACCATACTGAGAATATGGTTTCTTTCTCTTCATGCAGGCATTTGCTAATACTCTTCAATAAAGTGACCCAGCTTGTGCACAACGTTTCATATTTCTGTTGATTCCTGATCTGGCCAGGATTTTCTTTTGACTGTGAATGCTTTGCTTTTCCAGTTGCATTTGCCAATGTAGCTATAGATTTCCAGTTTCTTCAACTATGTTCTGTGAAGATACAAGAGAAACTAAAGAAAATATACTAATACATGGAGATTTAATAAAACATTCTTGAATAGTCACAGTCACTGAAGAAATCAGGTAATACAATTTAAAACTCTTAAAATACATTGACGATCACACATAAGAAAATAATTAAATCATTTGTTTAAAAGTATGAGAGTTTTGACAGTTACTAATAAAATCCAAAGGTTCATTAGTAAGCTTATATTTCAAATTAACTAGAAAATTTACGTGAAATAGAAGAATTACTAGACACTCGTGTCCTCTTAACATGAAACCAATAAGATAAATAATTTAAAGATTTATAATAAGCAATAAGATTAAAGCAGTACTAGACATGTAACAGAGAAAGTCCCAGGACTGGGCAGCTGCATTTCTGAATCTTAGCAGACCATTAAAGAATAATTCTCATTAACGTTTTCCAAAATATTCTACAAGATACAAAAGGAGAACATGCTACCAGACACAGTCTATGGAGATAGCATTACCTGACCCCAACAGCAGATAAGGACGCAGGGTAAAAGGACTGATGATGCACAGACACAATACATTATTGCAAAACAAATTCAACAACACATTAATATGGTCATAAACCATAATCAAGGCTCTTTCATCCCAGGGAGTCAAGGATGGTTCAACATACACAAATCATTAAGTGGAAAACAGCACATAATACACTCAGAGACAGAAATCACATAATCATTTCACTGAAAAAGCTTTTCACAGAACTTAACATCCCTTCATGATAAAAGCCCTGAGAAAGGAGGAATAGAAAGCTTATTCCTCAACATAGAAAAGGATATGTACAATAGACATATAGCCAGCATTATATTAAGTGGAGAAAATGTGAAAATGTTGCCTCAAAATAAGGAATGACAAAAGGTGTCCATCTTCTTCGTGGTTGTTTAATACAGTGCTTAAATGCTAAGCCAAAGAAATAAAGTCAAAGGAAGAAATAGCAGGAACACAAATAGAAAAGGAAGAAATCAAAGTATTCCTACTTAAAAATTACGATACTCTGATTTAAAGTCCCCCAAAGACACCAGTGGCGAATCCTTTGATTTTATCAAGCTAGCTAGCTACAAAATCAACATACAAACAATTAGCAATTTTTATATGCAAGTAACACACATGCAGAATAAAAAAATCACAACAACAGTCCCATTAGCAACTGCATGATAGACTAAACCAAAACAAACCAGACACAAATCCCAGTTAGGGATCACCCCAAGAAGGAGAGGAAAGACTTCTGCAACAAAAACTTAAAAAAACTGAGGAAAGAAAGTAAAGACTTGCGGTGCTCATGTGTAAGCAAAACCTGTGAAAAGGTCTGAGTTACTGAGTTGCCTACAGACTCAACGCCATCTCCATCGGGTTTTCAGTGGAATTCTTCTCATAAATAAATAATAACAACATCCTAAAATTCACATGGAAGCACAAAATAACTCGAATATCTAAAGCTGTCTTGAATAGAAAGAACAATTGCTAGACGCATCGCAACACCTAATTTCAAACCATGCTTTGGCACTGCAGTAAAAAAGTTAAAAAGTAAGCATGGAACTAGCTGCTCTAATGTCCTCCATGCCCATCTACTTATCCTCCCCTGTTCCTTCGAACCCTAGAAAACACTGGTGGCACACTGTCTTCTAATTTTTCCTTTCCTAGAATGTGTGCAGTTGACCTTGTACAGTACACAATCTTTTAAAACTGTCTCTTTTATGCTTTGGTGCATTTAATTACTCAAACCCAACCACTCATGTGGTGACATGGACTTGTATCTCTCCATGTTTTTCTGTGAATTGACAGATCATTTCTTTTTATTACAGAATTTTCTATTCTATACACATATCACATCTTACCTACCTGTTTAAATTAGAAGAAAGTCAATGTATCCCACTGCAAAGGCAATGTACCCCCACTGAAACATAACCTCTAAACAGATATAAAATGTCAAAAGTTTCCAGTGACAATTCAAAATTTGACCCATTGCATATAACATCTGCGTGAGCATGCCCCCTTCCTTTCATCTAATACTTGCCGATTTGTACCTGATAAATGTGAATTCCTTGTAGAATTTTTGAATACATTGCTAATTATAGAGATACTTTCTGTACAAACACATCTTTCAAACACTCAAAGAAAAAAATACTAAGAAGTTCTCGAGCTTTGGCAAAGTCTGCTGTAGGGACACCACACTAAAATGAAGAAACTGATGAATTAAAAAGAATCAGCTATCTTTATTTCATTAAGTTGTTCAATCTTTACATTTTATTGTCGTGTGTGTGTGTATGTGTACCTGTGTGTAGGGCAGAAGACAACCTTGACTGCTATTCCCCAATATGCTTTACCTTGTTGTTTTGAGACAGAGTCTCTCACTGGCCTGAAACTTAACAGGATGCCTGGACTAGCTGGCCATTGAGAGCTAAGGATCCACCTGTCTCCACCTTCCAAGTATTGAGGTTAGAGGTATGCCCTTCCACTTCTGGGTGTTCTCTGGTCCATCTGTTTGTGCAGCAAGCACTTTACCAACTGAGCCATCTCACAAGCCTCCAGACATGATTATTTCTGATGGTTGCATTTTTCACCAACTTGTTGAAACGATTAAAAAGGAAGCTTTCTGAAGTCCCTGACACACAGTGCTTAGGAAGATAAAAACAGCTTTGTACCTGCTTATCTCTTTCTTAATAGGAAAGGAAGTTGCTAGTTAAAAACCACTCTGGACATTTCATGGCTGTCGCATACAGGAGTCATAGCAGTTGTAGTTACCTGCACAAAATCAGGCTAGTTAAAAATTCTGGCATGGGGAAGGGGAGGGGCTCCTGAAGACTCACCTCTAATTGAGGCACTTAATTGCTTCTGCAGAGGGAGTCACTTTTGGAGGGCTGAGGGAGTGGCATTGGTAGACTGCCCATGCTTTAGTGGATGACTGCACACCCGTGTGCATGTGGGCAGCACTAATTCAACTCAATAGGTTATTTTAAAAAAGAAGATATGAAATTGTGAAGGAGCTGTGTTGGGGGAAGTTGGAGGGAGAGAGTGGAGGTAGATATGATTAAGATACATTGTGTGCATGTGTGAATTTTTCAATTATTAAAAAAAAAGCTTTAAAAATTAAATGAATACTATGACCTAAAATAATACATCACAGCCATGGAAGTGGACTATATTTTAATTTCAATCAAAATTGAGTCTCAGATAACCTGATGTATCTCACACAGCAGTGGTTATCGGCAGAGGAGACAGCTGAACATGGAAAAGTACTTGGCTCATGGAGCACTGTTGACCATCCCAGAGAATGCCAAATCCAAGTTGAAAAAATATCAATGATCCACAAATATAAAATGGAGACACCATTCCCCCCATTTTGTCAGACTCTTTCAGAAGGAAAACTCCTGGCAGAGTTCAGAAACTTTAGGCTTGTGAAGCCATCACCAACATAGACTTCAAAAAGCACAGGATGAGCTGCAGGCTTATTTCAGAGGGACGTAGCTTGGACCTTGTTTTTTGTTGTTGTTTCTTTTCTTTCTTTTTTTTTTTTTTAACAACAAAGTCTCACTGTATAGCCCTGGTTGGCCTGGGTCTAGCAATGTAGACCAGGCTGGCCTTGATTTCACAGAAATCTGCCTGTTTCTGCTTCCCAAGTGCTGAGATTAAAGGTGTGTACCACCACACCCAGCACATCTTGGACTATGTGATCGTTCCTCTTGGTTGTCAAATTGACAGGATCTGGAATCAACTGAGACAAATCTCTGGGCAGATTTATTAGTGACTTGTCTGTTGCTATGATAAAACACCATGACCAAGGCAACTTATAGAAGGAATTGCTTATTAGGTTTACAGTTCTGAAGGGATAATTCCCCATGGCCCAGGAGGCAGCTAGAACAGAAAGCTGAGAGTTCATAACTTCAGGCATGTCCAGGAAGCAAAGAGACAAACTGGAAATTGGCAAGCCCAAAAACCACCCCCAGGGATGTGCTTCCCTCAGCATGGCTATACCTCCTAAGGTTCCATGACCCTCCCCAACACTGCCAGGAACTGGGGACCCAGTGTTTAAATACTTGAGACTGTGGGGCACGCTCTCTTTCAAATCATCACAACAGGTCTCTGGGGAGATTTCCTGGAAGATTAACTTAAGGCAGAAGACCCTTCCCCAGAGTAGGGCACAATCGCCAGTAGAAGCCTGGATAAAAAGAGTTCTGAGCACAAAGCTGTGGCTGCTTATACCTACCTGCCTTTGCTCTGCTTGTCAGTGCATCTACTCTGTTACTGTCTCCTCTGCTGGAGTCTATCGATAACGTCAGACCCCAGCTTCTTCAGCCTTTTGATGGGAAGGAAGGATGGAAGGCACGGAGGGAGGGAGGGAGGGAGGGAGGGCGGGCGGAAGGAAGGTCTGCATCTCTCCTTGAAGTCTCCAGGCCTTCCTTGCCAGATTGAGACTGCTGAGGTGTCCAGCCTCATGGAGTGAACCATTCCCAGGCTCTCAGCCTCTCTAGTGGGCAGGCAGCCATTGCTGGATTACCCAGCCCATACCATGTAAGCCACCCTAATAAACCCCTTTGTAAGATATATATTCATTCTCTCTGTTCTTTTCCTCTAGAGAACCCTGACTGATACAGATTCTGTAACATACATGAAGATACATGGAAATTTCTCACAGCGAGTTTGCATTGAAGGAGACTTTTCTTTTCTTGCTTTTGCTTTTTAGTTTTTTGCATTTTACTTGTATTTAGAAAGAACTTTTGAAGAGATTCACTGACATAATTTGAATAAGTGAGAAAACACAGTCAACACTGCTGAGTATCAGTTTATTCAAGTGAATAAAAACCTCTCAAACTGCTGGTACTGATGTGAAAACTAACTACTTCAGAGTTTTCTGAATGCTTGGTGGTATAATTAGCACTATTCAAAAACTTCTGTTGTTTCCTAAATGTATAAAAGTTAAAAAAACAATTAAAAACTAATGCATGTTCTCTTTAAATATTTCTTCCAGATGTAATTTCAATATTTATCATGTCATAGTGGTATAATTTAAAAGATTTATTCCATTGGCAAGTTAAACAGTTTACACAAAGGGACCAGTGAGTCTTCCTACAGGCTCATAGTCCAAGTAAAAAGTTCAGGAATTCAGAGACACATTCACAAAATACAAAATTAAAATTTTGAGAAATCTCACACAAAAAGCTTCAGGAATCAGGAGGTCATAAAAGTAGAATGCCAGATATTTTTGTTGGCAATGTGACAGGATCTGTTTTCATACTGAACTCGAACTCGTCTTAGGCTTTGTGTTTAATTTTCCCAGTTCCACTTAAGGCACAAACATAATTCAAATCTCCGAAGTGCTCATTAAAGTCAAGAGCATATCCAACAGCCTTCTTGTCTGGAATTTCAAATACAACAAATCTGGCCCATGTCTCATACTTCAAGGACTCACTTTCACCAGAAAACTTGGGACTTTGACAGTCTGGATTATGGTGCTTGAGCAAGAAAAGTAGAATTCACGGCACGTGTGTGCCGGGGCGGGGGGGGCGTGTATATCTGTGTGCATATGTGTGTGTGGGGGTGCACACATGGACATCTAGAGATCAGATGATAACCTTGTTCATTGTTCCTCGGGCAACATTGAGTCAAGGTCTCTCACTGGGCCTGGAACCTGTTAAGTACACTGGGCTGGCTGGTCAGTGAGCAAAGGAGACCCACATGTCTGCCTCTCCAGTGCTGTGGTTACAATAATGCACCATTGTGCCTGACTTTTTGACATGGCTTCTGGGTATTGAGTTCATGCCCTTATGCTTGTAAGGTAAGCACTTTATAGACTGAGCTTACCTCCCCTCATCCACTGCACTGCTTTAAAGGGTATCAGTTATACTCTCAACAGCCAAGGTATCCTATCCAGTTATGAAGAGGCTATTTCTACCAAGTACTTCCATGTCTCCAGTTGACTGATCATTATAGAAGCTCTTCTGGCTGATAAAATCTACAGTCATAGGAATGGGTCTGTCACCATCTTTACTCAGTGCTTGGATATAATCTGACAGGTGAGCAAAGCATTCATAGTCTGCTTCAGCATGAGGAAGGCCTGTGTTTCTGATCTCACTTAAGCTTTGGGGACAGGTTACCATTTGAAAATCCACCTTAACAGCTGAGTAGCAGGCAAGGTTTGAACACTTGTCTTACCTCCCCTCCCCCAAGGAGTCTGAAGCAAGTGGGCCTGGCTCTCTGGGTTGCTCTTTCCCCTGTGTCTCAGATAACCCTTGCAAAGTTTAGATGCTTGCTTGGGATTTATCTGAGAGACCTCTTGGGAATCTAAGATTTTTCTGGAAACTGTTTAGTACAAGATGCTTAATATTTTCTCTTTCTCAACACAAACAACACTCAAATACTTTTTTTTCTTCTCAAGGAAGTTCTGTGGCACTTTCCCTTGCAGAAAGATTCTGGAAGGGTGTGAAAACATTGTAGCAGAAGGAAATTGGAGACAGTGTGTAAATTTTTATATAATTTCATTAATGTGCTTTGCAAAACAAGCTATGAGTTAGAAAAGTAATGTTTACAATGGCATTGTGATCAATACATTCTTAAGCATAACGCTGAAGCATTTTGATACAGATATAACACCCTGAAAAGGAAATTTAAATATTCTGTATCATGTTATATATTTTATTCTTGTACATTTTAATGTGTTCTCTGTTACTTGATTTTAGATTTGGGCAAATTTTAATACCATTATGATGACCTACAAAGAGACAACTAGGCCCAAAAGATCACAAATTTTGATTCTTAGTTTACAATTGATATTAACTTCTCTTGTCAGAAAATCTGCTAGAGTGTTTTGACTGAGGTCATCTTCATTGCATTCCCAAACTAGACTGAATTTAGCCCTAGTAGTATTAAATATCATTAATTCTGTATCTACTATGGTCTGGGATTACCTCAGAGTCATCATCTTGTCTGTATCCATGTAGCTATGGCTATACAATAGAACCCCGCTAGTGACTTAAACAGCTCTGAGACCACCAATCTGTGCATATAGTGATTTATTATTACTGTTGAGCCACACAGCTCACCTTATGGTCTACCACATGTACATGGTCAACTGATGGGTGGACTGGTGATCAGATGATCTGAGCTGGCCTCATCCGAATGTCCGATGATACTCAATGACTAGCCAAGGAGACCTGATTCTTCTCCTATGGCCTTTTGTTTTCTAGAGCTTACCTCAAGCTCAGAGAGGATCCAGAGTAAATATCAAAAGAAGCAAGTACTTTCAAAGAATATACAAGCCTCAAGGTCAGAGTGTGAGCCATAGATAAACTGGGAGACACTCTGCAGTAATCCACCTGACAGTGCCCGCCCACTTAATTTCATAAATGATAAAACTAATTTCCCACACAGCTGGGAAGACAGAGCGCATGACATTTCTGTCTACATCACTTCACCTCCATCCTAGTCTAAGTTACTTACTCACTTTTCAATTCCCTAAACCTTGTATTCCTTAGGTGTTTTCCCTCTGCAGCAATTGTTTATACTTGTCTTCATTATAATATTCTAGGCTCGGTGAGGCAGAGGACCTGAATTTAGTACAAAGTAAGCATGCCGTGAAGTAAGTGAATGAATGAGTGAGCAAATGAATTGAATGGTAAACAGTTTTCTCAAATGCATTTCTGGGTGCTTAAAGGAATGCACTATGCAAACTGGAGAGCTACTGTACAGTAAAGAAACTTATGCAAAGGCATTCTTAGTGCTGTTGGTGCTGCTTCTGTATCTTTAGAACACTGTGATATCCTGTCTGGGACTATATTTGCTACATCTTTATCACCGTAACAGAATGTAAACTATCTACAGGAATAACTTAGGGGCAGAAAGATTTATTTTGGCTCATGGTTACAGAAGTTTCACCCCGTCAGAGCCAGGTGTTCACAACATCAGGACACCTTAAATGACCTCGAAGCTGAGGGTGGGGACTCCAAACAGGCACAAACTGAAACCTTCAAAGCCCTTCCCCAAATGACCTTCTTCTGCCTGATAAGGCCCACCTTTGAAAGACTCCCCAAATAGCAGCACCAATTGCAGACTAAACATTCAAAACCAAAGTCTCTGGAGGACATTTCAGGTGAAAACTTTTAACATGGTCCTAGGTACATACAGTGTACATACAGTCAGTGATTTGTAGGGAGGTCTTCAGACCTTGAAGCATTATCTTGGTCTCTAGAGGAGTTGGAAGCTGAAGGGAAAGACATTGAGAAGCATCTTTGTCTTTAAAATGCTACACAGCATCCTTGGTTAGTAGTACCTCATGACTACAGTTACTGCTGCGAGGGACTGAGGTCCATGACTTACTTCACAAGGAAAGCTAACTGGAACTCCATGTCCAGGATTTTTCTCTTCTCTTCCACAAGTTCCCTGTCTTTGGTAGATTTTAATTTATATCATTTTGGTGTGTCAAATCACAACTGTGAGTAAAAGAGTTTCTCTGATGCCTGTGTGTACTTTGAGCGAATTTTCGGAACAGACTTGGCAATCTACATGTCTCCACTGTTGTCAGAAATGTGTGTGATCTTGAGCTCTTCCTGTGTGCCTAACAATGATAACTTATAACACTTGTTTTCTTTCGAGGAAAGGTACTATTTCCCAAACTCTTGAACTATAATCTGATAATACATGTGCTGGATAGCCCCAGCTGTCAACTTGACACACCTGAGAAGGGAACCAGAGGGAACCTCAATTTCAGGAACTTCCTCCTTTGGATTTATCTGTGGACATTTCTGTGAGGAATTTTCTTTACTGTTGAGTGATGTAGGAGGGCCCAGCCCACTGTGGGTGGTGCCACCCCTGGGCAGGTCGCTGGACTGTATAAGAAAGCAGACTGGGTTTGGTAAAATTGATGCCCTTGAAACCCTATGAGAAATGCATGTAGAGTATCTGAACATTAATGCATATGTATACCTAGGAGCTGCTTGGTAGGGAATGCAGTGCCAGATAGAAGAGACAGGGGGAGACTAGGAAAGAGGTACCTGAAGACATCCTTGTCCTGAGAGCAACTAGAAGCCAGAAGGAAATATGCAGGGAAAGAGGTTTCAAGTGAAAGACACAACTAAAAGGTCAGCAGGACTGGACCCTGATAAAGGAGAGACTCATAAGAAGAAAGAGGTTCTCGACTTGTGGCTCCTGAGCCAGCATCCTTAGCATTACCTGGATATTTACCAGAAATGTAAATTTTCAGACCGTCCTAGACCTACTGAGTCAGAATTCCTGGTGATGTAGTTCAACAAATGGTCAGTCAGTGTTTTAATAAGCCTACCAAATCCTGTTAGCACACAGCTCAGACTTTAGTACTCTGTTACAGGTTCTCAAAGACCTTGCAAGAAAAAATTTAATCTTTATAAATTATACAATCTAATTTATATTTTATATTTCACAGCCTAGTTTGTACTTTAAAGTGCTGGCCATGCTTCTGGTTGTAGGAGATCTGATTCGGATGGACAGATGAAGGCTGGTACTACTGTTGTCTTCCAGGGTGAGAAGAAGTCAGAGAAAAGTGTTCATAAAAGAGTAATGATGAGGGATAGTAGATATAATTGGGGATTAATAAAATTAATTATTCTTTATGTGAGACTTGTTAGAACGTCTCTAATACTCACTTACATCGTGAATATTTAGAAGTGCTATGTCCTATGAAAGCGGTGGCCATTTTCACATCATCATGGGATCTTTCTATATGCTTCTGCAAAACTATAGGAACCACCTCCAAAAATGCTAACCTAGGGGGCTGGAGAGACGGATCAGAGGTGAAGAGCACTGACTGCTCTTGCAGAGGACTGTCCCAGCACCCACAGAGTGGCTAACAACTGTCCGTAACTGTACAGGGGATCAGATGCCTACTTTGACCTCCTCAGGAAGGCATTATATGATGCTATGACACAAGTGTACTTACATGCCTGTAGGCAATACACTCATACACATAAAATAAAATTTGAAAATTAAAAAAAGATTAAATGGTAATCTAAATGGATGAGAAACAATTTGGAAAATATTCTCCATAAGCAAGAGAGAAAAAAAGTTAAATTTAATCTTAAATTTAATTAATTGTGACTATATAATTTGCTTTAAATTATTTTTGATTCATTTATTTTTATTTTATATGAACAAATGTTTTGTCTGCAAGTACGTAAGTGCACTCAGGTGTGCCATGCCAATAGGCTCTGATCCCCTGGAAATGGAGTTATAGAGGGTTGTTCATCATCTGGGTGCTGAGAACCAGATCCCAGTCCTCTGCAAGAGTAACCAGTGCTCTTAATCACTGAGCAATCGCACCAACCTTATAATTTACTTTAAAAATAGTTTTCGAACATATTCAACAATTGGACCCAAATTAAGCAAGAAGTTTTGTACTAAAGTCCTTATTCAATAAATAGGTAAGAGCAATTTGCTCTTTAAAGAACTTCTCTCTTGGGGCTGGAGAGATGGCTCAGCGGTTAAGAACACTGACTGTTCTTGCAGAAGACCTGGGTTCGAATCCCAGCACCCACATGGCAGCTAACAATGGTCCGTCACTCCAGTTGTAGGGGATCTGACAGCCTCTTCTGTCCTCCAGGGGCATTGCATGACATGGATGCACTTACCTACATGCAGGCATAATACTCATATACATAAAATAAAAATAATAAATAAATATTTTTTTAAA
>NW_008351177.1:1502799-1529963 GCF_000622305.1 Nannospalax galili | reverse complement strand
TTTGAGACAGGGTCTCCCTGTAGCCCCAACTGTCCTGGAACTCACTATGTAGACCAGGCTGGCCTTGAACTCACAGAGATCCGCCTGCCTCTGTCTCCCAAGTGCTGAAATTAAAGGCATGCGCCACCACGCCTGGCTCATTTGTTTTTATTTGATGTGTATGAGTGTTCTGCCTGCATGTGTTTAAGTGCACCTATGCATGCAGTGCCTACAGAGGTCAAAAGAAGGCATCAGATCCCCTGGCACTGGAATTATGGATGGTTCTTAGAAACCTTGTGGGTGTTGGGAACGAAACCCGGGTCTTCTTCAAGAGCAACCAGTGCTTCTAACTACTGAGACATCTCTCCAGCCCCTTGATTACTGATTTTAAAGATACACTAATAAATCTTTCAAAGAAAGTTGAAGGAGTATTTCATTCAGGATCTAGCCAGATTATAAAATTTTTAAAATTTCAGTTCATTTGGTTTTGTTGTTTTCTATTCTGTGAATGTCTAATATGTCTCTTAGCAAAGGTTAAATTAATACTTTCCTTTCAATGTAGGTATAATGAACACTCAGGATCTTTACTTTTAAATTAGAAAACAATCAACCAAATGTTTTTGCATTCTCTAGCCTAGATGCATGGAACCGTCATAATTCATAATCATACTGATTATTTAATCATATGACTTTGTATCTGAAAACTGTCCAGAAAAGACTACTAAAACGCAGACCTGGATCCTAGATCTTACTGAATAAAGAAATCTCTGCCAGTGCTTGAACTCCTGTGTTTCAGGATAGAGGCATGGACTGACTAATGCTTTCTTAGGCTTCTTGCAGCTCCAAGTGTAAGTTTATAGGAATGTCCAGTGATCCCTTACAAATAGAACTGAGGAAATTGCAACAAACATCAACATCAAAGAGCCTGCTTTGCAAACCCTCCACAGACCATTTAAACTTCTCCTTTCCATTTACTTGTTCCAAGTCAGGAAAATAAAATGATCCTTTAAAAGTTGTATACCTCCACGTAATCAGAAATGCTCACCTATCCTGCTGACACCGCTAGCCTGGCCCACTCTGCCAACTTGAGTTTATGTAACTCTGAGACTCTTTATGTCTAATCTACTGAAACAGGTGTATAAGATACCCTGAAAGTTCAGACTACATTTGACACTTTAGAGATCGAAATGTTCTTTTTATCTCTCCAAAATTTCTGGAGAGTGATGGAGAAACATGGCTCTTAAAAGAAGCTGGACCACTTTCAATAAACACCAGGTAACTGCTTTGCAGCATCAGATTCTGCTTAAAAAAAAAAAAAGTGTGTTAGAAATTAGTTGTCCCAGAACGTGGGAATACTTTCACATTTATATTCTTTTAGGAAGCAAGTATCCAGTTGACCATATTTGGGGGAAGCTTAAGTTGCATTATATTTATAGGTACCAGGCACAACATCTAGCATGTTGTGAAGATTAGGTTGATATCATTTAAAGGAAGAGATAAAGCAACCAATACACCAGTCCATCACTGGTACCCTACACTATACTATTTTGATTTAAGGGGGGTGGAATCTAACAGCATGTTTTATTATTAGATCATGTATCATCTAACACAAAGATGACAACTCATGGTTCGTGGAGGGGGTACAAGAAATCTTCCTGTGGGATGTGGAAGCGATCAGGCTCTGGCCAGCAGAGAAGGGTATAAAATACCTATGAAAGAATACTGGGTCACATCCTCATCTGCTTAGACTACGCCGTGTGAGGCAAGAGTAATTTTTATTTCCTAAGTAAAGGGATATATGCCTAGCTTACCTCACTCCAAGGGAAGAAGGGCAGAATATCAAGCTTTCAAGACTACCTAAGGACAATATGATACGTGAAAGTTTATGTTCATTTTCAGATATGGAGTGGCAGGCCAGGAAGTAGAGCGATGCTTCACACAATGAGTTCTAAATCTGGCATTCATTTCTTTCTTTCATCTCTCTCAACCCTGCATCTCTCCGTATTTTATGCACCACTTCCCTACTTAACTGTGCTGCATCTCACTTTTCTTCGAGTTGATTAGTAGCACCATTATAAAGTTCACATTAGATCGCATATGGGGAAATGGCTCCAGAGTAGTGAAATACTTCCCAAAGGCATAGTATTACACTGTAGATGTTATTTCTCAATAGTTGCCTGTGTGTTCTTAAACCAGAGCTGTTTCTTTTGCCCCTGAGAGGGGACACTCAGTAATTTTTAGCCCATGAATTCGAATACATGCCATGTTCTGGAGCGTGCTCCTGAATGGTTGAGCTCGAGCTGGAAAAAAAAAATTCCAGTAGCTACCTAGCAGAAACTGCCTTTGGCAACACTCAGAGGTGCTATGGTTTGGGGTCCTAAGCATCCATAAAGTAACCTTAGTCACAGTGCCATCATTTCTGTGTCTCGGTGTTGCCATTTCTCATTGAGAGTAACTGAATACCTTTTCATGAAAGCACAGAGACTTTGCTGGAAGGATACGTTTGAGAGAATTTGACTTTTATAGATGACGAAGGAAATCCATGTTTTTGGTTTAGCGTCCACTGGGGGTGGGTAAGTATAACATAGCCTTGGAAGGGGTATACTCACAAAATCGAACCGTCTTGATTTGATTATGCATCTAGGAATAGTTACAAGATAGGAGAAAGTTGAGTGGGTTTTATGTACTCGAAATGCCCTGGACCTTTGCCTGCTTAGTTGTTATCAAACACACACAATTTGGTCATGGTCATATATTGTGTTTCCAGTGTAGAAGATCTGTCTGAACACTCAGATGGACAGCACTGGTAGGACAGTAGTTCACATGCTTAAACACTGCCTGGAATTTATCATATCTTTTCATTGTTAAAAAAATTGTATTTATTATTTTTATTTTATGTGTAAGTGCATATTACCTGCATGTAGGTAAGTACACCCGTGTCGTCCAATGCCCGCAGAGGACAGAAGAGGCTGTCGGATACCCTGGAACTGGATTTACGGACAGTTGTTAGCTGCCATGTGGGTACTGGGATTCGAACCCGGGTCTTCTGCAAGAACACTCAGTGTTCTTATCTGCTGAGCCATTTCTCCAGCCCGATATCTTTTAATTTTTAAACTTTTCCATTTATTTATTCATTGGGGGGGTGTATACCACATCACATATGTGGAAGTCAGAAGACAACTTGGCAAGAATCTATTCTCTCTTTCCAGTGTTGGTCCCAGGGCTGGAAATAATATGGTCAGACTTGGAGGCAAGTGCTGATCACCAACCACAATTTATCCTCTTTCAAAAGACATTGAATGTAGTTTCAATGCGAGACTCATAAAGTTCATGTTCTCATGAAAGTTCAGTATGGGAAAAAATATGTCTGCTCAGGATTTCTTTGACAGAATACGCCTAAGGGACTGTCATTGTGCTTAACTTGTATGAAGGTATTTTTAAAACTCTGTGAACAGCTTCAGCATTGAGCTCTTTTCTGATCCTGACACTTTCATGCTGTCAACAACTTCATTTTTTTCTATATTCAGCAGGACCTTTTCTCTTTCTGAATTTTCTTTTCAAAATGTTGAGCTATTATCAAGGTACAGTAAACAGAACTCCTCTACAAAGAATGCCTGTTTCCAGCAGACCCTTCCCCTGTAGACAGCACAATGGAACAAAACCCATTAATTATCATTTCCCAGATTGAAGGGGATAGACTTTGATAAAGCCCACTTGTAGAAAGCCTACCAGCAGCAGCGTTTCCTTCCTGTTTAGGGTATTTAACCCTAGGGAGCAACACAGACATGACATGAAAGGTCCTTTTCTCTTCCTTCACATATTTAGACAGTTTTTTAAAAAATAGATTAGAGAAAGATTTGATACTCTAGAGTGGTTTGCTTTCATAACAGAGCTCTTTCAAGCACTCCAGATGGTTAATAATTAGAATTGTACTTTCACTATTGAATTTTGAAAATAATACCACTATTACTACAATGATATCCTTTTTGTGCAGATTGACACTTGCACAAAAATGTGTGGAGTTACACCGGAACTTTAAATGGATACTATTTTCTGTGGTGTTGAAATCAACAGAGAATATCCACCATTCGTACAATGAGAATAAATTGTCTTCGCAGTTCAGAAAAATTTAATTGGCAGACAAATCAAGTATTTGTACATCATTGGCTGATGATGCAGTTCATAGTAAAATAAACTAAATGTTTAGGGAAATGCAGATGATGTAAATATAAATACTGCTATGGGCCTCCTTCTCACAGCTTGTGGGTGTACTCATTTCTCTTCATACATTTTGTGTAATTAAGACATACATGAGGGCCGGGGAGATGGCTATCTGGTTAACGGCATACACATCTCTTTTAGGGACCAGAATTCACTTTTCAGCATTATACTCAGTGGCTCACAGCCACCTGGAACTCTAGTTCCAGAGAATCTGATTGTCTTCTGGCCTCTGAGGGCGTTAGGTACACCAGATACAAAGAGATACACACAGACACAGAAAGAAAAATAGAATCATCTAAAAATACATATATATTGGGGCTAGAGAGATGGCTCAACGGTTAAGAGAATCAGCTGCTCTTGCAGAGGATCCGGGTTCAATTCCCAGCACCCACATGGCAGCTAGCAACTGTCCATAACTCCGGTTCCAGGGGATTCAATACACTCTTCTGACCTCTGCAGGCCTTACATGACACAGGTGCACTTATGTACATGCAGGCAATGCACTCATACACATAAAGATAATAAATAAAAATATTTTAAAAAATAAAAATATTAAAATAAATATATAAAAAAATCATGTCTTTGGCTCACAATGAGTGAATTTTTGTATATGGTGAGAGACGGGCGTGTGTGTGTGTGTGTGTGTGTGTTGTATGTGTGTGCATTGAGTGAGCATGCTCATGTATGCACCTGTTCCTTCAGATTTGTCATGTTATGAATCCATCAAGAGATCAATCTAATCATTAGGTCAGAGCTCTCACAATCTAATTGTCCTAGAAGTAACCTAGACTATGCCTTCATAATATGCTCCAACAGCCTAGGCATTTATTAATCCAACCAATTTCACTAGCAAGATTACATTTTAAAGGGGTCAGTTGTCATTCCACACAAATTTTATGATTCTTTTTGTTTGTTTATATGAAGAATTTTACTGGTATTTTTGATAGAAATTGAATTAAATTTGTGAACCACTTTCAGTTGTGTGATCAATGGTTAGTAGTTAGTGACAGTTGTTGCTTTAACTTTTCCTGGAGAGACTGAACTAATGTCTATTCACTTTAAATAGGACACTACCAGTAGACCAAATTAACAATCCCACCCAAGTCCAACTTGTTGAACCAATTTTTAGCTTACTTATAGGAACATGGAGTAGTGGTGCTTACAAGAGCATGGGTTGGGGTCCTGATAGGATCATGGGTTGGGTTAGGGATACTTACAGGAACATAGGTGAAGGGTCCTTACAGGGGAATGTATAACAAAATTATCTGCACCACAACAAAATCTCTTCTTAACATGGATGATGACTTCCTGGAAGCTGCATCATGGGTACCATTGTGAGTTCATCTTCCACTTAGTATGTACACTACTGTCTCCCAAGATCACTGGCAGCTGAGCTGGGGTAAGAGGGAATAATACTTTCAATCCCAGGTGAGGACCTTGTGGTGTTTTCCCTATATTAGAAAGTATCAATATTATCATTGTGATTCCCCAAAGACCTAGTTCACCAGAGTTCTCTCTGGGTCTCTTGTGCTATCAGGCAAACCATACAACATATCTTTATGTGCATTTATTATTATCATGGGGAGGTGATTTACAAAGAAATGAACACCCAGTGCTTAGCTCCACACCGCTCAGCTCCACATCATGCAGCTCTGTGCCATGGCTCAGAGCCTGCCATATCAGATCTCTCCAGTGTCATGCCCATAGTCACTGCTAGCTTTCACGCAAGCCTCAGGGGCCAGCGGTCTGTAAGTGCTAGGCCATTCTGTCCTTGAGTACACCCAGCTGCTACATCTTCCCCATGCCCAGCACTGCACATTCCTGCTGGCTCCCGGCTTCTGGCCCAAGATGGCGCCACAAACCCCCCCCCGTCCCTCCACAGCTAACTCTCCACAGTCAATTATCAATTATCAGCAGCAGGCCCCGCCCCTTGGAGGAGCCAGAACCCCTGGGGAACACCTAGTTATCACCACGTTGCTCAGCTTATCTCTCTGCCAAGGCCACCAGGCCACTGTTATCTCTACTCCACATTGGAAATGGGAGTACCACGTTATGCTAAGAGGAAACGGCCACACTACAACCACAGTGTCTAGTGTTCTTGGAAAATGTAGAGTGACGATGTTGCATGATAGCAGTAAAAGGATGGTGTGTGAGGTCATGCTGTTGTTAGTGAATAAGATTTAGTCATCCCAAAATGCGGTAGTGAGAAAGGTATGCCATTTGTCCATTTAAAATGAATATCAAGTTTGTGCACCCAGATGTCCACTGGAGGCTGTTCAGCCTGTCTCGTGTCACTCCTTTATAGAAGATCAACTCTCCCTCACCGAGCAGTGATCAGCCACCAATAGCTCCTTGCCAAAGATGTGGCCGGCCAGTCTCCCAAGTTCTGTGCTGGTTTTTGTCTGAGTGAGTCTGCATGGGTCTTGTGCATGCTGTCACCATTGCTGTAATTCATATGAACAAGGTCCCAGGAGCCTGTAAGACTCTGTTTCCTTATGGTCGTGCTCCTCCTCCCCTGGCTCTTACAATCCTTTTGCTCCCTCTTCAGCAATGGTCCCTGAGCCACGAGTAGGTGAAATTTAGTATAGAAATCCTGTTCAGGGACACACACTCTGCAGTATTTTATTCTCTACACTTTGGCCATTTGTAGCCTTTTGTGTTCATTGTCCTCTATTACATGAGGGAGCTTCACTGATGAGAGCTGAGAGATGCATTAGTATTCTCTCTACACCATTATTCCACTATGTTCTATGAGTTTAGGTGTGGAGGTTCCATTGTAGATGTGTCACTTAGGGTTGGGCATCTCATGGACACTTATTCTCTGTGATTGACCAGTTGTAGAACTCTGTAATAGTCTCCGACTATTGCAAAAGAAGCTTCTTTGATGAGTGGTGACTGGGATACTTGTCTGTAAATATAAGGATCCATATTTTGTATATAGTAAGAAATTATGTTTGTCTAAGGGTATGACAGACTTAAGGTTTTCTTTAAGACTGTGACCTCTCCAACCACTTGTATTTACCTATGTTTACAGTACCATGTGTGTTCCCTCCCATTGAGTGGGCTTTGAGTCCAATTATGTAGCTGTTGATTACCCCCAAGATAAAAGTGCCACTACTGTGCCAATGTAATATATATGACAAAATACATGAAGTCTTGTAGGCAATCTATGGGGAGGGTGCAGATAGAGAAGAGGGAACTGAATAAGATTAAGATTTATTTATGAAATTCACAAAAAAATCACTAAAAATATATTAACATAAATAGATCTCATATTTTTTAGATATCTCATATTTTATGTTAAAAAAGAATATCAATAAATGTTATGTAAAACAGAAAATATTAATATTTACTTTTCTTTAATCAAAGAGATATCCTTTGGTGTAAGTAATTTGGATCTTAAACAGTAAGAGTAGAATTAGCCTACAGCTGGAGCTATGGTTTAGACTTTAAAATTTTTTGATGTATATATTTTTATTTTATGTGCATGAATGTTTTGCCTGTATGTATGCAAGTGTACCACATGCATGCAATGCCTTCAGAGGCCAGAAGTGGGCATCGAGTCCCATGGAACTGGAATTACAGGTGGTTTTTAGCCACCACGTGGGTGCTGGGAACCAAACCCGGGTCCTCTGAAAGAACTGCCAATGCTCTTAGCCATCTCTCCAGTCACAGTTGAGAATTTAGAAAGGCTTTATTACGAGTTGGCTGTTTGCTGTTCAGCCTCTGTTATCCTTTATGACACACTGAGACACATACACTCATATGCACACAGACAGGTACTCATATACATAAACTTAAGTTCCCAGGAATATAAGCTATACCTATGTTAATGATTCTACAAGGCTGATTGACTGATTAGAACTTCAGGATATGGTGAGTTAGAATGTTGCAGACCCGGAGCCATATCACCATGGCTGTCTTGAGTCCCCTACACAGGTAGTCACTGCCCACCACTATGTTTGATCTAACATCCTGTGACTATTAAATGAAATCTCTTTAATGTATTCACAGACCACTAGGTTCCACCAACCCAAAGGCTAAGGACAACATCATACAACATCAGAGGCCTTTAAAAGAGATTTCCCTGCATTGCTGTGTAACCAACCTACCTGATGCTCTAACAATGTATTTTTTTTTTAAATATTTTATTATTTTTATTTTGGGTGTAATTGCCTGCATGTAGGTAAGTGTGTCCATGGTGCAATGCCCGCTGAGGACAAAAGAGACTGTCTGATCCCCTGGAACTGGAGTTACAGACAGTTGTTAGCTGTCATGTGGGTGCTGGGTTTTGAACCTGAGTCTTCTGCAAGAACAGTCAGTGTTCTTATCCACTGAGCCATATCTCCAGCCCCTAGCAATGTATTTTTAAAGTAACTTACTTTATGACTTTGTTTGTTCTGTTACTAAAATGCTCGAGGAAGCTGTTATTTTGAGTACATGGTATTTGGAGTAAACTTAATTCATTACTCGATGTCATGGTCACTCATATTTGATTCCAGAATAAAGTCTCATTCTCTTTGAGGTGAGAACTGTGTTTTGTACTGTCACATATATGCTTATTTTGTACTGATATTTTTACAACCATTGTACCCAGATTCATGATTACATTGTTTTCATAGACAGGTAGGTACAGTTCACAAACACATCAGAGCTCTCTCCAAGATCTCAAAGATCTGAATTGGAGTCAGCCAATCTTCTTTGGTGATAGACATAGTCAACTGGCATTTTTGTTTCCGTTTGGAAGAACTAAAGTCTCATTTATCTGACAGGACTCACTGCCCTGCATATAGCCATAGTCAAGAAGGAATGGAGCCTGCACACATCCAGGCCTGTTGGGTCACTTCCCCTTGCTGTTCCCTCTTGCTGGCCAGACAGCCACAAGAACCCTAAGGTGGACTGTGGGATGCTCTTTCTTCATTGTGTCAGTCTCTCTCTTTGTAAATGTCGTATCTTCCTGTTTCTATTATTTTATAATTCTTCCCGTATTATTCCTCTTTAGTTTTCACAATTTCCTGTATTTTTTAAGGTAGATTTTCAAAGGGTTTTAAAATTAAACTGCTAATTTTCATAACCATCCTATATTAGGACACAATCCTCAGCTTTACTTACCTGTGAAGGAAACTGATAGGTAGAACTGGTCCATGACTGTAAAGGAATCTTCAAACTTATTAGAGTGATTCCCAGGCCCCTGAGAGTTGACACTGTCCTGGTGCCTTTTACTATGTTTGTAGTGCTCAACACACTAAAAAATTCTAGTTTCACAGCCAGAAGACAGGTTTTGAATGTATCCTAATTCACGTATTCACCATCATCTGCATATACTCTATGAACACAAATGCTATTTCTGACCTCACACAAAGGCATTCAACAACCCCACCATTAAAGGGCTCACTTAGTGTGAGATTATCTTTGGTGACTAGGATGGCTGAATGGTGAAAGGGCCCTGTTTGTATCAAGGAAGACTGGCTTTGTTTAGGGGGTAGGCAGGGGCATGGATAAATGAGAACAGTGCTGCCAGGAGTGATGTCAAAGGGCTGGAGCTCCATTATAAGCTAGCTGTGTCACATTAGGCACACTATCCTTTGTGAGATGCTGGACAGAAAATACCACTGGAGGAGGCTGTGGGGTAAGGAGGCAGTGAAGATGAGCAACTGCCAAGTTAAAAGCATGTCATAGCGCTTCCTTCTACCATTGCATACATCTCTGTGGTCTAGGTCATCCTCTTTTGGGCTCCTCTGTTTTCCAATAATTTCTGAAACTTGTAGTCCCAGAAAACAAGTTCCTTATGTTTTTAATGATAATTTTCCTCCTATATAACTGGCTCTCTCACTCTCTCACTCTCAAAAATCTCATTTACTATTACTCCGGAAAAATGAAGGTAATTTAGATTGTTTTTTGGCAGAAGGGTTAGAATATCTTCTGTTTGCTTTGTTAAGATGATGGAAACAGATGCTTTAATTCATGTTCCCTCGAAAGAGGTAGATGCATGGATTCAGCTCCCTGTGATTGGTTGAAGGAGTTTCTACAGGGAAAATATGGAAGAAGGAAACAAGGGACTCTAATGAAGAGGAAGAGGCTGAGAACTGATGATGTGGTGTGTCCGGGCAAATCTAGCCTGTGTGTCAAGAGTGATGTTTCCAGACCCATATTCCAGTGCCAGTAGGAACCTTCCAAAAATGCAAATTTTCAGATCCTAATTGAGCCTGGTCCACAGGGAGCTTCACAAGTATGAATTATCTCCACACATCATCCTACCTTAAGGCAACATGTGCTCGTGTTGCTGTCACTGGGACTACTGGAAGCAATTTTCTTGAGAAGATGAACAGCTGTGAGTTGTTAGATAAACTCCTGAGCAATTAGGAGCTGGTGTGCTGGTCACATAAAGAGGAGCCAGTTTGGATTTGATTTGGAGCTAGATGGCTTTGGTCTCCCTCGGTTATTTTTTGTATGTCTGTTTTTAATGGTTGAGACTTGCAAGTTTCTCATGAAACATCATCTATACGACGGCACTCATTTACCAGCTCCTTGCCACGGCCTAGCCACTATGGTAGTGTGGGAAAGGATTCAAGGTTGGTGAATAAATTCACTGTTTAGACCAGAATGGGAATAATTGTATTGAGTAAACCCGAACAGGGACAGCAGCTAGATAGTACTCAGAACAACAGCTAAGGCACAGAGCAGCGGGCTGTAGGGGGTCTCTGCTTTGGAGAAGGAATTGTTGGGCTACAGTGAGTTTATATGGAGTTTCCTAGCATGCATTCCAGGCCATGTGAAGGGGGGCAGTCCAGATCAGCGAGTGTAGAGTTCTGGGAGGATGGCATGAGCCACTGTCAGGTGATTTCCTATGAAATTTCTCTCATGAAAATAAGGCCAAACAAGTAAATGATGTCCCAGTTGGTTAAAGTTTGGGTTGTAAATGCTTGTGAAGGTTCCCTAGTGGGCGTGGGTTCCACTTTCTGGTCTCTTATTAATGGCCATTCCTCTCTATTCCTTAGTGGTGCTCAACTAGCAAATGTATAGATAATCAAAACAACTCACAAGCCATAAAGTTGAAGCATAAAGCTCGGTTGCCATTAGCCTATTCAAAGACCTACGTAGTCACCATCATCATTAGAACTCGGCACCCTTTTACCACATCATAAAGAAACCAAGTATACTTCAGTAGCCCCTTTCTGTATTGTCCCCAGCAAGGCCTGGGAATCATCAATCTATTTTTGTTGTTGGGTTTAGTAATTCTGGAAACTACATGAATGGAAGAACAGAGTCTGGATTCCTGTGACTGGCTCCTTTCACCATCATGCTTTAAGTACCTATTCATGATCTAGCATGATCCGTACATCAGTCTTTTCACAGATGAACATTATGCCATATGCTACTGTATATGGATAAGCCACTTGTATTTATTTATTCATCTGTTGGTACTCATTTGGTTACAATTTGAGATGATACATATAATTCTATTATGCATATGTATTCTTCTTGGACCCATGGTTTGGTTTCCAGTGTTGAATATATAATCAGAAGGAGAATTATGGGAACATATGAATATGCTATATTCCACATTTTAAAAAACTCCTAAAGACCAAGACCTTATATATTTCTATGAGCAATATTTGAGGGTTCCATTTTTACCACGTTCTTGAGAAAATTGGGAGGGGTGTGGTTTTTTCCCAATTTTTAAATTATAAACATTGGAATAGATAAGAAGTGCCATGTGATTTTAAATTGCATGCTGTTTTCTTTTTTGTATTTTATTTTATGTGTATGAGTGTCCTGCCTGCATGTATGTAAGTGCACCTGTGTTGTGCAATGTCCATTATTATTTTATGTGTATGAATGTCCTGCCTGCATGCGTGTAAGTGCACCCATATCATGCAATGCCCGCTGAGGTCCAAAGAGGATGTTGAATCCCATGGAACTGGAGTTACTGACAGTTGTTAGCTGCCATGTGGGTGCTGGGATTCGAACCTGAGTCCTCTGCAAGAGTAGCCAGTGCTCTTAACTGCTGAGCCATCTCTCCAGCCCAGAAATATATTAAAAAATGTATCAATATATATTTCCATGCTTCCCCAACTGGTGCAGGCCTTTGGTCCAAAGAGGCCCTTACAAGAGTGGGTCAGAGGGCCCAGACCCTGTAGGGAGCACTCTTTTCTTTTTTATTAAGACAGGTCTCCCATAGACCCAGCTGGACTGGAACTCACTATGTCGACCAGGCTTGCCTCTTTCTCACAGAGATCCACCTACCTCTGCCTCCACATGCTGGAATGAAAGGCATGTGCCACCACACCCAGTGTTAATTTGCATATTTTATGACAAAGTTTAATGTGTTTGTTGACCTTATGAATACTTTCATAAATAAATACATATTCAAGAACTGGAGAAATGGCTCAGTGGTTACAAGCACTGGCTGTTCCTGCAGAGGACCCATGGTGGCTAGCAACCAACTTTAACTCCAGCTCCAGGGGATCTGACTCCCTCTTCTGACCACTACGGGCATTGCATGACACAGGTACACTTTCATACATGCAGATAATGTACTCATACATAAAATAATACAAAATAAATAAATTTTTTTCAAAAGAAATATATATTCAAATAATCCTTTCCAATTATAAATGAGTTATGCCTTTAATTCTGAGTCGTGGGTGTTTTTACATTTTTCTAGGTCTAAGTCTTTTAGCACACAGAAATTTGGAAAAGTTTTCTTCAGTTCTATTGTTTGTTTCTTCACTTTTCAGTGGTGTCCAATGAAGTACAAAATTTATAATTATAATGAAATCCAACTTATATTTCGTTGCTTGTGCCTCTGATGTAAAAAAATCTAAGAAACTTTTGCTTCATCTTTTTTTTTTAATCTTTGTAATTTTGGTCTTACATTTATGTCTTGGTCCTTTTTAATTGACTTTTGTGTGTGATTTGATATGGAATACAAGCATTCCTTTGCACACAAAAGTTAAATTGTCACAGGATCATTTGCTGAAAAGCCTGCATTTCCCTTACAAGTGCCTTGACTCTGCTATTGAAAGTCATTAATCTCATTCACTGTCCTATGAGAGCAGGAGGAGCTTGCTCCTTAGGGTAAACTATGAAGTATGTAATTTTTTGCATTACCACAATGAGATACAATTAGCTATTAGGAGTATGTGAATTTGTTAAGCTCATAAGTATAACACGCTCTTCCACAGCTGATAAAAAATAAATGGAAAGGAATATTAGAGACTCCTTCAAAACAAATGAAAACAAAGACCAATGCTCTAACTACAGGTGACAGTGCTTACCAGGGAGTTTATGGATCATGTGCCTTTACTAAGAAGCAAGAAATATCTCCATTCAGTGATCTAATCTTTCTTCTGAAGATAATACAAAAAGAAAGGCAAACCAGGCCTAACATGAGCCAAAAGAAATAAATACTAAAGATTAGAGTGGCCAATAATGAAATACATAGCAAATTAATGAAACTTCAACCTGCCTCTTTGAAAATATAAACAAAATTTATTAAGGGGGGATAGATTATATGAGAAGGAAAGTTACTAGAATTAGAAAAGAGAGTGTCATGCTAGAGGTCCCAAAGGAAAATAGAAATACTATGTATGATTGTATGAATGAAACTGAATAGCTTAAATACGATATCCAAAGCCCCATGAAAACACCAATTACTAAAACTGATATACAGAGAAATACACAACTTGACTAGATCCATAACAAATGACCTCAACTAAAATGAACAAGGATTATACATAATGAAAAGATCAGGCACAGATGACTTCACTGTTGAATTCTACCAAATATTTAAGGTTCATATAATAATAATACTTCACAAACTTGTCCAATAACATGAAAGAAGGGAGCATTTAGCAACACATTCTATCAGCCAATATTTCTCTGCCAACAAAGCCTGACAAAGGTAATTCAAAAGTTGGGGACCAACATGCCTGTGAATATACGTACTAAGCAAAACAAATCTATCAGGTATAACAAAATGCATGCAGCATTAATAAGAAGAATATATCACAGGGAAATAATTTTGATTCAGTATCTATGAGGAAAGATATATATGAATAGAATAATAATAGTCATTGATTCTTTTAATAGATGCAGAAAAAGCATTCAGCACTATCCTATACTGTTTTTAAAAGTTTTATTTGAAAATTAGAAAATTTACAGCAAAATTAAGAGTACTTACCAAGAAAAATAATAGCATTATCTCATTCAGCGTATCCAACAAATCAGTATCCAGTCATGTCCAGTTCCCACTGCAGTATTGGAAAATGGGATCAAAAAGGAAGCCCACCTCTCACAATCACTGCCTAAAAAGGACAGCACTTATTGGACTCTTGTGGACTATAGAAATGATTCCTGCTAGCTCAATACACTGAAAATAGAATACACAAATCCATCATGAAAGGTAAAAGAAAAACTAGGCTCCTTTTCAAATTATCCTTTCATAGTCTTGGTTATAAATATTATAGTATACCCACACGTGCATTTGTTCACATATATACATGTAGACATTACAGTCTTCAGTTCCACATATAAGGAAAACATGCAGATTTTACTGAGACTGAATGATCTCAATATCTTAGATTCTTCAAGATAAAAACAATTAACAACAAACCATGAATAGAAGAGAGTTTCCTGAAGTTGACAGTGGACATCTACAAATGCCTATGACTAACACCATAATGCATAAAGATTGGATGCTTTCACCCAAAGGAAAGAATGAACATGTACACCTGCCACTTTCTTCACCATCCTCATGGGCATGAGAGTCAAAGTCAGTAGGTAAGAAAAAGAGGTAGCCATTCAGGGTATAAAGAGGGAAGAAAAACTATCTATATATAAAGAAATTCCCAAAGAAACTTAGAACTAATAATTGAGTTCACCAATGTTGTGGTCTGTGTGTGCACAACAAATAGGGATTTATTAGCTGGATTTACACTGACAGAGAATGACTAATCCAGCACGAACTGCCTGGATACTATAGCAGAAAGGAACAAGGTAGCTGCCCAGGCTAGGAAGCTCAGCGTTCTCAGTCTCTTGGGATTCCTTCTGAACAGTCAGATGCTGGAGTCTGATGTCAGCAGAGGATCACCACGTCAATAGACCCACTCACTCAGAAAGAAATACTCGGCAGTCATGTGCTATTGCCTTGTGAATCTTTTTCAACCAGGCTGCCAGCTAAAAAATGCCACTCACATTGAAGGTGAATCACCCCTCCACAATCTCGACAGTATCAGGTATCACTCCTTTCTGGAAACATTTGCGGTGCGTTTCATTAGACCTGGAAATCTCTTAATCCAGCCAATTTGATAATCAGACCAATCGTCACACATAGAGTTACCATAAGACCCAGCAATTTTGCTTAAGGTCTATTACTAAAGAAAATGACTATAGATATCTACACAAATACTTATACATGAATGCTTATCTCAAAATTGCTGATAGTAACCACGAGGTAGAAACAATTCAAACCCTATCAATGGATGAATTTCTACTACGACTTCATGCAATATAATGTTAGATCATGAAACACAGAAGAGAAGTATTAATAGATGCGATCACTTTAACAAACCTTGAAACGTGTTAAGGGAAAGAAGCTAGTCACAAAAGTCTACATATTACATAATCCCATTGAGAAAAAGTACAGGCTGGAGAGATGGCTCAGTGGTTAAGAACACTGGTTGTTCTTGCAGAAGACCCGGGTTTGAATCCCAGCACCCACATGGCAGCTAACAACTGTGTGTATCTCTTGTCCCAAGGGATCGGACAGCCTCTTCTGACCTCTGCGGGCATTGCACGACATGGGTGCACTTACCTACATGCAGGCAATACACACATACACATAAAATAAAAATAATAAATAAAATTTAGAAAAGAAAGTGCAGAATGATGGGGCTGGAGAGATGGCTCAGTGGTTAAAAGCACTGGCTGCTCTTGCAGAGGACTAGGATTTGACTCCCAGCACCCTCATGGTAGCTAGCAACCATCTGTAACTCCAGTTCCAGGAGATTCGATGCCCTCTTCTGACCTCCGTCAGCATTGCACGACATGGGTGCACTTACATACATGCAGGCAATATATTCATGCACATAAAATAAAAATAATAAAATATTTTTTAAAGTACAGAATGAGATGATATACAGAGAGAGAGAGGAAGGTTAATGGTTAATCGGGACAGTGTTGACTGAGGTTAAGAACCAAAAGATAAAGCGGCAGCTCTTACCTTCCTTTCCATCTCTTCCCTTCCTTTTCTTCCCTCCTCTCTTTCCCTCCCTCCTTCCCTCCCTTCTTTCACTTGTTCCTTCCTTCCATCTCCTCCTCTCCCCCCTCCTTCTCATTCTCTCTTTTGTTCTCTTTATCTCACAGCTCTTGACAATTAGTATCAAATAATATAACTGCTAATTATGCACATTTTATGACTATGTCCCCTTGATGCACTTCCTTCCCAGGACTCTGTCTTCTTTTGCTTTGGCTTCGGTTATGATTACCATCTGCAAGATTTCTTCCTCTAAGACCCCGAGACTAAAGGGCTTTCTTCAGGACTCTATCTCTGTATAAACACACAGAGAAAGTAGTTTGGAGCTGGTGAGAGCTAGACTGAAAAGAAGAGCTGGGAACATAATAGCTATGTTCAAATTATAAAGGTTCATCTATGAAGGAAATGATTTTTTTTATATCAGAGGCACTGGAAAACAGAATCACATCTATTGAGGAAGAGATGTCTAGTAATTAAATGTGAATGAACTTGAATGGCCTAGATTTTCCCAATGCCCTGTTATTGGCAGGTAGGTGGCTTCAGATTTGCAAATGCTTATTATCTGACAAGTTGAGGTGTATAACAAAGACTTAAATAACATATGGATAGATGAAACAGAGCAGTGTTTTGAAAACTGTGGGTCAAACACAGGGAGCAAGAGAGTAACTTGAAATTGGCAAGGCTTAAGAACTCTCTAAGCCTACCCCCAGTGACCTGCTTCATCCAGCATGGCCACATCTTCCAAGGCCTCTTAAAACAGCACCACCCACTGGGGACAAAATGTCCAAATACTTGGAGCCTGTTGGGGACATTCTCACTCAAACCAAAACATATATATCCACATTATATATGTACTCTGAGATATATAAATATATATAATAATATATATAATATATACATACACGTATGTAAGTTCAGATTTTCCATGCAAGATAAAAATGTATGTTGTCTTTTCCCCTCCATGCCCTCTCCTATCCTCTTGCTTCCCACACCTTAGATCCTTACTTCACCTTCCATAGTCCTGTTCATGTCATACATGTAATATATACATATAATCCATGTATTTAACATGCATATACCTGAGAGAGAGCAAATTCCCATAGGAAAGAAAATGTGACATTTGTCTGAATATGGCTCAATTCAGTTAATATTTATATTCATATTTCAATTGTTTTTAAATTATATTTTATCTAGCATGGAAAATATTGGGTCTCATGATGTCAGTTTATTCACCATCTTTTTAATCATGCTGCCGCATTGTTGCTATTAGACCAACTGAACTTAGAGTACCTTTGACCATCTCTTCCTCCTCTCACCTGTCATCCAGCCTGGCATCTGTTCTACCCACACAGTGGTTGTAGAAATTACCCTCTGCTCATCATCTACACCTAGCTCAGGCTATCATCTTGCTTACAGACTGTAGCTTCTATGTCACAGCTGGTCACCCTGTTTCCACTGCCCCCCCCATTCAGTTCTAATCAGAACAAACACAGAGCTAACCTGAAACCCATGATAGCCCCTCACATAGCTCCACTGACTAAAAGTAAAATTCAACAGCCTGCTGTTCTTCAAGGTCCTACATATTCTCACTCCCAGCACCTCTCTGAAGTTTCCTCCCCACTTCTCATGTATTAGCTTGTTTCCAACCACTCTGGTTTGCAGTCATCTACCCATTCCAGTATCTCCTGCTCCATTCATCACCCGTTTTTTTTATCCCACTCTTTTTGCTCAAATATCTTCTCATCTCACAGGAACTGGGTTTTTGCTTTTGATTTTTTTGCACTTCTACAATTGCTCTTTCCATTCTATAATGTCTTCCAGACTTTTTTTCAGTCTTTATTTACTTTAACTCAGAGACAGTGACTTGAATCATCTGCTGACTCTTGCTTTCATGGAGACTGGGGCTTTGTTACTTTGTCTTGTGTGATGATTGTGGGAAACAATCAAATTGTACATTGAAGAGGGCATGGAATGAGAAGTGGCGAAGACCATAAACTGAAGGGCTAAGCTTCCAACAGGCAGCTTTGAGGCCCAGGTTCCAGAACACTGAGTGCAATGGTTGCTAAGTCTGGCTAACCTCAGGATGCTCTGCTCTCTACATGAGACTTGGACCACATCCTCAGAAAAACAAATTTTTCTCTGAGTTAAATATTACGGTACTTCCTTAAAATTGTTTATGATGGAAATTCTCATATTCTGTGCAAAGTGTTTCCATCTATAGTCTGAAGTAAGCTGTTGTCTAGCCTTATAAAGACCCTATCAATAACGCACTTGGGGTCAGACTCGAAGTTTGTTCCAACATTGGTTACTGTGCTGTATTGCACCAAATCTCTTTCTTCCTTCTCAGCAGCCCCTGTGGTTCTACAGGACAGACCACTGCAGATGATGTCTCTGCAGTCCCTTTGACATACCTGGCGCTTGTACCCAAGACATGTCAATGAATGAGAGACAGAAGAAAGACCTCGTCATCGCTTGGATCTGTGAGAGAGTAGGTTAAGATAATAAATTCTCTTTGGTTCTCCTTGTTTTTTCCTTTCAATGGGCAAGATAATTTATACTAGAAGATATTGATGTAAAATTAAACAATTATCCTAGTAAAATGTCTAGTACGTGTCCCTTTACATAAATGTATTCAATCAAAATTTAAGAAATTATCAGTTGTTGAAAAATATGAAACCAAATATATCTAAAGTGTCATTTATTTTTAACTTTTTTAATTTTATGTGTATGTGTGCCTTGCCTACATGTATGTAAATGCACCCGTGTTGTGCAATGCCCATACAAGACAGAAGAGGATGTCATATCCTCTGAAACTGGAGTTGTGGATGGTTGTTAGCCACCATGTAGGTGCTGGGAATCAAATCCCACTCCTCTACAAGAACAGTCAGTGCTCTTAACCACTGAGCCATCTCTCCAGCTTATATCTAAAGTCTTGAGGGAAAGTTTCCTGTAAGATTTTATAAGGTTGATGACATGAGTAGATCCAAATAATCCTCAAGTATTAAGTAAAATTTGCAGTGTCTTAATTCAATTCTCCAAAGTATTCAGCAACCAAGGTTAAGAAATATCCATGTGGTTTATGACTTGCAAAATTAATGTGGTTAATTATAAATCTGAAGCCTATTCATGGTTCCTTTGAGCTATTGTGGCTTTTGTTCCATTGTTGGTAGAGAGAGATAGGCGTTCTCTACCGAAACCTCATCCCACGGTTGTCAGTTTCTAGTACAGGATGGACCCTTTTGCTGCTCTGCTCACATGGAATATGTCTTCCTTCAGTGCAGTCAGCTATACCCTTAACTGGAAGTTCTCCTTCACTGGAATTGTTCTGAAGCAAAAATCACTTGGTAATCTTCATGTATGGCCTAGTACACCTGCCACTCCCAGGGGAGCTTTGGTCTCCCTCTGCCCTGAACAGGCTTTCCTTGCCTTCCTGTCCTGTGTCCCTGGATTTCTTGCTTCCTCCTCATAATCTCTTAGGATTCTCAAAGGATTTCATTTGCATATTCTGTGATGGCCAATTTAGAATATCACCTTAATTGGATTAACAAATCCCCAGGGCATTGATGAGGCACTTCTTTGGGTATATCTATGAGGACATGTCTAGAGAAGACTAACTAGGGGGAGAAATCTTCCCTGAAAGCAGGCTATGCCATGCTATGCACAATGGTCCCATACTGAACGAGAGGGGAAACGGGAGGAAACCAGTCGGGCACCAGCACTGCCTTTTCTCTATTTCTTGATCTGTTGAGATTTGAACAAGAAGTCTCCCGCTTCGTCCACCATTTCTTCCAGTTTATGATGAATCTTATCACCTCAAACCATGTTCCAAAATAAATCCTTCCTCACCTATGTTTCCTCGCTAATGTTTGTTAGCTAAAGTTTTGTGAAAACGATGAGAAAACCTATACACTCACCCTCTCTTGGAATCCCTTTCTTCCTGGCAATATTGTGCACTGTTCCGCTAATGTGGACATCTGTCCTTGGAAGTTCATTCGTACAACACTTACGCTTCGTCTTTCACTTGCCTTGGGCTCTGGGATGGATTGGAATTCCTTATCTGTTTCACTTATCAGGGCTTTCTGCCTCTATGGAAATTCTCCAAACCTGCTCTATCAAATTTGCTTTATGATCAATTCAGTTGATCAGTTGAATTTTCCCATCTAGTTCTTTGCCTGCTGCCTTGAACTCATACATTGCACCCCAGCCTTTACCATTGCTCTGGGTAAATTCAATGTTCGTGTGTAAAATATATGTTCAACTCCTGATATACTGTTCCTCAAAATTTCTATGTTTAATGGGATCCACGCTCACATACTCTCATGACAAAAAAACCTAAATTCAAACCATGTTAACTCTAACCAGTGGGACTGAGATGGCACGTGTGAGCAATGTCCTGTGTGTCTCTCAAAATTCAGTCACTAGGAATGGTCCCCTCCGTGTTCCTTTCTGTCTCAAGAGTTTTCCCTTGTTTTGTGTCACCACTTACCAGGTCTGTAACTGTGGAACAATTAATTTTCCAAAATAAAAATAAAAATGAAAAGATTCTTTCAACATAATACAAGGACACTTGTAGCTCTTATTCTGCATGATGGGGTCTCTACATTCTCTACAAAAACATAGGGAAAACCCTAAACGTTTCATGTGATATGGCCCTGAAGGATGATGCTGAATACATAGAAGGCTCTTAATAAAAATAGAATAAAGACAATGGATGGAATCATTGTGTGTCCTGAGATGAATCATATTTTTGAAGCAGATGTGATAGATACCCTAGATTCACATGGATTAGGGAAAGCCCTGGTGGGTCCACAAATATGTCAGTGGTCCTGCTCTGTAAAGAATTTGGTTTCTTAACTAGAATCCAACTAATAGGTCAGTTTCATCTCAGATTTGGTTCTCTGAAGCACTTAACTTTCACAGCTTTTATTAAATACACAACACATTTTAAAAGTTTGGTTTCTATTTTATATCGTTACTTATTTTTTAATTTAAAAAGTGTTGATGTTCTAACGGCCTCTGTTTTCTTGGCCAAGCACAATGGAATGTTATTCATTTCCATCAAGAGTAATGTTTCTGGAATTAGTATGAAGTGGAACTTTAGATGGTAGTTAAATATTGTCATACATTTCTCTACTTTTAAAGTGTTAATTTTTATTTTTATTTTTGGTTTTTCCTGAAAGAAGGAAAAACCTTTATATATTTAGATATTAAATTTTGTTGACCCTAAATCATATACTTACCACATCCTCCAATGTCTCCACTCTTTTCCTGTATCATATGGACAAATTATTTTTAACTAACAAGACAGAATGCTAGTTTATAAGTTATTAAAGGCATACAATCTTTGTAAGATCTAAGAACCTCTTAGGAAATGTGGACATTTCTAATATTTATACTTCTTTATGCATATATTTTAAAGGAAGTATGTCATCTTCTCCAATCCTAATCTCCCTGTTTTTAAACACCATCTTCTCAAATAGAATAATAATTATAATAGTCTAGAATTTGGAAGCCTTTAATGTGAGAAATCTCTATCGAATATCCATTGTGTCTTTTCCAAATTTTTATTGTTTGACTCTTGTATGTGTGATGTGTTTATATGTGTATGAGCATGTACATGTCATGACACATATGTGGAAGTAAGAGGACAACCTCAAATCCTGCTACCTTTTTGAGGTAGGGTTAATACCTGGGTAGTTCAGGCTTACTTTTCCTTGAGCATCTAGAGATTCAACTGTCTCTGCCCCCATCTTGTGATAGAAATGCTGGAATTGTAGATGCACACCACCATACCTGTCTATATATGGGTATGGGGTACTAGAGTCAGGTCCTCACGTTTGTGGGACAAGCACTTTGCCCAATAAGCCATCTCCACAGCCCTTTCTTTTTTAATCTGATGCTCACAAATACACAGGTTAGATATAAATCATTTTACAAATTAGAAAGTTGTGGAACGGAGAGCTCAAGGTTGTCATTCTATTGCATGTAGTCCCGGAGTCCATAGCACTGACCACAGGGGGACACTGTCCACCTCTTAAATTTGTCACATGCAATTGCATGAGTCTTAGAGCATTTTTCTTTGAGTGAAATTTTGTATTGTTTTAGTTATGAAGTTATACAACATTTGGATGGTAACGATTTTCCTCTTGAGTATCTGGTAGAGGAATTATTTTATTATTTCTCATTATTATTATTATTATTATTATTATTATTATTTTGAAATCAGGCTGGCCTCAGTCTCATAGAGATCTGACTGCCTCTGCTTCCTGAGTGCTGGGATTAAAGATATGTGCCATCACACTCAGCTTCTTTTTATTATTTTTAAATGTTATTATACATGATATATTACTCATTAGTTTATGTATTATGCATTTGCTAATTCAGCTACATGGTATGTTCTATAAAGAATTAAGATTCTTTATATTAAGATTTAGGATTGCATTGAATTTGTGGATGGTCTTAAATAAAATGTTTTAGTGTAATTTTGCAAATTCATATACAACCCTAGAACATGTGTTTATTCAATAAAACATATGTTTTATCATTTATAGTCTTGATTTAGAGCTTCAATATTTTATGACAAGTATATTTCAAAAGTTTACTAGTATTTTTGCTATTTTGAATATCATTGTTTTAAATTCATTTTCAATTGCTGTATTTTCAAATAAATGTTGGTGTAATATTGACATTTTAATTTATAAATTTGAAAAAAAATAAAATTTAATAATTTTTGCTCCTCTAATGTAAAAATAACCCATGTACCATTCAGCCAGGTTCCTTTAATTCAAAGATTTTGCACATTCTTGATAGAAGATTCAAAACTTATAAATTAACATTAACCTAATATTATCAAATAAATTAAAGCCAATATTTAGAGTTCACTAGCACATGCTATCCTGTTTGTTTGTCTTCAAATTTTTGTTTTGGACAGTTTCATAGGTGGGCATCATATTTACATCACCCCCACCTTGTCCTCTCTCCCCCCCCAAAATCCTCCAACATCCCGCAACTCCCTCTCAAATTCATGAGTTCTTCCTTGATTATCTTCCTTGACAAAAATGTATATTTATATATAATTTACTGAGTACATTAGTGGTGCTTTCATTTACATGTTTTCATGGCTCACCATTGAGAATGGATATCCTATCAGGGAGCTCGTTCTTGAAGTAAACTGATTTCCCCCCACCCCCACCCCAGCAGCCGCTGATCACCAATAGGGCTTCATGTAGAGGTAAGACCTTACGTCACGGAGCTGGTGCTGTCATTATGCGGGTCTTGTTTAGGTGACCATATTGTTGAGATTTCATGGGTATAGCTTCTTTATCATCTCTAAAATACACTGTCTGGCAGCAGGCAGCTTCATCCTCTGGCTCTTATAATCTTTCCACCCTCTTCCATGGTGTTTCCTGAGCCTTGGGTATATAAGCTGCATTGTAGATCTTTCAACTGTGGCAAAGCAACCCATGGTTGCATATTCTCTGCATTTTGATCAGTTGTGGGACTTTGATATAGTCTCTATCTGTTGGAAAAAGACACTTCTTTAATGAGTGGTGAAAGCTATATTCACCTGTGAATATAAGGATAAATACTTACAATATAATGAAAAGTTGCATTGGATTAGGAAAGTGATGGAGGAGGGATTTCTTCTAGGGTCTATGTCCTCTCCAGGCCTGGATATTTGGATACATATGTACTGCTAAGCATGGATTCTTAATCTTTATCAGGCCTTAAGTCTAATTAGAGACAAAATGCCACTGTTGCACCATGTCAGTTAGATTTTGAACTTGATGCAAGCTAGAGTCACCTGCAAAGAGATTCCCTCAATTGAGGAATTTCCTCCATGACATTGTCCTGTGGGCATGTCTATGGAATATTTTCTTGATTATTGGTTGACATACCAGGGCTCAGTCCACTGTGGGTTTTTCATCCCTGGGCAGGTGGACCTGGACTATAATATAGGAGGGATGACTGAGCAGGCCACATTGAGCAAGCTGGTAAGCAGCATTCCTTCATGGTCAATTAAATGCTTTAGCTTCTATTCCTGCTCCTGCTTGACCTTCTGCCCTAAGAACAGTAATAGAATGTTCCGGAAGCTCCCTGAGTTGGTTTTTGTCAGTGTTTTTCACAGCAACAGAAATCAAACTAAAACATGCATCAATAGAGATTTTTGCTTGGCTGATCAATTTGTAGTTTGTAGACTTTACACCATTGATTGATTTTTCTCTCTTGGCAGCTTGGATAGCACCTTCCAATACCATGAGACCTAGACTTCAGAAAGGAGGCTACAGGTAATTTCCACCTCAATTTCTTCAAGTCATGTTTCTAAGTTTGTGATGTCTTCAGCAATAGGGCCTTCTCTTTAAGTTCTGTGGGGAAATCAAGGGTTATGGTAATAACTTACATTGCTTTGAGCCTGTCTTGGTCTTGGAATATCATAACCAGCACCTGGAAGGGAGGTTTCCTTTGCCTGGCACTGGATTTTTATTAGATAGCTTCTAGTTATAGACATCAGGTAACTCCTTAGGTCCCAGGCACACTGTGGCCAAATTCTTCACCAAAATATCCAAGTTTCTGTTTAAGTCCTTGTTTCCATCTCTTTCTAGAATATCATGAGCTGGGCCTCTTACTAGAAAGTCTCATTAAGCTCTGCTTATAGGATTCAACCACTTTTCTAGTGCAAACTTCCAATGTCTTCCCCATTCCTCCAAATAACTATGATATTGTCACGTTCTTTACAGCAACAGCTCAGTCTCTGGTGCCATCATCTGTATTACTTTTTGTTGTTGTTGTTGCTGTGATAAATCCCTATGACCAAGGATACTCATACAAGGAAGAATTGATTGGACTTATGATTTCAGATGAATAAGAGTTGTTCACAGTAGCAGGTGAAGTATGGCGATAGGCGGCCAGAGCAGAGAGATGAGTGCTCATACCTTCAAGCAGGCACAGAAAGCAGGTAGAGGGTGAACTGGAAACGGAGCAGAGCTAAGAACTCTCAAAGACTGCTGCCAGTGACCTGCTGTCTCCAGCAAGGCCACAACTCCTAAGTTTCCTAAAACAGCACCACCAACTGGTGGTATATTCAAATACTCAGAGCCTGTGAGAAACATTCTCATTCAAATCACCACATATATTCACATCTAAATATTCAGAGCTAGGATCCACAAATAAGAGAGAATATGTGGCTTATTTTTTTTACTGGGTCTTGCTGTATAGACCATGCTGGCCTGAAACTCAGAGCCTTTTGGATGTTAGGATTACAGTACTATATTACCATGCCCGGTCTTGTCTTTATCAGGCTCCAACACTGCATTTATTTTTCTCCTTTTAATCCAGTATGGTTCAACAGTTTTTCGTACCTTTGAAGAACACCAGACAATTATAGACTGTCCTTTAGTTAAGGTTTGCCTGATTTTTTTTTTCATAATTAGATGGAGATTGTGCCCTTTTAAAGAAAGAAAGCAGAGAAACGACACATCCTTTCAGTACTTCCTATCAGGTTGGCACAGTGTCAGATTACTGGTGATATTTCCTTACGCACTTTGGAAAGGTGATGTTTGCTGAAGTTTTCCAATATAAATCTATTATTTTATCCATTTTCAAATATTTGCAAGGGATACACTTGAGGGTATTATGTGAACGCTGAATTTTTCATGAAATTTTTTCCCCAATGTCATTATCCATCATTTAATCCCACTATGATGACTGCCAATGTGAAGCCACTCCAATGTTCTTATTTCTTGGAGTTATTCTGTAAGGAAGACCTGTCTCAACTTGTCTATTAGTCCATGCAACTACATCTATATCCATTATGGTGTCAAATTTATTACATGCAACTGTAATATATGTATACACATATTTATTACAATCATTCCAATTTGGTCTCTTGGTGATACTTTCCATTTATCTCCAGTCTGTCCTTGAAATGTCTCCATAACATTTTGCTCATTTTGTGTTAGTGACTGACCCCATAAAATATCCCAGAATCTTTGCCTCTTTCTCCATGGAGCACTGATTCTAGCTTTTTGTTAACACTGGATTTTAAAGTATGCTATTTTAGAAAAAAATTTGCAAGGCATTTTCTCTTCTGCAGTGCTATTTTAGTTTCTTTCTCTGTTGCTGTGATAAAATATTCTGTTAAAAGCAATATAAGGGATAGTTCACAGATCCAGTTTACAGTCCATCTTGGTGGGTAGGCAAGTCAAGACATGAGGGTGTTGAAGCAACTGGTCACGTCATGCACGCTAGTGCTCAGCTCACTTTCCCTGCTCTTACACAGTCCAGAATCTGCCTAGGGAATGGTGACACTCACAGTGGTAGGTTTTTGCACCTCAAGACAAGTCTCCCACATATGTGCTAGAGAACCATCTTCCAGATGGTTCTATATTTGTAAAGCTGATCATTAATACTAAGTTTCACAGTATGTGATTCATGTCCCCATCCTCCCCATTGAGCCTGTGTCAGGAGACACTTTCATTAGCTTTCATAACTGTGACACTTTTGAAAAACACTACAAAGTTATTTTATAGATTGTCTCTCAATTAAGGTTTGTCTAATATTTTCTTGTAGTTAATTCAATGGAACTGTTTTCCCTTTGCAAGAGCGAACAGCATAGAAACGTTTCCCTGGAACACTTGCTCAAACAAACACTTAGGACTCTGTTCTGTCATTCCAAGTGTTCATAGCTTCTGTAACCTACAAAAAA